>NC_048268.2:14973190-15283702 GCF_005286985.2 Setaria viridis
AGAACGGAAAGTTATCCTATAGCTTGTAAGTAGTAATCTTTGTTACTATTTTGCTGTTTTAGCCTCTATTTATTTCACATGTTGCCACTTTGATATGTTGATCATTAGTAGCTGGACAATTTCAATTTGTGATCAATTTTATTAATCAATGATGCTACCATTTAATTCTGTGTTATAAAACTATAATTTATTCTGTTAAATTTTTTTTCTTGCCATCTCCAATTTTGAATACCCATAGTCCAGATCCTGCGCCCGCCTCTGTGTGGTGGGTTGAAATCATCTCACAGTTGCCAGTAAACAGAGAATAGAATGACAGAATGGACTGATTTATTGCTCGTCAAACCATGGATCAACACCTCTCTTTTATATGGGAATTGCTTAACATGATGGCTAGCTGAATATACCAGGTTTTCAACTGTCCACTTCATGTTATAAGAGACTCCCTAAGAGATCTGACTTCTTATTTCTCTACTAAAGCAACCATGACCAATAATCAGACTCTGCCAAGTACTAAAACTGGTCTGGTTGTCAGACTGCTACAGCATTGCTTCTTTTCCTCTGATAGCAGTCTCCCACATGGCCCCACATGACAGTTAGGTTAAGTTGTCGCTTGGGCCTGGTTTGGTTCCGGTTGCTTATTTTTAGCACCCGTCACATCGAATATTTAGATACTAATTAGGAGTAGTAAACGTAGACTATTTACAAAACCCATTACATAAGTGAAGGCTAAACGGCGAGACGACTCTATTAAGCCTAATTAGTCCATGATTTGACAATGTGTTGCTACAGTAAACATTTGCTAATGATGGATTAATTAGGTTTAATAGATTCATCTCGCCGTTTAGCATCTACTTATGTAATGAGTTTTGTAAATAGTCTACGTTTAATACTCCTAATTAGTATCTAAACATTCGATGCGACACGTGCTAAAAATAAGCAAAGGGAACCAAACGCCCCCTTAGTTTTAAGCTCTGAAATACGAGTTTTCCTGTATGGGGTAAATCATTGAGCCTGAAATTCTAGCACCATCGCTACAGAATTCTGGCCACTGATTGGCTTAAAACTGGAACCATACTGGAAGTTAGACTGCATTTTCAGAAAGCTTGCTTGATGTTTTGGAAACTGTAATGGTTAATGTTTCTGTACAGGATCTCCTCAATCATTTTTTTAGTGCGATTTGCTGTTTTCTGAAACATACTCTGAGCTGGTTAGGCCTTCCTGGTGAGTGGTGACTCTTAGCCTAGAGCATACATTCTCTCCTTTATTTTGAAAACTAGTATTTTCTAGATATTTAAATTTACAAAGAAAATAATTGAGTAAACTTTGACCCTAGCATACATACCGTGCTGAAGATTGAAGCTAATGTCTATTTTTCAAATAAACTTTGAAAAAGGCAAAAACGTGTGACAGTTTGAGAGAATCCGGAGACTCGACAACTCAATCGAATCCCAAATGTTTCTTGGTCAAATAATATCACAAATGAATGTAAGAATGGTTTGGCAGATTCAAAGTGGCCTGCTTTCTTATGATAACTAAGTTGAGTAGCACGGGCATTGGAATGTATTTTTGAATGGATATTGATATGATATGTTAGAAACGTGACTTGTGCATAGGAAAAGTGCTTAAGAAAATAAATCAACTTACAGATGAACACACAATTAAATTACCATATGAGAAATTCATCATAAACACAAATTAAGATGACAAAGTAAATTTAGTGCAAGGGGATCAGCTGCTAGTGCTAAGCACATGATCAAATTGATCTAGTGAAACAAACTGGAGAGACACGTACCCAATAGCTATTGGCGTCGTCGACGTTGGGAAAGCTGGTGACCGACTGCTGGCCGCTGCCAGATCCATAGGGAACGTCGTGAGAATGTAGCCGAAACTTGGTCCTCTCATGCATCAACTTGATCACTGAACCGTAGGTAATCTGTCGACAAATAAATAGGAGAAGCAATCGTATCACTGCTCCAATCAACCAAGCACGGCAATGGTGAGAAAAATAATTAAGCACCAATCCCCCAAATCCGAAACGTGGAACACTAACCCAACAACCTAAACCCCACTCGAACACAAATAGAAAAACGCAGGACATGAACTGCGAAGGGCCTCGCACCTCAACGACCGTATCCGGGTCGGCGGCGTAGGACTGCGCCGGCGCGGCCTCGGGGAGGTCGAGGCCGAGATAGAGCAGGAGCGCGAGCGCGAACGACGCGGCGGCCATCGCCAGCAGCAGCGCGAGGAACCAGGTCTTCTGCCAGAAGGGCAAGGCCTCCTGCCCCCCCGGGCCCGCGTCCGCCTCGCCGCGGCGCCTGATCCGCTCGCGCGTGAGGGCGCCGGCGAGGCTGGCAGTCGCGGCCCCCGACGTATTCGGCTGGTTGTCGGCGGAGGCGGCGCGGCGGCGGGAGAGACCCTGGGGCGGCTGGGGCGTGGACGGCGCCACCGCGGCGGGGTCGTGGCCTCGAGGAGGCTTGGCTTCTGGAAGGTTCGCTTCGGGTCTCTCTGCTTTAACGCGCTCTGGGCTGCTCTGAGCTCGCGAGAGGGGGAAGTGGGGAAGGCGAATGCTCCGCGTTTGAAAGTGGGGACTGGGGAGGAAAACTCTGGCCAGTGGCCACGACGACGAGCGACGCGTGAAGCACAAAGCGCCAATGACATGTCGGGTTGTCGGGGTAGCGGGACCTACTGATCATTGTGATGGGCTTGGAGTAGCCGCGGCGGGGAGGAGTGTTTTTCGCGGCCACGTCTTGAGAGGGGGTGCCCGGCGAATGAGGAGGTGCCAGCGTGGCTGGCGTGCTGACCTGGCGCGACGTTACTGGTTGTGGACCCTGTGCCCTCGTGGCAACGGCTTTGACGGGTTTGAGTGGGTCTTCTGTGCTTGTCTACTCCGCCGGTCGTGCAAAACTGGTCCGACATGCTTGCATCTTTGACGAAAAAAATGCCATGTATCTCATTCTCATAGGCTAAGGAGGTGTTTGAAACATTTAATAGTGTTAAATCGGATATTCGATGCTAATTAAGAGAACTAAACCTGAGCTATTTATAAAACTAATTGCAGAACCCTGTGCTAATTAGCGAGACGAATCTATTAAGCCTAATTAATCCATCATTAACAAATGGTTACTGTAGCACCACATTGTCAAATTATGGACTAATTAGGCTTAATAGATTCGTCTCGCGAATTACACTTCATCTGTGCAATTAGTTTTATAATTAATCTATGTTTAATACTTCTAATTAGCATCTAAACTTCCGATGTGACGGGTGTTAAACTTTAATGGGCTGGAGCCAAACAGGTCCTAAGGCTTGGTTTGGTTCCTCTTGCTTATTTTTAGCACCCATCACATCGAATATTTAGATACTAATTAGGAGTATTAAACGTATACTATTTAAAAAAACCCATTACATAAGTGGAGGCTAAACAACAAGACGAACCTATTAAGCCTAATTAATCCATGATTTGACAATGTGTTGCTACAGTAAACATTTGCTAATGACGGATTAATTAGGCTTAATAGATTCGTCTCACCGTTTAGCCTCCACTTATGTAATGGGTTTTGTAAATAATTTACGTTTAATACTCCTAATTAGTATGTAAACATTTGATGTGACACGTGCTAAAAATAAGCAAAGGAACCAAACGCCCCCTAAGTGTTTGGATATTAGCGGCTAAACTTTAGCAGTGTCACATCGAATGTTTGGATGCTAATTAGGAGGACTAAACATGAGCTAATTACAAAACTAATTGCACAGATGGAATCTAATTCGCGAGACGAATCTATTAAGCCTAATTAATCCATCATTAGCAAATGGTTACTATAGCACCACATTGTCAAATCATGGACTAATTAGGCTTAATAGATTCGTCACGCGAATTAGAATCCATCTGTGCAATTAGTTTTGTAATTAGTCTATATTTAATACTCCTAATTAGTATCCAAACATCCGATATGATGGGTGCTAAACTTTAGCACCCTGGAGCCAAACAGGCCCTAAACTTTCAATTAAGGCCCTGTTTGGGAGGAAGGGGCTGGGCTAAACTTTTGCCCCCCCAAATAAAGTGCTAAACTTTAGCCCTTTGGGTGTTTGGGTGAGGGGAACTTTAGCACATGTGTTGACAAAAGACTCATTTACCTCTGCTTTCTCTCATCTCCTTTACCCCTCCTATACTCTTCCTTCTCAACTTCTTCGTGCTCCTCATCCCCAACTCCTCCGCCGCTCCTGCTGGCGAAGTGCGGCTCCCTGGCACCCGATGTACTTGTTGTGGCCGCTGCAACGCCGTCACCAAGCTCGCGGACGCTGACCCGGCCGCCGCCGCCGAGCTCCGCTTCCTCGGGTCACGCTCCAAGACCGAGCATGGGGAGTGAGGATCCGGACGGCCGCCCTAGATCCGTAGTCACGTTCGCCAGGAAGAACGACCTATCGGAGTATCTCATGTAGCAGCCGGTGTCGACGGCGCGTCCATCGGAGTTGGGCGGGCACCCATCGATGTTCCCCACCACCACCATGAGGCACTGCGCAGCCGCGTACACGCCGTTTGCAGAGCCGTGTGTTGCCCAGGAGGCGCGCGACAGTGGCATCGAAGTAGGCAACGCAGTCATGGCCCGCAACGTACGGGCGTCACTGCACCATGGCGAACACCGGGGCGGCGGCGCACGGCTCTGCGGGGGAGAGGTGAAGCCAGAAATCGTAGAGCTCCTCCTTGCGGAGGTGAAGCGGGCAGTGCCAGAAGAGGAGGAGCCGAGGCCCGTCCGTTGCGACGGCGGGCACGGCGGCGGGGCTGGCGGAGGCCGCGGGGGTGGGCGGAGGCAGTGAGGATTTTTTGCGGGAGGCGCGTGGAGGAGAGAGAGGAGGGGGCAAGGGAGGAAATTGGTCCGGGGGACCACTTTTAGCTCCCTTTTGTCCATTTTAGCACCCCTTGGAGGGGCTAATGGATTTGGGGGGGCTAAAGTTTAGCCCCCCTGTTTTAGCCCTCCTATTTGAAGGAAGGGGCTAAAATGTAGCTAAAATGGAGGGGCTACAGCCCCCCTTCCAAACAGCCCCTAAGACGAGCAAATTTTAGAACACTCGAACTCAAGGTCCTGCTATTGTTGTTGTTATCTTACCCTATCCAGTTTATAATGGTTCATAACAATTTCAAAAAAAAGTATAAGGTATAAGACATATATGCAACTCCAAACTTGTAACATCCCGTTTTTTGAACATTTAAAAATACGAATATTTTAAATTTTTTCTTTAAATTAAACATATTCTCTTTCCTCAATAATTCAAAACCATTTTACAAATAAAATCTGCATAAAATACTGGCACGTGTGTTGCATTTGATTGCTCTAACTTCCTCTCTTTCTCAACCATAAGAATATTTTCTTCCTTTAAAAACCTCAAAATATTATTTAAATCTTATTCAAATATTAATTTCCAATTCAAATCCACGAACCTATCTATAACAAACCCTCTTGCCACCAATTTCTTAAGATCTCCTAAACCCTAGGAATGAAATTCCCATAATAATCCTTTTCTGAGAATCATGAAATTAATATTCTATTTGAATTTGAACATTAATTCCACATCCAACCTTTTTAAGGGGTCACTATTCAATCTTAGACACATTCAAGCACCTTAACTCCCAAATCCTCCCAAAATATTCCATTTTTATATCCAACTCAAGCTCACACCTCAAACTTCCTTCAAATTTGAAACCCTTCCCAAACAAATCAAAAACCTTTTTCAGCATTCACAGGCTGCAAACCTCCCTTCTGGCCCGTTTCTTCCTTTCGGCCCAGCTTGTCCCACCTTCCTCTCCTGCCAGCCCAGCCTCCTCTCCCTCTCCTAGCCTAGCTCCTCCTTGGCCTGGCCCATTCTACCACCTACGGCCTGCTCCCTCTCCAGTCCAGTTTGCACACCAACCGGCCTACGTGGCCCAGCTTGGCTCGCTCAGACAGCACTGCCGCCGCCGGCACCCTTTCCCCCCACGACTCGCGCAGGCTGGATTCGGACTCTAGGACAATACCAACTTGTGATGGTCACCACGGTTGCATACAGACTTGGATTGGGACATTCAAGTACTTCATGGATTTGTTATGAAGTCTATTTTCATATGGATCTAGATTTAAGTCCATATCTTGTCTGAGACGGTCGCAATGACCAATTTACTACCAAGAGGTTTTCTGGTGCTGCGTCACCTTATTTTGGCCCAATGGGCCGTGTATCAAGTTGGGTCCATTAGGGATATGTCCTAGGGTTGGAGCACGACCCCAAGACCCCCGTGGTCATCCTCCTAGGTATTAATAAGGATTAGAGCCGCCACAAACAGATTGGGTTTTGTTTAGATCAAGTTTAGCTCTCGCTACTTGCTTGTAAGCGCGCGTGCTGGATCAGCCGTCCGTCTTCCTGTCTTCAGAACCCCACCTTATTGAGATTGAGTTGGAAATCTTCATCTTCATCTAGTAAATTCAGTACTTGTTATACTTGTTCTTGCTAGTTCTTCGATTGCTTGCAGGACAAGTGCCCTAGTGGCCGGGTGACGCGCTCCACACGATCGCAACAGCCATTGGAGGTGGTGTATCGATTGCTAAGGTGCAGCTTGGAAGGCTGTAGTCGGGCCGTGAACGTCGTCTCCATCGACCAATCGAGTTATCCCACGCCTCTCATCGAAAGATCGGGAATCAACCCTAGCGGGTTCATATCACCCCCCACCGCCGCATCCACTGCCGCGCCACCCTCTCGCTCCACCGCGCTGCCGCCGCTACCCAATCCACCTCCCGTTGCTGCTTTCGCACCCAAGCACCCTATCCCCTCTCCCTTATCCTCCACCGCCACCTTACCACGCTGCCGCACTGCCACCCTACCTGACACCACTGCCGGCTGCCACCTGCCATTAATGGCGTGGCAGAACAGCTCCCCCTGCCATCCTTGGCCGCCAAGCAACGGTCACCTACAACAACGCCAGTTCGTCGCCCCTGGCCGGCCTGCTCTAACACTGCGACTTGCCATCCCCTTCCGCCGGCCTCCTTGCCTCACCCTTGCCACCGCCTTGCGCCACGCTGCCAACCTGCTGCCATGCGCCGCACCAATGCTCACCCCCTTCTGTCGACATGCGTGCACCTGCTACCAGTACATGTGCCTGCCCCCGCCAGTGCCCTTCTTCCCCTTCTTTTTCTTAGCCGCGAAGGCAAGCGTCTAGATGCATCACCCCCTCCTCTTTCACCGGCCATCCTCATCCGCAATCGAGCGACATCGTGCCACCCTCTCTCCCCCTTATAAATACCCTTCTCCCTGCTCCACCAAAGCTCGCACCTCCTCTCCTTCTCCCTAGGTGGGATGGCGTGCCTAGCGCACCAAAGTTCTGCTTTCCCAGATGCCACCCGACCACAAACTGAGCTCCAAGAGCTAGAGGTCCTGCCTCCCCTAGCCAATTGTTGATGACAGTTAACACGCCAATTTGTGAACCACAAGTGTACGGATCAGTTGTACCTCTTTCCTTAGACTAATCCCCCAAGGTTTATCAATCCGTGGAACAAGTGGATTTGCATGCTGTTGGCGCTAGAAATCAGCTGATTGAATCCCCAGTGTCGGACACACGACCCGGGAGAATCTGCTTAACTCCTGTTCGGGTGATCGCCCTGGTGCGGTTCGCGCGGCGTGCCAGCCAATCTGACCTGCTGATTGGCAAGGAAAGAAACGTGTCAGATCCTAGAGGTTGCAATCGGCTAAGGTTCCGATCTCGAAAAAGCTTATCAGGAAATCGACCGATTTGCTGTAATAAAGAAATCGGCTATAATGCAGCCGATCACTGGGCAGCGTTAATAAAGAAGACTGCTAGAGTAATCTAAACAACACTTACAGTAACAACACTAGGAATAGATCTAAATCGGCTATGCGTAAAATAACAGATTGAATAACAAAGCACAAGAAAGCCGAAAGCTCCAATTCCTAGCTGGATAACTGGTGATAAAACTAGAACGACAGGTAAAACCTAGAATTCTAATGAATATCGATAACTAGTGAATAAATCTAAACGAAATGACAGCGATGCGCCCGAAGTTAAAGCTTAGATATTACTCAATAAACGGAACTTACAGAAATCGGCCGGAGATCAAGTTGATGTAGCCCCGCCAACCCGTATGAACTCGTGAAAAGAGGAAAAGTACTGGCGAAGTCGCCTGCTTGAAAGTAAGTACGAGGAAATAGTAGTTTGTTGTATTGATTTGATGATGATTACAGATCTACAAGGGTGGCTATTTATAGCCTTTTACAAACGACTCCTTAACCGACTAGAACTCTATCTCTAATTTTAAACGAAAACGAATATTTACAAGTACGATTCATACTGGAGTTAATCATTATGCTTTCACGGGCTGACTCCCTTTTTATCTTCATAATCCACTTTAAGCCCATACCGGCCCAATTGCTCCAGCCTCCTAATCGGCCGATTTCTACCAACTCCAATCGGCAAGGGACAGCCGATTACGGCCCACATGTAGGGGGCTCCGACTACTCCGACCTTGGGACCTAAGGTTGGGCGAGGCGGAATTCCTCCCTCGGATGGTCGGGCGCATCCGACCCCAGGACTCAGGGGTCAGGCGAGGCGGAGTTGCACCCTTAAAGGGTAATCGGCCGATTTGCTGTAATAAAGAAATCGGATATAATGCAGCCGATCACTGGGCAGCGTTAATAAAGAAGACTGCTGGAGTAATCTAAACAACGCTTAGAGTAACAACACTAGGAATAGATCTAAATCGGCTATGTGTAAAATAACAGATTGAATAACAAAGCACAAGAAAGCCGAAAGCTCCAATTCCTAGCTGGATAACTGGTGATAAAACTAGAACAACAGGTAAAACCTAGAATTCTAATGAATATCGATAACTAGTGAATAAATCTAAACGAAATGACAGCGATGCGCCCGAAGTTAAAGCTTAGATATTACTCAATAAACGGAACTTACAGAAATCGACCGGAGATCAAGTTGATGCAGCCCCGCCAACCCGTATGAACTCGTGAAAAGAGGAAAAGTACTGGCGAAGTCGCCTGCTTGAAAGTAAGTATGAGGAAATAGTAGTTTGTTGTATTGATTTGATGATGATTACAGATCTACAAGGGTGGCTATTTATAGCCTTTTACAATGACTCCTTAACCGACTAGAACTCTATCTCTAATTTTAAACGAAAACGAATATGTACAAGTACGATTCGTACTAGAGTTGATCATTATGCTTTCACGGGCTGACTCCCTTTTTATCTTCATAATCCACTTTAAGCCCATACCGGTCCAATTGCTCCAGCCTCCTAATCGGCCGATTTCTACCAACTCCAATCGGCAAGGGACAGCTGATTACGGCCCACATGTCGGGGGCTCCAACTACTCCGACCCTGGGACCTAAGGTTGGGCGAGGCGGAATTCCTCCCTCGGATGGTTGGGCGCATCTGACCCCAGGACTCAGGGGTCGGGCGAGGCGGAGTTGCACCCTTAAAGGGTAATCGGCCGATTTGCTGTAATAAAGAAATCGGCTATAATGCAGCCGATCACTGGGCAAGGTTAATAAAGAAGACTGCTGGAGTAATCTAAACAATGCTTATAGTAACAACACTAGGAATAGATCTAAATCGGCTATGCGTAAAATAACAGATTGAATAACAAAGCACAAGAAAGCCGAAAGCTCCAATTCCTAGCTGGATAACTGGTGATAAAACTAGAACAACAGGTAAAACCTAGAATTCTAATGAATATCGATAACTAGTGAATAAATCTAAACGAAATGACAGCGATGCGCCCGAAGTTAAAGCTTAGATATTACTCAATAAATGGAACTTACAGAAATCGGCCGGAGATCAAGTTGATGCAGCCCCGCCAACCCGTATGAACTCGTGAAAAGAGGAAAAGTACTGGCGAAGTCGCCTGCTTGAAAGTAAGTATGAGGAAATAGTAGTTTGTTGTATTGATTTGATGATGATTACAGATCTACAAGGGTGGCTATTTATAGCCTTTTACAAACGACTCCTTAACCAACTAGAACTCTATCTCATATTTTAAACGAAAACGAGGCAAGGGACAGCCGATTACGGCCCACATGTAGGGGGCTCCGACTACTCCGACCCTAGGACCTAAGGTTGGGCGAGGCGGAATTCCTCCCTCGGATGGTCGGGCGCATCCGACCCCAGGACTCAGGGGTCGGGCGAGGCGGAGTTGCACCCTTAAAGGGTAATCGGCCGATCCTTGACTATAGCACCAATCGGCCGATTTCCAATCGTGACCTCTGTGTCTTGCCGCATCTCCTGATTTCTTCCTTTCCTAACACCGATTTCATACGTGTCAAAATCTGGCGTCAACACATGCCCCCCAGTTTCGGAGTAAAACATAGTCTTTACTTCAAAATTCTTTTCAACTTCCCTTCCGAAACAAACGGTCTCCAGCCTGATGATTGCAATCTTTTCGAAACGGGCGCCCACGACAACCACTCCTCCTGAAAAAATCGAAACGTCGGCGCGGTAAAAATTCCGCTTTTACCCCTTCTCAGACCACCTTTAAATATCAGCACGTCCCGTACTCCCCTTACGAGCTCACGTCTTCCTTCTTTAGCGCACGGGCTTTCTTCTTCCTCTGGCACCTTCCTTAGCTTCCAGCTTTTTTCCCGGCGTCTCCTTCCATCTACATTCCCCCCTACTTATCCAATGGCGGCACCTTCAGGCACTTCACCACCGCCCGAAGCCCCGGAGATGGCCCCACCGACGAAAGTTCCAGCGGCAACGGCGACGGCTCCATCGATGGGAGAAGGAGCTCCATCAGCGGGAGTTGGGGCTTCAACCGAAATCCCATCGGTGGCTTCAGCATCTGCAGCTCCATCGGCGATCCCGCCAACTACGATGAGCTTCATCCCAGAGGTCATTACCGAAACTTTCCTTAATAATGCATTTACTTTTAGATCCGTTCTTACTCCCGCATCCTCTTTTTTCTTTTTAGGCGGTTAGGCATCAAATTACCATTCGTCTCACAGAAATTCCCGGCCTTATCTGTCTTGGTCCTATGGGAAACCCGGATCCAACTGGCCTAATCAATCTGGAAACCCATAGGATCCCTTTTAAGCAATCAACCATGGACTTAGATCACTCGTCAGGTACCTTCAGGTCATGGTCGAATGAAACCCCCGGCTGGAGAGAATGGTACCAACGGATAGCCTCCTCCAAGAGAGTCCAATGGGATGAGCGCAAAATCGGCCAGTGCATCAACCTGTCTTTATCCCAAATGGAAAGAAACGAGCCATTAGTGATAGCAGCCTCTTATTTCTGGTTCGACGCTCTAAATGCATTCTTCTTCGGTCACGGACCTATGACTCCTACCTTGGCTGATGTGGTCATGTTGACCGGCCTTGACATCTCCTCCCCAGATATCCCTTTTCGCCTTTTGGCCACGACATCTCATCGGCTGGACACAAAGGGAATCGGCAGATGGAAGGGATTCATTAGATGCAATAGAAGGGCCTTCCTGATGATGTGGCTAGAAAAACATTTTTTCTGTGGGAGAGCAGCCGGTCCATCCACCAACACACAGGCTCTGGCCGAGGCATTATCGACAGGGGCCTCTGTTCCCCTTGGAAAGCACCTACTGGGAGCAGCCTATCATATGTTCCACCAAATCGGCGTTAAATTATCCCAAGGGGAGCCGATTGGAAACCCTGGTGGGCCCTGGTGGTTTATCAACTTGTGGCTTAACCTGTACATGAGCAAGATCTCTCAGCAGCGAGTGGAGCACATGACATTCCCCAACATTGAATCGGTAGAGAACCCCACTGTCCGATGCCGATGTACATCTTTCGGCGAAGCGGCATCGGCCTTTTCCGGCTGCTCATATTCTGCTACCAAGGTGGCCGAATACTTCAGGTGCTTTTATAATGGCTTTAGCGAAGACGTAACCAGCTGGTTTCCTTATCAGAGGGAGGACCCAATCTTTGAACTCCCTTCTTGTTTCAACTCAACCACTGGCCGATTCGATGAAGACCTCACAGATGAACTAATCAAACTGGGGATCTTACCGGCAAACTTTTTCTCGGGGAAAGATTCCCTTACTTATGAGTTCTACAATCCTTCCGTTGCAGCGAATTGCCGATTTATGCATACTTCGCCGGCCGAGCAAAGTTCAGAGATGAACTCACCAAGGGTCTTGACTATAACCGGCTGCGAGATCGGATTCCAGACTCTAGTACCATAGATCTGAATGGTTGGATAGTAGCCCCTTTCGTCGTTCAGCAATTCAAGCTATGGTGGGCCTAATGGAAACAATACCTGTTCTGCGCTTCTGCATCGATATACTGCAACCTCCTGGATCCAGCCAACATCGATCCGAACGTTGAGGTACTCTTCTTTTCCCTAGCCAATTTTCATTTCCCCTTATTTTTTACACATATATACTAACTCTTGCTGTTGACTCAGTCTGAAAGCTGTGCTCCCCCAAAACGCAGCCGGAGTGGTCGGCCGATAGAGGACCGTTATCCATACATAAGATTCCCCTTCATCGGCTATCATGCCCCTTCTGTAGACGACATCGCCGGTCGAGTAAAACAGGCGCAGAAGAAAGTCGTCAAGAAAACCAGCCGCCGAGTGCGTGCTCGTACAGAATCGGCCGATCCACCCATGATTACATCGGCAGAAACTTCGACCGTGTCGACCCTTCCGACTGCTGAAGAGGTAGACATTCAAGTCGCCACAGAAGCTGGAGCAGCCGCCACGTCATTATTGGTGGAGGCCATGCAGGTAAACTCACTGTCCGATCTCCTCGATTGCTATTTCCATACTGACTCCTCTTATATTAGGCTGCACAGACTACCCTTGTGAACCCTCAGCAATTGGCAGTAACCCAAGCAGCTAATGAAATGCTAGCGCTCCCTCCTGCTGAGGTATACAATCCTTCCACCCGATCTTCTAGTATTTGGATGACGCTCTTACTAACTTTGACACAGGTTACCGGTACGCTAAGCGCATTGCCTGATCAACCATTGGCCACCCTTCAAGAAGCTGGCTCGAGCAGAGCGCCGATTGTCGTTGAGTCCTCTTCTTCTGACGAGCCAATGGTGCTAGTCCTAGAGTCGAGGGTGATGGTCTCGCAAACGCAGATGGAAGAAATCCGTCTTAAAGAGGTAAGAGATCTCCCACCCTTGATTGGCCAATTTGCCACTACCATCGGCTGACTTGTTCTCTTTTCATTTACCCTTTTACAGGAACAGGACACCCCTAATAACAGCCTCTTCTCATTTGCGGTCGCACTTTCTGATGACGAGGAAGTTGCTTCCCGTCAGGTCACTTTGAGCTCCGTCCCTGACGACGTCCGTGCCAAGCTTGAAAGAGTACGATCCCTTCTTCAAGAGGACATCGGCTGATTGGTAGAAGATTCCTTGCTGATTCGGCAGCTCTTTGGTGACGTCAGCGGGCGAGTACCAGAGGAGGCAGAAGAAGCCTTGGCGCCGGCCGCGTATATTGAGTCAATGCGGATTCCGGTCTTCAGGGCGCTTCGTCAGATGGCCGATCGCGCCAAACTGACTAAGACTCGTGAAGAAGAAGATTCATACAAGCGTCAGGCTCAAGAGGTACATCAATAGATTCATTTTCTGAAGGACTCCCGCCCCGGACTCGTTGGCACGATAGACCGCCTCAAACACCGAAGAGTAGAACTTGCTAAGGAGATGGAGCAGGTGACCAAGGAAATAGCCGCCGAAGAGAAGAGGCTTCAGGAGCTCCCCTCCGTCATCGCCGATTTAAAGCGGGAAAGGCAGCATCTGGCTCACGAAGCCCTTAGACTCCACCGCCACATGTCAGAAGTCCGGGTCAGCAGAAGATGACCAACGGGTTCTGGACTCGGCCGATCAGATCCGACGTCGAGCGATTGCGGCCATCAACGCTCTTTTGGGCGATCTGTAAAAGTACTGGTAGTTTTGTACGAACATTAATGCCTCTTTTGACCGTCCTTCGCGGCGCCCCCTTATTTATTGCCCTTTTTACTTCTGATGGGATGCATCTTACCAAACATCCACGCTTTCTTTTCTTATAAATGCCAGTCTTGGTCTTGCCTTTGAGAGAGCCCGTTCCACTTGATTCCTTTTCCCTGACTTGTTTTTCGTCGGAGCGTTCTGCGGTCATGTCTTCTTCATCTTCTTCCTTTTCCTCTGTTAACCAGGTAAGAGATCTGCCTCCACCTTATCAGTTCGATTCCTCTGAAACACCTCATCTTAGGCGGTTATATGCTGTCTCTTTTCCCAGCCACGGCGCCTTAGTCCTGAACTCGAATGAGCCATCGGGCTCGTATATTCTGACGAACCATTATCGCAAGAAGACAAGGACCTAATCAGGGCTCACCGTGAAGAACTCAAGGAACACGTCCCCGCCGGCATCCAACGGATCTGGGACTTCCTCGACGGTAACGACCATAGGCGACCTCGAGTTGACAGAAGCCACCCGCTTCCTCGTCAGGTTGCCTTTGAAGATGCCGCGGCAGGGACATCGCGCCCGGCAATGGACCGGAGTCATCCTCTTCCTCGTCAAGTTGAAGCGGAGGCCGCAATGAAAGACATAGAAGAATGACACATCCGTCTTCTGATAGAACTAGGCCGGGTTGAGAGAGAACTCAAGAAAAGGTGTGGTTGATTATTTTTTTTCGTTCTAAGGGTGATTTGTACTGCGTCGGCCGTGTAACCCATCGTCCGTACCGAATGATAAATCGGCCGATTTGGACGATTATGTTTTCTCTTTAGGTGATTTTCTCTTGTATCGGCTGTGTGTTTGTTTATCATATTCTGCGGTCGATCCTTATGCTTCGACCCATATACTAGGATAGTACCTTTCCAAGTATCTCTCATTCAAAGCCCTAGTAAACTCTTCTCCTTCGATCGTTTCCAAAATCTAAGCATTTCCCGGGGCGCATCGGCCGATTTTATACGACCCTTCCCACATGGGAGACCACTTACCGAATTTAGGATCCTTTGACCCAATCGGCAGCACTAACTTCCATACCAGGTCCCCTGGAGAGAACTGTTTGACCTTGACCTTCTTGTCATACCATCTGGCCACTTTCTTCTTATTTTCCTCGATACTGATCAAAGCTCTCAATCGTTGGCCTGCCAAGTCATCAAGTTCCCTTTTCATGAGTGAGGAGTAATCATCGGCTGTCAGCTGATCTTGGAGCGACGTGCGTCTCGATCCTGTCCTCCATTCCCACGGCAATACTGCCTCGTGACCGTACACCAACTGATAAGGAGACATCTTGGTGGCCCCGTGGCAGGCCATCCTGTATGCCCATAGAGCTTCGGTCAGACACAAATGCCATTTTTTGGGTTGTTCTTCTATCTTCCTCTTGATTAACTTAATTATCCCTTTATTGGAAGATTCGGCCTGACCATTAGCTTGGGCATAGTACGGAGAGGAGTTTAGCAGTTTGATTCCCATATCGGCCGTGAACTCTTCGAATTCTCCTGATGTAAACATCGTTCCTTGATCGGTCGTGATAGTCTGGGGAATGCCGAATCGGTAGACGATATGGTCCCTTATGAAATCAACCATGGCGGCCGATGTTACGGCCTTTAGCGGAATCGCCTCCACCCATTTGGTGAAATAATCTGTGGCTACTAGAATGAATTTATGCCCTTTGCTTGACGGAGGATAAACTTGTCCGATGAGGTCTATTCCCCAACCTCTGAACGGCCACGGTTTGATAATAGGATTCATGGCCGATGCGGGCGCACGCTGAATATTCCCGTATTTCTGACAATCCTGGCATCCTTTATAATATTTGAAGCAGTCTTCGAGGATTGTCGGCCAGTAGTACCCATTATTCCTAATCATCCATTTCATCTTATGTGCCGATTGGTGGGCTGCACACACTCCTTCATGGATTTCTCCCATCAGAGTCTTCGCCTCCTCTGTTCCTAGGCACTTGAGTAGGACGCCATCAATCGTCCGGTAGAACAAGTCGTCTTCTAGTAACACATATTTTGTGGCCTGAAATCGTATCTGCCGATCCACTTTCTTGGATGGATCTTTCAAATAATCGGCGATCTCTTTTCGCCAGTCGTTGGCCGCGAGCTCTAGAGTCATAGCGCCCTGAATCGGCCGATATCCGGACGCGTGTTGGGCAAGTCTGTTGGCATCCTCGTTATGATTCCTCGGGATGTGCTCAATAACCGCGGATTTGAATTCTTTTAGAAGTCGAAGGCAATCCTCGTAATAAATCCTTAATACATCATCCTTGCATTCAGACCTTCCTGTTAATTGATCCACGATAAGCATGGAATCCCCAAAAATCTCGACGACGTCGGCCTTGATTTCCCTCAATAATTGTAACCCCTTCAACACAGCTCGGTACTCTGCTTGGTTGTTAGTGGCGGATGCTTCTATCGGCAGAGAGAAATCATAGCTTGCTCCCCGAGGCGATATGAGAACGATGCCAATTTCTGATCCGGCCTCACATTACGAACCGTCAAAGTATAAGGTCCACGGCACTGGTTCCACGAAGGTAGTCTCTGGTCCGCAGTGCTGGGCAACAAAATCGGCCATAACCTGACCCTTGACGGCCTTTGCCGATTCATATCGTAGATCGAATACCGATAAGGCCAAGATCCATTTTCTGATTCGTCCTTTCAAGATCGGCAATGACAGCATGTATTTTACCATGTCATCTTTGCATACGACTACACATTCTACCGATAACAAATAGTGCCTGAGTTTGGTGCATGAGAAGTAAAGGCATAGGCATAGCCGCTCTACTGGGGGATACCTTGTTTCGGCATCCAAAAGTCTTCTACTAACATAATATATTACCTGTTCCTTTCCCTCAAACTCTTGAACCAGAGCCGACCTGATAGCTCGTTCATCGGCTGATAAATATAGTTTAAACGGCTTACCAGTTTGAGGTGGGACCAATACTGGTGGCGAGACCAAGTACTGCTTGATATCTTTTAGTGCCTTGCATTGCTCTTCTCCCCATACGAACTCTTGGTCGGGCTTCAACTTTAACAATGGTGTGAAGGCTTGGATACGCCCGGATAGTTTAGATATGAATCTTCTGATGAAATTTACCTTGCCGATTAGGGACTGCAACTCAGTCTTATTTTGCGGGGCCACGACTTTATTGATGGCCGCTATGGTCTTCCGGTTGATTTCTATCCCACGTTCGTGAACCATGAATCCCAAGAATTGTCCGGCGGACATGCCGAAAGCACACTTGTTCGGGTTCATCTTCAGCCCATGTTTCTTTGTGCATTCCAGTACCTGCCGCAAATCAGTTAGATGTTCCTGGTGTCCTTTTGATTTGACTACGACATCGTCGATGTAAATTTCCACCAGGATGCTGATAAGTTTGTGAAATATGTAATTCATGGCTCATTGATACGTAGCGCCGACATTCTTCAAACCGAAAGTCACTACCACCCAGTCGAATAAACCAAGGTGACCCGGGCATCTGAAGGCCGTTTTGGATATGTCTTCTTCGGCCATTAGTATCTTATTATATCCAGCGTTTCCATCCATGAAACTAATAACTTTGTGTCCCGCGGCGGCATCTATCAACACATCAGCCATCGGCATTGGGTATCCGTCCATTGGCGTGGCCTGATTGAGATTCCTGAAATCGATGCATACGTGGAGCTTTCCGTTCTTCTTGTATACAGGTACAATGTTGGAGATCCATTCGGCATAACGGCATTGCCGAATAAATTTTGCTTCAATTAGCCTCGTTATTTCGGCCTTTATATCAGGTAGGATTTTAGGATTATACCGCCGTGCAGGCTGCTGATACGGCCGATACCCCGGCTTTATGGGTAACCGATGTTCGACAATAGATCGGTCTAATCTGGGCATCTCATGGTATTCCCAAGCAAAGCAATCCTTAAACTCTCTTAATAAATTTGTCAATTTACATTTGTATTCCAGATCCAAATTTGCACTAATATACATCGGCCTTGGCTTGGTGCCATCGCCTAAATCTATCATTTCTAATGGATCGGCCGACGTGAACCCGTGTCCTAGCTTTCCATCTTCCCGGGCGAACTGATCCATTTAGTCTGAATCTTCGGAGCCGACTGCTCGGATCGGCTGTAGACCAAAATCGGACACCTTCAGGAAATCAGTGTCCCATGCCCTCCCGGATATGCACTTGACATTCTCGCAGCTCCATTGCTGTGTATCGGCTGCCGCGACGCTGTATGCAGAATCGGCGGTGACCACTTCGATGTTGTCGCCGACCCACTGTACGAGGCATTGGTGCATCATAGACGGGATGCAGCAATTTGCATGTATCCAGTCTCGGCCGAGTAGCATGTTGTAGGACCCTTTGCCATTAATAATGAAGAAAGTAGTGGGAAGGGTCTTACTGCCGATGGTGAAGTCGACGCAGAGTGCGCCGCGGGCGGGAGACACGTTGCCTTCGAAGTCCTTTAGCATCATGTCTGTCCTAGTCAGGTCATCATCACTCTTCCCTAGCTTCCGGAATATGGCGTATGGCATGATGTTAACAGCAGCTCCTCCGTCTACTAGTAATCTGGTGATGGGTCGGCCGTTGCCATGCCCTTTGAGGAACAATGCCTTTAGGTGTTGTCGTTTGTCGTCTTCGGGCTTCTCGAACGTGGCTGTCATTGGCTCCAAAGCCAATTGTGCCATCTGCTCTTCTATTGCCGACATGTTCTGTCGGTCGGTAGGAGTCATGAATTCCATCGGCAGTATGAAAACCATGCTGATGTCGGTTGCCGATTCGTCATCCCCCCTGTCATTTCTTTTGGGGCGCCAGACCTGAGACCTGCCGTTTTTCTCGTCCACCGTATGTTGTTGTTCTTCTTCCTGTTGTTCCCACTGGCGGAGACGTTGGATTCTTCATTTTTGAGACTTGGTCAATCCATCAGGGCACCACCTGGGGTTCACCGGTTTAGTCCGTGGCCTGGCGCATTCCCATTCTGGTTCGCGTCCTAAGGGGTTCTCATCTGATACCCGAGCATTGGCCATCCCTTCAAGTCGATCGTGAACGCTGACCTTGTTTTCTGGTTGGTTGTGCCGATCGAACTTGCCCCCCGGCCTATCGTTTCGTTCGCGCCTGTCTTCCGATCGATCATATCGGTCACTTCTGCCCCCCAGCCGATGACGCATTGGAGGGCGCCGGTCTTCTTGGTCGCGCCAGTTCCTACTGATCGGCTCTAGTCTTCCATCTCTGGAGCGAGACCTCTTGAATGGCCGATTGTTACGATATGGGCTGTTGCACTCAGGGCAATTATCGGCCGATGGCAACCTAAGGTTGCTTTCCCAGGAGTGGATGAAGAATGAGCATCGCCAGTGATCTTCATGTCGCCGCATCGCCTCTTCCCGGGATCTTGAGTGGTCTTGTTGCCGTTGATATTTGTCGAGCAAAAATTTGGAAGTGACAGGCCTGCGTGGTTCTTCTGATCCGTCATATTCATCCTCCATCCGCCGTATTCCCTTGACGTCTTCGGGCGTCGCTTGATTTCTAGGGTCCACGGCGCCGCTTTTCTTAGCCGATTCAGATGTCAGCACCTTGGTTTGGAGCGAATTCTTCCCCGTGTCAACCATGTTGGTGGGGAAGGTGTGCTGGTCGATCTTCATCGGCTTGGACGGCTTTGTTGGGATTTCAAATTTGAGCCTGCCTTGTTCGATGGCTGACTGTATTTGCTGTCGGAAGATTTTGCATTCATTTTTATCGTGGGAGGTGGCGTTATGCCACTTGCAATATTTCATCTTCTTCAGCTGTTCGGCCGACGGGATCGTACGGTATGGTGAGAGCTTGATCTGTCCTTCCTGGAGGAGAAGATCGAAAATTTTATCGGCCTTTGATGTGTCAAAACTGAATACTTCCGGCTCCTTTTTCCCGAATGGACATGATATCGGCTTTTTCCCTTTAATCCATTCCGCCAGGCCGATCTCTGTTTCTTCTTCGGATTCAACCTCCTCTAAGTATGCCACCTTCTTCTGGAAGTTCCTTCGTGGATCAAAAGGGCGTATTTCCTGACCAGACAATCGATGAACGATTTGGCTCAAGCTCTCAAACTCCTGCGAAGCGTATTTCTCTTTGATATGAGGCATGAGACCCTGGAAGGCTATGTCAGCCAATTGTGCATCAATCAGGGCTAAGGAGTAGCATTTGTTCCTGATCTCCCTGAACCTCTGCACATACAAGGATACTGGCTCATCACTTCTCTGTCTGAGGCTGGTTAAATCAGAAAGCTTCATCTCATGGACCCCCGCGTAGAAATACTTGTGAAACTGCCTCTCCAGGTCAGCCCATGTAATTATTGAGTTGGGTGGCAGTGTAGCGAACCATTGGAAGGCCGACCCGGACAGGGATGATGAGAAAAGGCGCACTCGTAGAGCATCTTGCGCCGCTGCCTCTCCGCATTGGATGATGAATCTGTTCACGTGCTCTACAGTGGAGGTGTCATCCAACCCTGAAAACTTGGTGAAATCGGGAACTTTGTACCGATGGGGAAACAACAGTAAGTCATATGTAGGTGGGTATGGTGTCTTGTATGTGTAGGTCTGCATCTTTGGTTTTAAACCGAATTGCTCTTGAATCACCTCCGCTATGCGTGCCGTCCAGTCTGGTTGTTGCTGATGGACTATCGGTTGGGGGACCATCACGTGTTGGTAGACCGGCGGCGGGATGACCGGATGGTGGGCGAGAACGTGGGGTGCTTGATGTGACATGGCTAGTTGCGTAGTCGGGATCGGCTGTCTGAGTGAACCGACGGCTTCGTCATATAGCACGATCGGCGCAACGCCTCGAAGTGCTTTCGTTGCTTCTGCCCCCCTGCTCATCTCCGGCACGACGGGCTGATATTGTGGCATCATCGGCCGCGTAGCCGATTGGAAAGGTTCTTGGATTGGAATGTTTCCATAGCTGGCCAATTGATCTTGGACGACCGACGCCGATGGTGCCCCCAAGGCATTGAATTCGAAGGAGGCAACTACGCGGAGGACAACTGAACGGATTGCGGCTGGAGATACGGCGCGCTGTTAGGCCCCAGAGGGATTGATAATGAGGAGGTGCCGGGACCTCCAATTGGAGCCTAGATCGGCTGAGGAGCCGAGTAGGGTGTATTTGAATAACTCCTGATCGAGGGTGTAATAGGTGGGGCATACACCGGTCCCTGGTACCCTTGGGATACGCCGTTGGCCAAGGAGCTGATGACGGCATTGTATACCGTATTAGAAATCACCAGGGATTGATCAATGAAAGCTTGATAGACAGATTGTTGAACCATCTCGGACATCTTGGCCGAGTCCTCGGCGATTGTGATCTGGCGGGGAGTTGGAAACGGGGTCTTTTTGACAGTTTCCCCGCTCCTGGTATGACTGAAGGATTGTAGACACGTCTTCCGGTAGTATGCCATCTGCTTTTCCAATTCTTCCTTCTGGTCGTCCCTGAGGTCTGCTTCCGTCACTTTGATGACGTTGTCTTCCGAGACTTCGGCGGCTTTTGACATAGTGGCGGTTGTATTTGTCCCACCGGGCGTGCCAAAAGTGTGTTGGCGCTAGAAATCGGCTGATTGAATCCCCAGCGTCGGACACACGACCCGGGAGAATCTGCTTAACTCCTGTTCGGGTGATCGCCCTGGTACGGTTCGCGTGGCATGCTAGCCAATCTGACCTGCTGATTGGCAAGGAAAGAAACGTATCAGATCCCAGAGGTTGCGATCGGCTAAGGTTCCGATCTCGAAAAAGCTTATCAGCGAATCGGCCGATTTGCTGTAATAACGAAATCGGCTATAATGCAGCCGATCACTGGGCAGCGTTAATAAAGAAGACTGTTGGAGTAATCTAAACAACGCTTATAGTGACAACACTAGGAATAGATCTAAATCGGCTATGCGTAAAATAACAGATTGAATAACAAAGCACAAGAAAGCCGAAAGCTCCAATTCCTAGCTGGATAACTGGTGATAAAACTAGAACAACAGGTAAAACCTAGAATTCTAATGAATATCGATAACTAGTGAATAAATCTAAACGAAATGACAGCGATGCGCCCGAAGTTAAAGCTTAGATATTACTCAATAAACGGAACTTACAGAAATCGACCGGAGATCAAGTTGATGCAGCCCCGCCAACCCGTATGAACTCGTGAAAAGAGGAAAAGTACTGGCGAAGTCGCCTGCTTGAAAGTAAGTATGAGGAAATAGTAGTTTGTTGTATTGATTTGATGATGATTACAGATCTACAAGGGTGGCTATTTATAGCCTTTTACAAACGACTCCTTAACCGACTAGAACTCTATCTCTAATTTTAAACGAAAACGAATATTTACAAGTACGATTCGTACTGGAGTTGATCATTATGCTTTCACGGGCTGACTCCCTTTTTATCTTCATAATCCACTTTAAGCCCATACCAGCCCAATTGCTCCAGCCTCCTAATCGGCCGATTTCTACCAACTCCAATCGGCAAGGGACAGCCGATTATGGCCCACATGTCGGGGGCTCCGACTACTCCGACCCTGGGACCTAAGGTTGGGCGAGGCGGAATTCCTCCCTCGGATGGTCGGGCGCATCCGACCCCAGGACTCAGGGGTCGGGCGAGGCGGAGTTGCACCCTTAAAGGGTAATCGGCCGATCCTTGACTATAGCACCAATCTGCCGATTTCCAACCGTGACCTCTGTGTCTTGCCGCATCTCCTGATTTCTTCCTTTCCTGACACCGATTTCATACGTGTCAAAATCTGGCGTCAACACATGCTTAACTAAGCACTAATGTATATAACCGAAGGTTCTTTCTATAAGATAGGATTGAACTAACAAAAGAACAATGATCCAGATTAAAGTAGACAGAGAGTATGAATGTAAATAAGATAGATAAAATACTTATCCTAGGGATCTAGGATCACTTGTAGATGTAATCGCCATGCATTAAAGAACTAGATCTAAGTGTTGTTGTGAGTTGATGTGAACCATGCCCAATACTTTCCCTCTCGCACATTGTCACTAAACGAGGGTACTCAATTATCAAACGATAAGAACATGACATGATGATCGTTCTAGGTAAGCAAATACGTAGCCCAAAGTAGCACTAACCAACCATTACATGAAAGAGCATCATCAAGCTATGATAGATAACAAACAGATCATAAACAAGTGGTTCAATGATTACAAATCGAGATCTCCATACAACCCCGAGGACAAATAGAGACTTTACCCCATGATCTTAGACATGTTGATAGAATTCTGGGTAAAGATCACCCTGTAGATCAACTGGACTGAAGACGATGATGTACGGGGGCAGGAAAGCCCTAGGCCGATCGGCCTAGGCACCTCCAAGCTGATCGGCCTGGGAGGTTTCTCTCTCCTCTGGTGCTCCGCTTCGCGTGGCTTCTTGTAGATCCAATCTTCTCTCCGTTTTCCCTCTTTATGGCGGCGGTGGATGATGTTTATGTGGTGTTTTCTCCTCTCTTTCCAACTCTCTTTCCTTAAAGTCCATGAGGGGGTATTTATAGTCTCCCATAGGCGGCGGCTCTAGGTCAGTGTCGGTGAAAAAAACCCTAGAGATCATCGTAGACTTCACGCTGAAGAAATGGAAGGTCGACCGTGCCTTGGAATGGGCTAAGCTGATCAGCCTAGAGGGTCCCAGGCCAATCGGCCTGGGCCTTTCCTAGCCCTTCTGCTCCTCTCCTTCCTTATGCTGGCTTCCCTCAATGACCCATGTCTAAATATCCATTAAGCTCTTTATACAAACCCCCTTGATTATGTTGTATTTCCTGTCAAAATACAATATGCTCCAAAATACAACACATATGCAATAACGAGGTTATTTCAGGTGCCAAGTGGGGGTTAGTATAATAATAAGCATGAAAATATTAGTGAAATAGCACAAAAATTATTTCAATAATGAGCGTCAACAATCCCCGCACGCTTAGCTCTTGCTCGTTCTCAAGCAAGTCAGGTGACTATAAACTTCTCCAGCAGGGTTGAACAAAGATCTTGAACTAAACTTGAGCAAGCGAGTCAAGTACCTAGCCTTCAAACAAAAGATCAAAGGAGCAGCAAAGATAATCAAAGTATGGGTGTTCAAAGATTTATCTAAGCAAAGATTCTCCGCAGCTATTATTTAGAACCAAGTAACTTCAAGAATCAACTATACTTATTTTCTAGCTTTCTTCAGAGGGTTTTCTTTCGTCATAAAACAATCTCCCTGCAACAAAATTGAAACAAGAATTCTATAATTATTTTCTAGCTTTCTTCAGAGGGTTTTCTTTCATCATAAAACAATCTCCCTACAACAAAATTGAAACAAGAATTCTTTTCCTGGTGCTTACATGTCGCTCAAATGAATGGTGGCTATCCTACTTATTTGCAAGCTCTCATCTCTCAAAAGGTCACTCAATTATATGGTGGAGCTTGGGTAAGGCTAACTAGAATCAACACTTATATTATCAAATTAAGAAAACTCTATAACTGTTGCCTACCTGCTGAGCCATTGATCATAAGAATATCCACATAATGTGATGTTTTTCAAGGATGAGAAGACATAGAATGGTGGACATGTGCAAAGGCAAATAAAATAGTGACTCCGAGGCTCAAGCGATATCCTCATCGTCGGATTGCACATGGTTGGAACGAAAATCTGTTCCGTAAACAAGTTTATCTTTTCTTTGCACCTCTCTTGATCTTCATGATAGTAAAAACTCCTCCTTTATTTCTTTCTCTCTTTTCCTATTATTTCTTTTTCTTTTTCTAAATACTTTTGCTTCTTTCCTTCCTTCCTTCCTTCCTTCTTTGTTTCTTTATTTTTAATCTCTTCTGAACCTCCTCAAATACCACACCATAAAAATCAGTTTTAGATCCTTCCAGAGACCTTCCAGGAATTTGCTGCGTGAAAACCAAGGCAAGGAGACCCTAGGTCGGGCTGATCAGCCTAGAGGGACCTAGGGAAGATCCAGCTTATAGGTGACCCTCTGGCCACCATTGATATGGAGGCCATGATCATGGAGATGCATCGCCATGTGGGTGAACTTACAGAGGTAAGTTTCACTTATGTCGTAGTCTTTGTCTTGAAATTGGTACTCGGTGCTCTGTTTTCGCAGATGCTGATCCAGCACTCCCGTGAGAAATCCAAGATGATCTAGGGGTACGGGGACACCATCATGCGGGCCCAGGTGCTGGAAAAGAAACTAGCTGAGGAGAGGTAGTACTCCTCTCGGCTACTCATGAAGTATAATGGCCAGGCTGCCGAATACCGGAAGCTTGTGCAAAAAGCTGATGAAGAAAAGGACCGTCTCCAGAAACTCAGCAAGGTCCTGAGAAATTGAAATGAAGGTAAGTTGTTGTCCTCCGTTGTCTTCGAGTACTCATTTTCCCTTGGTGATACTGGCTTGTCCTTTGCCTTTGTTCTTGCAGAGCTTACTAAAGAGAATAACGATCTCCAAGGTCGTGTTGTGGACTGGCAGAACTCATACTACCGAGTCACAGACCAGAACAACAAGCTGAACGCCATGTATAATGACCTGGAGCAAAAGCTGGAAAAGGAGAAGAAGCTGTGCAAAGATGGAGAAGTCCAACTTGTAGATCTGATGACGAAACTTTGAGCGCAAGAGGCTGAGTTGGCAGCCAAAGATCTTTCTCTCAAGGAGTTAACAAAAGCCGCTCCACCCATCGCTGATATGGTGGAGCCCCTAGAGGAAGGCGTGAAGCCTTGCCCCTTGGCAGAAATACTCAAGGAAGTACCCATGAAGATCACCGGCTACGTCCAAAGGATGACAGAGTCCGTCTTCAAGCAGTTGTTGGCAATGGTGAAGTCGTTCTACCCACAAGCTAGCTTGGCTCCTGTGATGGAAGGTATCGCCGAGGACTGCTCTAATGAGCAGTTCCAACAGTATTTGGAGGAGATGGCTCCTGTTGCCAAGGAAGTAGCCGATCAGATAGACCTTGAGTAGCTGTAATGTAAAAGCATTAAGTTATTGTAATATAAACAAGTCATGAATATGAAATGTAAATTATTTGAAGTCTTGTCTCAATTCTTGTTTGCTTTTTGACTTGTTTGAATCTCTTCGGTTTAGTGCATCTCATGGACTACCCTGATGTTTGCTGATGTGGTAGTCGTGGGTGTTTGTGCACAAGGCTGCTCCTGTGAGCCTCTTCAGATACACAATGTTGAGTGCAGTTAGGATGCAACCCCTTTTGTGGAGTACAAGTACTCTAGTATCTGGGTAGTCAAACTCCTTAGACGAGTAGACTCTTCGGGACTTCGTATTTTGGATCCTACCTTTGTAGCCTCTCTAGGTTGTTCGGGTGTTATGCTCCGATGGCCTGGAACTACGAAGTTGTTATTACAAGTTGCGACTAGACATAGTTGTCGAGATAAGGTCTTGGGTAGTATAGATAACTCCAAAGTTTTACTGGACGACTTCTTTTTGCAAAGACCGTTGATGAACAGATTTGTCCAAGGAGCTGTCAAGCTCATGAATGTGTGCGTAGACTTGCTTTTTTGCAAGTTGCTGCTATGAAACAAGTTGAATAACCCGAAAGATATGTGTGCAGACTTGTGAATACAAGTCGCAAGTAGGCAGAGACTAGTCGTTTACGACAAAATATAACTCTGCTTTATTGAATTGTAATTATGGAACTAAGGCCAGTGGCCAATTTACATGAGTAAACTATGGGTAGAATCGACACAAGTATTCAATGTTCCACAAGTTGTCAACTTCTTCACTAGTAAGAGTTTGGAGCCTATACGACCCAGGTCCAGTGACCTTGGAGATGATGAAAGGTCCCTCCCAAGGTGAGTTTAGCTTGTGCAGCCCCTTGGTGTCTTGAATACGCTTAAGGACCATATCACCTGTGTTGAAAGAACGTTCCTTGACGTTATGATCATGATAGCGGTGAATACCTGTAACGCCCGTAAAATACACCCGGTTAAATCACCCGTTAAAAACACTTTCCAAAATTTTTCCGACCGCTGAGCTCCGTCAAATCTTTTCCCATCTGTCGGACCCGCCGTCCTGGCCCCGACCCGTCAATCCTCCATTTTCCACTCCCCGTAATTTTCGCCGCGTGCCCGTCAATCCGTCACCGCGCGCAGACGAATCCCGAAAATTTCGCCATCTTTTTCCCCTCCCTTCCCTCTCTTTCTCTTCCTTCTTTTCCTTCTCCTTTTTCCTTCTCCTTTTTCCTTCTCCTTCTTCCTCCCCTTTCTTTTTCCTTTCTTCTCTCTCTTCTTTTACTTCCTGGCACCCCACCCACTTGCACCGGCCCCCTCCCCTGCCTGGCACGGGCGCCGAGGCGCCGGGCCCCGCACGCGCGCGCCGGGCCGCGCGCCGCGTCGGGCCGCGCGCCCGCGCGCCGCGCCGCGCCCGCGCGCCGTGCCGCGCCCGCGCCGCGCCGCCCCGCCCCGCGCCGCGCCCGCGCCCGCCGCCGCGCCCCGCCGCGCCGAGCCCGTGCCGCGCCGCGCCCGCACCGCGTCACGTCGCCCGTACCGCGCCCGCTCGCGCCTTGGCGTTTAGCGCTTGGCTCGGTGCGTCGCGTCGTGTCACCGGTCACCGGTCGCCGCCCCTGTGGCCTCGACGACCACGCCGTCATGCCATCCACGAGCTCCACCACTCCGGCACGCCACCGGTCAAAAGTCCGGCCGCCATCATCACCCCGGCCCTCGCCCGCCCGCGCGCCGCCTATAAAAGGGGAGAGCCGAGCCTCCACCTCCACACCCTCACCACGAGCACCTTGCCCTCCTCACTCCCACCACTAGAACGCCAACGGCCATTGCTCTTCTCAAGTTTCTGGTTGTCTCCAGGAAGAAGAAGGGGTAAATCCCTCTCCTCGCGAAGTTTCCCTTATTCGCGAATAGGCCCTTCCACCATTCCAAAGATATTTACAGATAGGCCCTTACTCTCGCGGTTCGGTCCTAAACCCCGTTTTAAAGCCCCTAATACTCCCTTAACCCGTCATTTCATGTGGCCAAACCTCCTCCGATTAACCCCAAACTCGACCACGGCCTCCTCTCATATATTTCCGCCGAGGCATATCAAAATCCCACGAAAATACCCTTCCTACCTATTTTCCGTTCAGGTTTCCTGTTCGGAGCTCTTCGGGTAAAACCCTTTTTCCTTTTATTTATTGTGTGCTCGTTTGTGTGTGCCGTAGATCGCGGAGTACCCGAGGAGGAGCGCGAGGAGGAGTTCGATCGCGAGCCCGAGCCCGAGGACCAGTACCGCGAGCAGGAGCTCCCGGAAGGCTTTGAGAACGGCAAGTCCAATCTCACCCTTTGATGCATATTTTAATACCCAGTTTTTCAGACACAACTTATTGGCCCGTTTTATAAAATGCATATTGTTTTATCGCAAGACATGGTTGGATAGCCACCCCTTGATTGTTATGACTATTCCTTGTTGTCCCATATTTATCTCTAAATATGAGTTGCTCTGTTTAGATGGTAAATACTGCTAGAATGCTTAGGAACTCATTATCCAAATTCAAACATGACTACACCTGTTTACTCGGAAAAGAAATGTGTGAGTATGTTTAACTGAGGAATTGGGTTTTCGGGTGTTAAGAGAGGTGGTGGATGAGATGGATGGATGTTTCTTGTGTGGAACTCCGGATTGATAGGCTCGTACCTCAGTGGTTGAGCAGTGTGGGAGATATCCATCTTGTCATGGCTAAGGACCGAGTTGATGTGTCATCCTGCCTAATTCCCTCATCGTACAACCACTCGACCGTTGTATGGGCAACGGCTTAGCATAAATCCCACTAGCTAAACTACTAGGCTTCAGGTGTGCTGGTGAGCAACGGGAGGCCTTGGAAAAGGACTAAGCTCTTGGTGACTTAGGTCCCGGTTACGGCCCCGTGGATGGGTTGCTAACCCCTTGAGCGGTCTCGCGATGACTAGTCAGTGTTGGCTAAGGTGGGTAATGGCTTTGTTAGGATCCGTACCGACACTAAGGTGTTCGCGATACGGTACCCTACTTGTGGGAAAAGTGTACAACCTCTGCAGAGTTAAAACCTATCCGGGTAGCCGTGTCCACGGCATTGGACGAGTTACGGCTCGGTCACACAACTAGCTTTTGAGGATGACTGGTATTTTACTGCGTGTGTGGGTGCGTGGAATTTTGGAAGTGTCCGGCAGATGTGCCGTGCGCTACGGCGGACGGGGAGTCCGGTAGCGATAAAACTTGGATCCTTCGTGTAGGATCAACCCCACTTGATATATATTGTGTACTAAAATGTTTTCAGGAAACTTCTTTGAAATGGAACCTTGCATGCGTCTAAAATTCAGCTTTACTGCAAATAAACCCCAGCTTATTCCTTGATTATTCTTGTGCATACTCTGTTGTATCCCCCTCCGTGGATGGGGTTGGACTTGCTGAGTACTTTTGTACTCACCCTTGTGTTGTTACTTCAGAGGAGGATCCGGACTTCGTCGCCGAGGACTTCGAGTAGGAGGTTGCGTCTGCACCCAACGCTGCCTGTGGTGTTGGCCCTTTTGCAGGATGCTTCCGCTGACGCTTAGCTCCGATTGCAGCCCGGAGTCCGACTGGACTGCAACTTGGATTTGTGTTGTTATTGCTTTAGTCTTGCTCTGGGTGTGGCTTGCCCGCCCGCTCCTTCGGGAGTTGTACGGTTTCTGAACTATCTGTTGAATAAATGTGTTATCAGCCTCCTGGGACTGATAATTTGGATCACATTTAGTCTCTACTTATGTGGGGACGCTTCAGGTGGTATCAGAGCCGTCGTTGGCCGTAGGACGTAACCATTAGGACCGGAAAAGCCTTTTTGACCAAATTAAATGATTTACAAAATTTCTTGCTACCCCTGCTCAATTGCAAAACTGATTTACACCCCGATTCTTTCCAGATGGCCGAAGATGGATGGACCAACAGCCACTGCCTGGAGGACCCCGGTTTTCCCAGGTTGCTGTTCGCCTGCATGGACCGCCTCGGAATTTACGAGCGCCCGGAGTACTCCAGCAGGGAGTATGAGGACCGTGGGACTCTCCGGTGAGAGATGACCATCTTTGTGGGCAGGAGCAGCCGCTTCCCCGACATTCAGCCTTGGAATGTGTCTGCCACTGGTTTCCGGCGGAAAGACACTTACCAGGCGGCAGCTCGGAAAGCCCTGCGCTACCTGTGCCAGATCTACGAGCGGCACATCGGACGCACACCGATGAGGTTCTACCCGCCTGTCAAGAAGAACCGCCCGGTTTGGCTGGCCCGGGTGAGGACTTTGGAAGGACGTGGGCAGCGCGAGGATGACCCCACCGTGCTCCATATGGCTGCCTACCTTCTCACTTTGGATGAACTCTGCGATGAGCAGGCCGCTCATTTGAAGCAGCAGATCCGCAGAGCCGAGGACGCCGAGATTATGGTGAGGAGGCTCCAGGTGAGATTGGCAGCAGCTGAGGCCCGAGCCGCGGCCGCCCAAAGCAATGAGGCCCTCGCCATCGAGGCCCTCAAAGAGGCCGAGGACCGGCACGCGCAGGCCCTGAAGGAAGCCCACCGCTCGGACCGCACGCGGAGGAAGATGCGGATCGTGGAGGACGACGAGGCCCCAGTATTGGATGGAGTTCCTGTTGCCCAGGGGTCCGGGAAGCGGAAGAGCCCCGATGCCACACCAGCACCACCGCCTTCGGAAAGGAACTCTGAGGTGGCCAATGAGCTCCCTCCCGCGGGTGAGACCTTGAGAGATGAGGTGCTGGCCCTCCTGATTCCGCCAGAAGACCACTCCGCGCAGTGTGCAGATTCGTCCCAGGAGTAGAGTGCCCGGCCCAGAGTTGCCCGAGGGAGTGGAGTCGTCATGGTCCGTAGTCCAGAGTTGTACTCCAGAAGCCGTCCCGAGTCTAGATTTGTACCCCCCCAGTTGTGTTGTTGTACCGGTCGTGTAGCACGTGTTTTGGCCCTACCCCAAGTGTTGTAACCGCCCCGGCAATTTAATAAAATCATTTGTGCTTGTTGTTTGTTAGCCTGTGTGCTTGTCGACAGGAGGTGGATTCTGTCTCTTCGAAAATTCGAAATAATTAACTAAACATCACCTTAATATCCAAATCCAAGTCTCATGAAAGTTCACTCAATCTGCAGATGCCTCCCAAGCGTGCCACCAGGACCTCCCCGAGTCAAGCACGTGCCACTCCCAGTGCAGAAAGACAACAGGAAAGGCAGGGACCACCACCAATAGTGCACCATGAGGAGCAGGAGGTGAATCAGCCCGAGGGCAGGGGGGAAAGTCAAGTGGGAGCACAGGAGCCACCGCCCCCACCGGTCATTGACCTGGTACAAGTCATGAACAACCAGACCCTTCTGCTGGAAGCCTTGGCCAATGCCATCACTCGCTAGAGGCCCCGCGGACAGGGTATGAATGAGAAGCTGACAGACTTCCTCCGCACCAAGCCACCCACTTTTGGCGGGTCCATCAACCCCCTGGACGCGGATGACTGGCTGCGGGTCATTAAGAGGAAGCTAGAGCCATTCGGCTGTGAGAGCAGGGACAAGGTTCTCCTGGCTGCACACCAGCTCACTGGGACTGCTTTAGCTTGGTGGGAGAACTACTGCACGGCCGCCCAGGATGCCTCCACTATCACATGGGATGAGTTTGTGACAGAGTTCCGCCGCTATCACATTCCTGCAGCTACCATGAAGCGCAAGGCGGATGAATTCCGTGAACTGCGCCAGGGCAACAAGTCTGTGGAAGAGTACACCTATCAGTTCATGGAGTTGGCCCGCTATGCTCCAGAAGAGGTAGACAAGGATGAGAAGAAGCAAGACATGTTCAAGAAGGGCTTGAACGCAGAACTGAGGACCCTGCTTACCCCTCAGATTTACCCTGACTTCAACACCCTGATGAACATGGCCATTCTGACTGAGAGGGCCAAGGCAGATGAAAGGAGAGACAACAAGCGCCGGTTCCTGGACAGCAAGACCCACCAGCAGGACAGGTTCCAGAAACCAAGAAGCTTTGGTTACCCCATGCCCAGGTCCCAAGCTCCCATGCAGTACAGGACCCAGTCTCAAGCCTCCGGTTCTCATCAGACCAATGCCCCATTCAGAAGCCAGAACCCTATCAAGGTCCCACAGAACAGCGCCAGTCAGGTCACCAACAACGGCAGGGCATGCTTCAACTGCCGTGAGCCAGGGCACTTCATTGCCAACTGCCCCTACACCAACAAGCCAGCTGCGTCAGCCTTCTCCAACGCAGTGACTGGGCCAAGGGCAGCAGTGTCAGGAGCCAACCGTGTTCCCGTCCGCAGCAACAACCCCGGCCACAACAACAACAACAACAGCCAGCAGATGAGGCAGCCCCAGCAGTCGTTTGGACGAGCTCGCGTCAACCACAGCAGCGCGCAAGAGGCTCAGGAAGCTCAGGGCGTTGTACTCGGTGAGTTTCTAGTCAGCTCAGTATTGGCAACAGTACTCTTCGATTCTGGAGCATCACATTCATTTATATCATCAAGCTTTGTGGATAAGCACCACATACCTACAGTACTACTAAAGGTACCCCTAATAACCCGGACGCCTGGAGCCGACATCCAGTGTCGACTAGGTTGTTCCCGGGTAAGGATCAATTTAAGTGGGGTAGAATTCCTAGCCGATCTAGTAGTACTTAAGTCTAAAGGAATAGATGTGATCCTTGGAATGGATTGGTTAAGCCTACATGATGGACGCATAGGATGTGCTGATAAGGTAGTGCGCCTAATTAATCAGGATGGCGTGCAGGTAACCTGCCACACCCGGGGAAGTGGGCCTGACCCAATGGTTTTTAACATGGAAGCCAAAGCCATAGAAGGAGTTCCGGTAGTGAGTGAATACCCGGATGTTTTTCCTGAGGAACTACCTGGAATGCCCCCGGATAGGGATATAGAGTTTGTGATCGACCTTATCCCTGGAACCTCCCCTATAGCCAAGAGGCCCTATAGAATGGCCGCATCTGAGTTAGCAGAGCTGAAGAAACAGCTAGGTGAACTGCAGCAGAGTGGCTTTATCAGACCCAGCTCATCCCCGTGGGGAGCCCCAGTGCTCTTTGTCAAGAAGAAAGATGGAAGCATGAGGATGTGCGTGGATTATCGCGCACTAAATGAGGTCACTATCAAGAATAAATACCCCCTTCCCAGAATAGATGACCTATTTGACCAGTTAAAGGGGGCCAAGTATTTCTCCAAAATAGATTTGAGATCAGGGTATCACCAGCTCAAGATTAAGGAAAGTGATATCCCGAAGACAGCTTTTGTTACCCGGTATGGCCAGTTTGAATTCACAGTGATGTCCTTTGGACTGACCAATGCCCCTGCTTATTTCATGAATCTCATGAATAAGGTGTTTATGGAAGAATTAGACAAGTTTGTCGTGGTCTTTATCGACGACATACTTATTTACTCCAAGAGTGTCCAAGAGCATGAGCAGCATCTGCGAGTAGTGCTGGAGAAATTGAGAGCCCACCGACTTTATGCTAAATTCAGTAAATGTGAATTTTGGCTAGAGAAGGTGGCATTTCTTGGACACATCTTGACTGCAGAAGGAGTAGCAGTCGACCCCGAGAAGGTGGAAGCCGTCTCCAACTGGCAGCAACCCACCAATGTTAGTGAAATCAGGAGTTTTCTTGGTTTAGCTGGGTATTATCGGAGGTTCATTGAGGGATTCTCCAAGATAGCCCGACCTATGACAGAGCTACTCAGGAAGGATAAGAAATTCAGTTGGACCGAGGCATGTGAGAGGAGTTTTCAGGAACTGAAGGGAAGATTAACGACCGCCCCAGTGTTAACCCTACCGGATATCCAGCGGGACTTCGTCATTTATTGTGACGCTTCTCGCCAAGGGTTAGGGTGTGTCCTGATGCAGGATGGAAAGGTAGTGGCTTATGCCTCCCGTCAACTTAAGCCCCATGAACAAAATTACCCCACCCATGACTTGGAATTTGCAGCCGTAGTGCATGCCCTCAAGATCTGGAGACATTACTTGATCGGGAATAAGTGTGAGATTTACACTGACCACAAGAGCCTAAAATACATCTTCACCCAACTAGATCTGAATCTAAGGCAAAGAAGATGGTTAGAATTGGTCAAGGACTATAATCTGGAAATTCACTACCACCCCGGTAAGGCCAATGTGGTAGCGGATGCATTAAGCAGGAAACCCCATGGGCAGATCGGACCTAAGGACCCCCACTTACAAGAGGAAATGGCCCGATTAAATGTGCATATCATTCCTCAGAATACCAGCCGCAAGCTAAGTGTTCAGCCCACCCTGGAAGAAAGAATCCGAGAGGCCCAAGGTTCGGACCCGGACCTGGTGAGGATTCGCAGGCAAACCGGAGAAAATAAAGCCCCAGACTTCAGAGTGGATGAAAAGGGAACTCTGTGGTACAAGGATAGGATTTGTGTGCCCAAGGAAGGTGAATTCCGGCAAACCATCATGGATGAGGCCCATAACTCAGCATATTCCATCCACCCGGGATCCACCAAGATGTAATGGACTTAAAGCAGAAGTACTGGTGGAATGGGATGAAAGCGGACATAGCCCAGTTCGTCGCTCATTGCGATATTTGCTAAAGAGTTAAGGCCGAACATCAGAAGCCGGCCGGGTTACTGCAACCCTTACCCATTCCAGTTTGGAAGTGGGACGAGATTGGCATGGATTTTGTAGTGGGATTGCCCAGGACTCAGAAAGGGAATGACTCCATATGGGTGATAGTGGACCGACTCACTAAGGTTGCCCACTACTTGCCCGTACGGACCACCTATGGTGGAGAAAAGCTAGCTCGGCTCTATGTGGACAACATAGTGAAGTTGCATGGTGTACCTAGCAGAATTGTTTCGGATAGAGGGACCCAATTCACCTCTAGATTCTGGAAGAGTCTCCATAAGGCTATGGGCACCAAACTGGACTTTAGTTCAGCTTATCACCCCCAGACCGATGGCCAAACAGAGAGGGTAAATCAAATCATGGAAGACATGTTGAGAGCATGTGTCCTTACTTATGGCAAGGATTGGGAGCAGAGTCTACCATATGCAGAGTTCTCATACAACAACAGTTACCAAGCCAGCTTAGGCATGTCACCGTTTGAGGCTCTCTATGGAAGAAAGTGCAGAACCCCGTTGATGTGGTCAGAAGTGGGGGAGCGCACCCTGGTAGGACCTGCCTTTATCAAGGAAGCAGAAGAGCGAGTAGCTGAAATACGGGAGAAGTTGAAAGCAGCACAGTCTAGACAGAAGAGCTACTCAGATAAGAGGAGACGAGAGTTGATTTTCAGTGAGGGGGACTTCGTGTACCTTAAGGTCTCTCCGATCCGAGGTACCCGGAGGTTCCAAGTGCAAGGAAAGCTGGCCCCTCGGTATATCGGACCATACAAGGTGCTAAAGAGAATTGGAGCGGTAGCCTACCGTATCCAGTTGCCCGAAGAAATGTCGGATATCCACCCGGTGTTCCATGTATCCCAGCTGAGAAAATGCCTGAGAGTACCAGGAGAGCAAATACCGGTGGAAACCATAGATTTGCAGAAAGATCTGCGATATCAGGAGGTACCCGTCAAGATTCTGGACACAGTCACCAGAAGGACAAGGAATTCAGCGGTACGGATTTGCAGAGTTCAATGGAGTAGGCATGGTGAGGAAGAAGCTACTTGGGAACGCGAGGATGCGTTGAAGAATGAATTTCCCCATCTGTTCAGGACTCAGCCGAATCTCGAGGACGAGATTCAATTTAAGTGGGGTAGGTTTGTAACGCCCGTAAAATACACCCGGTTAAATCACCCGTTAAAAACACTTTCCAAAATTTTTCCGACCGCTGAGCTCCGTCAAATCTTTTCCCATCTGTCGGACCCGCCGTCCTGGCCCCGACCCGTCAATCCTCCATTTTCCACTCCCCGTAATTTTCGCCGCGTGCCCGTCAATCCATCACCGCGCGCAGACGAATCCCGAAAATTTCGCCATCTTTTTCCCCTCCCTTCCCTCTCTTTCTCTTCCTTCTTTTCCTTCTCCTTTTTCCTTCTCCTTTTTCCTTCTCCTTCTTCCTCCCCTTTCTTTTTCCTTTCTTCTCTCTCTTCTTTTACTTCCTGGCACCCCACCCACTTGCACCGGCCCCCTCCCCTGCCTGGCACGGGCGCCGAGGCGCCGGGCCGCGCACGCGCGCGCCGGGCCGCGCGCCGCGTCGGGCCGCGCCCCCGCGCGCCGCGCCGCGCCCGCGCGCTGCCGCCGCCCGCGCCGCGCCGCCCCGCCCCGCGCCGCGCCCGCGCCCGCCGCCGCCCGCGCCCGCGCGCTGCCGCCGCGCCGAGCCCGTGCCGCGCCGCGCCCGCACCGCGTCACGTCGCCCGTACCGCGCCCGCTCGCGCCTTGGCGTTTAGCGCTTGGCTCGGTGCGTCGCGTCGTGTCACCGGTCACCGGTCGCCGCCCCTGTGGCCTCGACGACCACGCCGTCACGCCATCCACGAGCTCCACCACTCCGGCACGCCACCGGTCAAAAGTCCGGCCGCCATCATCACCCCGGCCCTCGCCCGCCCGCGCGCCGCCTATAAAAGGGGAGAGCCGAGCCTCCACCTCCACACCCTCACCACGAGCACCTTGCCCTCCTCACTCCCACCACCAGAACGCCAACGGCCATTGCTCTTCTCAAGTTTCTGGTTGTCTCCAGGAAGAAGAAGGGGTAAATCCCTCTCCTCGCGATCCAGCCCACTAGTTTCCCTTATTCGCGAATAGGCCCTTCCACCATTCCAAAGATATTTACAGATAGGCCCTTACTCTCGCGGTTCGGTCCTAAACCCCGTTTTAAAGCCCCTAATACTCCCTTAACCCGTCATTTCATGTGGCCAAACCTCCTCCGATTAACCCCAAACTCGACCACGGCCTCCTCTCATATATTTCCGCCGAGGCATATCAAAATCCCACGAAAATACCCTTCCTACCTATTTTCCGTTCAGGTTTCCTGTTCGGAGCTCATCGGGTAAAACCCTTTTTCCTTTTATTTATTGTGTGCTCGTTTGTGTGTGCCGTAGATCGCGGAGTACCCGAGGAGGAGCGCGAGGAGGAGTTCGATCGCGAGCCCGAGCCCGAGGACCAGTACCGCGAGCAGGAGCTCCCGGAAGGCTTTGAGAACGGCAAGTCCAATCTCACCCTTTGATGCATATTTTAATACCCAGTTTTTCAGACACAACTTATTGGCCCGTTTTATAAAATGCATATTGTTTTATCGCAAGACATGGTTGGATAGCCACCCCTTGATTGTTATGACTATTCCTTGTTGTCCCATATTTATCTCTAAATATGAGTTGCTCTGTTTAGATGGTAAATACTGCTAGAATGCTTAGGAACTCATTATCCAAATTCAAACATGACTACACCTGTTTACTCGGAAAAGAAATGTGTGAGTATGTTTAACTGAGGAATTGGGTTTTCGGGTGTTAAGAGAGGTGGTGGATGAGATGGATGGATGTTTCTTGTGTGGAACTCCGGATTGATAGGCTCGTACCTCAGTGGTTGAGCAGTGTGGGAGATATCCATCTTGTCATGGCTAAGGACTGAGTTGATGTGTCATCCTGCCTAATTCCCTCATCGTACAACCACTCGACCGTTGTATGGGCAACGGCTTAGCATAAATCCCACTAGCTAAACTACTAGGCTTCAGGTGTGCTGGTGAGCAACGGGAGGCCTTGGAAAAGGACTAAGCTCTTGGTGACTTAGGTCCCGGTTACGGCCCCGTGGATGGGTTGCTAACCCCTTGAGCGGTCTCGCGATGACTAGTCAGTGTTGGCTAAGGTGGGTAATGGCTTTGTTAGGATCCGTACCGACACTAAGGTGTTCGCGATACGGTACCCTACTTGTGGGAAAAGTGTACAACCTCTGCAGAGTTAAAACCTATCCGGGTAGCCGTGTCCACGGCATTGGACGAGTTACGGCTCGGTCACACAACTAGCTTTTGAGGATGACTGGTATTTTACTGCGTGTGTGGGTGCGTGGAATTTTGGAAGTGTCCGGCAGATGTGCCGTGCGCTACGGCGGACGGGGAGTCCGGTAGCGATAAAACTTGGATCCTTCGTGTAGGATCAACCCCACTTGATATATATTGTGTACTAAAATGTTTTCAGGAAACTTCTTTGAAATGGAACCTTGCATGCGTCTAAAATTCAGCTTTACTGCAAATAAACCCCAGCTTATTCCTTGATTATTCTTGTGCATACTCTGTTGTATCCCCCTCCGTGGATGGGGTTGGACTTGCTGAGTACTTTTGTACTCACCCTTGTGTTGTTACTTCAGAGGAGGATCCGGACTTCGTCACCGAGGACTTCGAGTAGGAGGTTGCGTCTGCACCCAACGCTGCCTGTGGTGTTGGCCCTTTTGCAGGATGCTTCCGCTGACGCTTAGCTCCGATTGCAGCCCGGAGTCCGACTGGACTACAACTTGGATTTGTGTTGTTATTGCTTTAGTCTTGCTCTGGGTGTGGCTTGCCCGCCCGCTCCTTCGGGAGTTGTACGGTTTCTGAACTATCTGTTGAATAAATGTGTTATCAGCCTCCTGGGACTGATAATTTGGATCACATTTAGTCTCTACTTATGTGGGGACGCTTCAATACCTTCAAGGTATCCTGCTGACAGGATGAGTGTTGCACAGTGAGCTTCTTCGATGCTGTCTAAGTCTAGACGTCTTGTTTCTTCAGCCGCACCTTCCTTATACTGCTCGACTACCAGAGATTTCCACATGACATCAGTGGGGAGGATGACTTTTGATCTATAGACCAGGAAGTAGGGCAAGTACCCTGTAGGCTTGCACGGCTGTGTGCAAAGCCCCCAGAGGACATTAGATAGCTCCTTGAGCCACTTGCCTCCTTTGGTGTTGCTAATACCGTGTAGTCTCTTCTTGAAAACTTCAAGTAACATCCCGTTGGCGCGCTCAACCTGGCCGTTGGCCCGCTCAACCTAGCCGTTGGCCCGCGGATGAGTGACAGAAATGTATCAGATGTTAATCCCGCTATTCTCACATTACTCCCGTAACTCGTGATTGTTGAAATTCGAGCCCAAGTTTGTGAGATGCGATTGGGGAAGCCGTAGCAATGGACGATCTCGTCGAGGAAGTCTAGTACCCTGTCTGCCTTGGGGCAGGTTACTAGCTTCACCTCAATCCACTTGGTGAACTTGTCAATCGCCATGAGTACTTGATTAAAGCCCCGGATGCCATAGGCAAAGGGCCAATCATGTCTAGCCCCCAACATGCGAAAGGCTAGGAGGCTGGTATGGTGATCAACTTATAGGTAGGGACGTGTTGCTGCTTGGCAAAGAATTGACAACCTTGGCACTAGTGGACTAGTTCTTTAGCGTCAGCAAGAGCTATAGGCCAATAGAATCCTGCTCTGAAGCTTTGCCCATGATTATTCTTGATGATGCATGGTTGCCACAGATACCCTTGTGAATCTCCTCCAAGATGTCCTTGCCATCTTGCCGTGAGACGCACTTCATGAGTACCCTTGATGATGCGCCTCATCTGTAGAGCTTATCTCCGACTCGAATGTAGTTTTTGCCACACCGTGAGACTTGCTCAACTTCTATCTTGTCTGGAGGTAGCTTGTGCTCTTTGATGTAGTCGATGAAAGGGATTCTTCAGTCTACATCGATCATCATAAGCTCCCAGTCTGACGCATCGTTGCCTCGATCAGTGTTTTAGATGGTGCCAGCTCCACTATGGATGGCTTGTGTAGCTCATGGACGAAGACCCTAGCTGGAACTTGAGCATGAGTAGATCCTAGGTTGGACAAGATGTCTGCGGCCATGTTGTTGTCACGAGCCACGTGATGGAATTCCAGACCAGAGAACTTGTTCTCCAATTTGCGTACTACATGACAGTACGCATCCATGTTGTCCTTGTAGCAATCCTATTCATCATTGACTTGATTGATGACTACCAGTGAGTCACCGTAGAGCAACAACCGCTTGATTCCTAGCAAAACTGCCAAGCGAAGCTCGTGCAGAAGCGCTCGTATTCTGCTTCATTGTTGGATACCTCCTAGAAGATTTGCAGAACATATTTGAGTTATTCGCCTTTGGGAGAGATTAAGAGTACTCCTGTGCTGGCACCCTCGAGTTTAAGCGATCCATCAAAGTACATGACCCGGTGCTTTGTGCATTCTGCTGGTGTGGGTATTTCATTTTCCTACCACTCTGCCATGAAATTGACTAGTGCTTGTGAGTTGATGGCGGTTCTTGACTTGAATTCCAGGGACAAGGCTCTCAGTTCTACTGCCCACTTAGAGATTCTTCCTGTTGCATCATGATTGTGGAGTATTTCTCCCAAGGGGAAGTTTGTGATGACGGAGATGTTGTATTCCTGAAAGTAGTGTCGTAGCTTTCGTGAGGTGAGTAGTATTGCATATAGCAACTTTTGAACTGGTAGGTATCTGGTCTTGGAATCTGACAACACTTCACTGATGAAGTAGACGGACCGCTGCACTTTGTATACATGGCCTGGTTCTGGTCTTTCGACTACGATCGTCATGCTGACAACATTAGTGGTTGCGGCAATGTAGAGCAGCAAGTCTTCATTGGGAGTAGGTGCCGTGAGGACCGGTGGCTTTGATAAGAAATCCTTCAGCTCTTAAAGGGCTTGTTTTGCCTCCTTGGTCCATTGGAACTTTTCTTGCCACTTGAGTAGTTTGAAGAAAGGTAGTTCCCTTTCTCCACGCCTTGAGATGAATCTATTGAGAGCCGCCAATCATCCAGTTAGTTTCTGGATGTCCTTGATGCACGATGGGGCGTGCAAGTTGGTGATGGCAACAATCTTCTCGGGGTTACCCTCGATTCCTCGATGACTAATGATGAACCCGAGTAGTTTTCTGGAGGATACACCGAACACGCATTTTGTTGGGTTTAGTTTCCACCGGAAGCTTTGCAAGCTTGCAAAGGTTTCTTCTAGATCTGCAATCAAGTCATCAAGATTTCTAGTCTTTATGACCATGTCATCCACGTACGCCTCCACGTTGAGGTGTAGTTGCTTCTTGAAGTACTCCTGGATGGCACGTTGATGTGGCACCTGCGTTCTTCAACCCGAAGGACATTGTGGTGTAATAGAAGGTTCCATACGAGGTGATGAACACAGTCTTAATCTGGTCTTCTTCCTTGAGAGCTATCTGGTGATACCCCAAGTAGCAGTCAAGAAAGCATAGCAGAGCATATCAAGCCATCGAGTCGATCACTTATCAATCCTAGGGAGCCCGAAGGGATCCTTTGGACAGTGTTTGTTGAGGTCTGTGTAGTTGACACACATCTTCCACTCGTTGTTGTTCTTCTTCTGTACCAAGATGGGGTTGGCCAACCACTTTGGATGATAGACTTCTTTTATGAAGCTGGCCGCGAGTAGTTTGGCCTGCTCTTTCTTGATGGCTTCTCCTCTCTTGGGCGAATCAACGTAGTTGTTGTCGCTTGGGCGTAGCTTTGGGATCCATGTTCAGTGAGTGCTCAATCAACTCCCTGGGCACCCCCGGCATTCATATGGCTTCCATGCAAAGATATCTCGGTTGGCTCGGAGGAAGTTGACGAGCATGTCTTCCTATTTGGGATCTAGCCTTGAGCCAATCAGGGTTGTCTTGGAGCTATCACCAGTGCCAAGGTCAATGGCTTTGATATTGACGTCACCTGCCAGCTTGACCTTGGTTGCCCCCGACTTCTTCTCTGGAATCCCAAGTTCTGTCGAAGACAGTTTCTTGGAAGCGGCAAAGACTTGCATTATTGAGTTTGGCACCTGAGTAGTCACTGCCAGCTCTACGGCTTTTGTGTTGCAGTCGTATGATCTCTTCAAGTCTCCGCGCAGGGAGAGTACTCCCTTGGGTCCAAGCATTTTGAGTACTAAGTCCACGTAATACGGGACGACCATGAATTTGGCTATTGTTGGTCTTCCGAGGATAGCATGACACGATGTTTCAAAATCAGCCACCTCAAATTGGATGTACTCAGTCCGGTAGTGATCCTTTGTCCCGAAGGTAACTGGCCAAACCACCTGACCAAGGGGTATAACCGCGTTGCTCGGGACAATCCCATAGAATGGAGAGTTCATCGAGGTGAGCATATCTGTTACGTCGAGGCCCATCTTCCTCAAAATATTGGTGAAGAGCACGTTAAGACCACTGCCACCATCAATGAGTACTTTTGTGCGTCGAGAGCCTGTGAGGGGATAACACCCTGGATTGAAGAAGCTTGTCCATTGATCTTTGCTTGAAAAGGTGATTGGCACCTCAGACCACTTGAGGAATGTAGGCGTTGCTGGTTCAATGGACATGATTTCTCAGAGGGCTAATTTCTAGGACCGCTTGGTAGCAGTACCCGGAGTGCTGCCGAATATGACGTTGACGGTGTTGGACGGGTTCTGGAATTTCCTATTGTCGCCATCATCATCTTCTTCTTTGGCCTTGCCTTTGTCCTCTGTTCTAGAAGGTTCTAGCAGATCTTTCATGACTCTGCGAAGGCTATAGCAATCCATCGCAGAGTGCTTGGAGTGCGGGTGCCATGGGCACTGCTTTTTTAGAAGCTCCTTGAACAGAGTCTGTTCTTGATTCCTGTCGCTTTTCTTGGAGGACTGGGACATCGCCGCGATAGTATTGTTTGGCTTTCTCTTGCAATTTTGATTGGCTGAGCAGTTGCCTCGGTTGTCATTGGGATGATCATTGCGATTCTTGTCGCTGGGTTGGTCATTACTCTAGTTGTTGTTGTTCTGGCCTCTGTTACGACTGGACTCAAACCACTCGATCTCTTTGTCTTCTTCATCCGCCCAGGCTTGTATCATGATCTTGAGAGACTTAATATCTTCTAGGCATCTCCTGCCAAAGTCTTGGAACATCCGGCGATCGTAGAGACTGTTCTGGAAACACTCTATGGCGTCCCGCTCCGTGATGTCCACAATAGTAGCCTTTTTGTCGAAGAAATGGTGTAGATAACTACGTAGTGTCTCGCTGTGTTGTTGTTTGATTTGCGATAAGTCGATCCTGTTGTCAGGACGTTGCATTGCCCCTGCAAAGTTATTTGTGAACATCGCCTTGACTTGACTCCACGTATCAATGGAGTCTTTCTTTAGGGACTCGAGCCGTGTGAGTGGCCCAGCCTGCATGCAGATGGGAAAGTAGATGACTTTGGTATCATCATTTCCTCCCGCCACCTGGACTGATAGCAAGTAGCACCTCAACCATTGGACTGGGTCCTACATGCCGTTGTACATGGTAATACCTAGGGCTTAAACTTGTCAGGTAGAACCATCTTGCGTACTCGTTTTGAGAAAGCGAGAAACCCGTTAGAGTCTTCTCCCAAGTATTCTACTTCTTGCTCACGCTCATGGCGACGCCCTTCGATGACGTCACGAGCATCGCGATTGTTATTGAGCTTTCGACGGATTGCATGCACTAGGTGTTCAGGCTCTGGACGGGGCCCACGGTGGCCATGGCCTTTCGAGGATCCCGCCCGACTACTCTCTACCCTGTGCTAACTTGCTCTAGGGTTCTTAATTCTAGGGACCTTATTTCGACTTAGCCTGGTGGCCTCATTGCGACTAGGTCTGGTGCTACTGTCATGATGGGATGAGGTGCGTCGAACCGAGTGTATCGGGCTTTGTTGATCGAGTTGCTCGTACGCATGCTCCGCCAATAGAGCTAGTTTTCTGGTGTACTTGGTTAGGGGCATTTCCTGAGTAATTAGGTCAATGGATGCGATAGTGGCGAGAGGAGTATCGTGTTGTCGCGATTGAACTGCTTCAAACATGTGATCCAAGTTCATAATGGGTAGGTCAGGTGTAAGTCGGCGACGACGATCTGCTCTTGAGGCATTTCGCACTCATCGTCGGGTTCTCTGAGCTTCCATTTCTTCTCCTTCTATGTTGGTGGTGAGCTTATCCTACGACACGTCATCTAGGTGATATTCATGTCGTAGATTCCTTTCTGGTGGTTCTTCACCGTCACCATCTTGAGCAGCGACGATGGTGAGTAGTTCTCGCTCTGGAGAAAAACTACCCGATCTTGATGTAATAATCTTTGTGGGACCATCTTCTTTGTAGATAGGAGATGATGGGATTCCCTCCTGGTATGGAAGAGTGTCAAGGTATGCAACAAGGCGTGACTCATCGTCCTTGGCGAGAGCAGATGGCTTCATGTCGGGCTAGTAGACGAATCTACCTTGTGAAGTAGATATGATTACCAGGCCCTACTGTGGACCTGATAAAGGAGTCTCCTCATCCAGATCCAAGTAGTAGTCGGGGTCCTCGATCGAATCTGAGTTGATTTGTGATTTGGACAAGGTGTCTTGGTAGACAGCGCTCGAATTTCGGAGTCCGAACGGGAATCGACTTGTGTTGTGGACCGATTCGCACGATGGCTTGAGTGCCAGCTCATGGGAACCAGTCCGACTGGTGGGAGAAGTCAAGTTGTACTTAGACTCGTCCCTCGAACCTTGGAAGAGGTCAAAAATTTTGTTGAATTTTTCAATGAAATCCTCCAAAGCTTGGCGATGAAGGTTGGTGTCATAGCGTTTCTCTTCTAGGGCCAGCGCGATGTGGCAGTGGAAGTTTCTAACGCCATCTGCGACACAAACCCAGGAGCCGAAGACGAACATCGTGCCTACTTCGAACGTGACGGTGGGCTTGATGATGATTTGAGGCATCGAGTTCGCTAGTGAATCTTCGGCGAGAACTCTTACCTAGCACGCCAACTATCGGTGTTTAGACTCGGCAACCTACCAAGAGGGTACCCAAGGTAGTGTTTTATGCGTGGGGCTTACTAAGTTCAGGAACTTGATGGTGAACTCGAACACACAATTTAGATAGGTTTGGGCCACTTATGTCGCGTAATACCATACATCCTATGTGTTGGTTGGATTGTATTGATTGAAGTTGTTTGGAGGGGTGGTCCCTGCCTCACCTTATATTGCTGAGGGCAGGGTTACAGGTGAGTTGTTTACAAGAATACTAGTCGGATTCGACTAGAGAGTCCTGCTCTAATTGCTACAAGTAGTTTCCTCATCCTCGACTAGTTCTTGTCCTCCACGTAGGCCATGCCGTCCTGCACTGTGGTCTCCATGTCTAACACGTCTTGGTGTACAACTCCGTATCTAGAACTGTCCAAACCTCCCGGTGGGCCCATAGATGTATGGCCGATAGGCCTAGCCTCTCCTTTCCACCCCTTTGGCCTAACTTTCTGGTGGGACTTCCTTTTCTTGTATCTCTCCTTATTTTTCGTAAAGCTTGACTAGAAAGGGAACAGATCTTCGTATATTGGGTTGTGTTCAAGGAATAGGTAATAAAATTGAGAAAAATATTTGGTTTGGGTTTAGGAATTCAGTAGAAAATATGATTGTTCCAGTAAAGAACTCTCATTATTGAATATTGACGAGGCTAGAAATCAGAGATGGTAAAAGGATATATCAATGCTCAGAATTAATACAAACCAAGAGAGAATGATCCTAACTCAATTCAAAGCGTCAATTCTTGCTTATGGTGGCATTAATAAATAGTTTTAGGCATTGGGAGATAGGCAAAACTCTCAACCTGGTATAAAACTTGATCAATCTTGTTTTTGCAGAGGTTTAGATAAGCAATAAAATTTTAAATCACCTCCGATTCAAGCCTTACTCATAAAGAATAATCAAAATCAAAACACTTGATCATCATAAAGTATGGGTGTTGCATAAACAAATCAATTACTAAACTCGACAACTAAGATTTAAAATTCAAGACAATCCTCATGATCTAAAGTTGCAAAGACAACATAAAAGACAAGCAAGCTAAGGTACACACTAAAACCACTCGGACAATCCTCGAATTTTATGCATGCTTCTTCTCACAAAGATGCTAAAGTAGTGATCTAGGCCTAATTCTTCCTAGAAGCTTAAGAAGGCTACTACTTTATCTACTTTTGATTGAGATAGAAATACTAATTTAGACTCTCACACGACTTGACTCGACCAAACTAGATTAAAAACTCATACGAGCAGCGATCTCCTCCCCACGCTTAAAATCTATGACGTCCTCATTGCAACCATATGAAGTACAGAGGAAGAGATGCTCATAAACGCACTAGTGACGCTGCCCGTACTGCTTGCACATGGGACGGTTGCTGCTTCCTTTGCCATGAGCCTTGTTCCTCCTCATGTTGCCGCACATCCCGAAGAGCTTCCTCACGTTCTATTGCAAGAACTTGAAGTCATCCTCCTAATGGAGATCATTATCTTCTAATCTTTGATCTAGAACTTGCAAGGCTTGCATGATGTCATCGACGGCGTCGAAGAGGTAATGGATGTTCTTCTTGCAAGCGGTGCAACACGTACGATCATGCTCCTCCGGTTCTAGCCCGTCGTCTTCTAGATTATTCTCTTTGCCCTTGTCTTGATGGCGGTCCTCTTCCTCCTTGCTTTTCTTCATCTTGTCAGCCCAATCTCATTACGTATTAGCATCTTCTTCATCGTCATGGCCTGCAGCACCCCACGATCCGGGGGCTCCTATCGTCCTCCCAATTGCTATCACCTTCGTAGTCAGCCAGCGAGTACTCGGGCATCTTCTCCACATAGCTCTTATGCTTGGTCCTGAGAAGCCTTTCTGAATGCCTTGTGAGAGTGACGACGACCTCCTTATTCTCCTTGGTTGCTTCATCATCACTTCAGAGGATGATGAACTTATGATCCACGACCTTTCCAGATGGCGCCTTGCCCCCAACACTGATGTGAGCGTTACGAGCGGTCATTGGCAGAGTTTTGGGACCCAACTCGCACCTCTTGGCTTCCATGTGAAGGTCGAAGGCGGTGGCCAAGGGAGGGGGTGGTGCCAATTGGTCTGGGAAGGTCAGGACAATTGGCCTAGCCTCCTCCTTCGCCGGCTGCAGCCCCCTCTCATCTCCCAAGCTCTTGGACGTTGCCATTGCACTTTTTTTTTCTAGTTGGGTGGATCTGAATTGCTTGTGCAGATGCGAAACTCGAGCTCCAATTACCCTCATTATATACTCTTGAAATCTTGGCCAAGGATCCACACATTTCCAAAAACTTCCTCGCCCTTTCCTGCAAAAATTCACTTCCATATTCTATCATTACCAAAGATGGGAAAGAGGGAACAAAATTGGAGGCAAAAACCTCCCAAGCTGATCGGCCTGGGGGCTATTGGGCCGATTGGCCTGGGGGTTTTTAGCCCTTCTGCCTCCCAAATTTTCATGGCAGCACGTACATCTAAAAATACATCTAAGTTTTTGAGTCCCACACAAAAATTCAAAAGAAAATAATAGAATTTAGGATAGAGTATATACAAGGTACCTATTTTAGTGCCGTCAGGCTTGATGTGGTTGTTCTTCCTCTATGGTGTAAACATCAACATAATTGATAGGCACCAATGTCAGGTTCCAATAATACCTTTAGTCGCTGTCCATTCAGAATATATTGATCTCCTTTGATGTCCATGATTGTCATTACTCCGGTAGGTGATACTGTATGAACCCTGTATGGTCCGTCCGACTTGCTCATCAATTTCCCTTTACCGAAGAGTTTGAACCTAGAGTTGAACAGTAGCACTTTGTCTCCTTCTTTGAATTCTTTCTTATGAAGCATTTTATTGAACCACCTCCTGAATCTCTCCTTATAAATGCTTGCACTGTGGTAAGCTTTAAGCCTCGTCTAATTCATTGATCCGAATTCTTCTTTTTATTCTTGCAGCATCAACATCAAGATTCATCTCCTTTATAGCCCACTAGGCTTTATGTTCGAGTTCAACGGGAAGGTGGCATGTTTTTTCATAGACAAATTGATACGGGGTCATACCTATATGTGTTTTGTGAGCCGTCCTGTATGCCCATAATGCTCCATCTAGCTTCTTTGACCAATCCTTCCCTCCTTTGATTACCGCCTTCTTCAAGATGTCCCTCAGCTGTTTATTAGAAGTTTCCACTTGTCCATTTGTTTGAGGATGATAGCTGTAGATACTCTATGTTCGATCCCCAATTTCGATAGACATTTGCCAAAACCTTTTTCTATGAAATGTGATCCTCTGCCAAAATCTTTTCCTATGAAATGTGATCCTCCATTGCTGATCAAGATTTTTGGCACTCCATACATGGGAAATATTATAGTCTTGATCATGATCTTCCATTGATGCCTTTCGACATGTAATAGCTTCTACCCATTTAGACACGTAATCAAACATGACCAAGATGCACTCAAATCCGTGTGAGTGTAAGAATTGTCCCATGAAATCTATACCCCCAACATCAAATAAATCCACTTGCAAATTGTATTTCAACGGCATAGAATTTCTAGCTTAAATATTTCCTGTTCTTTGGCATTCTGGGCAAGTAGCAATGAATCTGTTTGCATCTTCATGCATCTCTGGCCAATAAAATATGCTTGTCCATACTTTTACTTGAGTTCTAAAGTGTCCATAATGTCCTCCATATTCTGATGAATGGCATTTTTGAAGTACTGCTTCCCTTTCTTCTCTTGGGATGCATCTTCTTAATACTCCATCTACTCCATGTCTATGTAGGTAAGGTGCATACCAATAGTATTTCTTGCTTTCAGCAACCACTTTTCTCCTTTCATTCCTGTGTAAGTGATTTAAGGGACCTCTTTTTTCTCTCTAATAATGTCATTCATCCAAGTATCCTTGTTGAGAATTCTATATACATGATCATCTCTCATTCGATCCTCAATAGACTCTTTTCCGTCATCTTGTTGATACATTCTCGACAAGTGGTCAGCCACCATATTTTCTAATCCCGTTTTATTTCTAATCTCCACATCAAATTCTTGTAGCATCAATATCTAGCGAATCAGATGTGGTTTAGCATCTTTCTTGGACAAAAGATATTTAATCGCAGCATGGTCGGTGTACACAATCACTTTGGAGTTCACGATGTAAGATCTGAATTTTTCAAAAGTGAATACTACCGCAATCAATTCTTTCTCTGTGATTGCATAATTTATTTGAGCCTCATTTAAATTCTTGCTAGCATAGTAAATTGCATGTACCTTCCCTTCTTTTTTTTGTCCAAGGACTGCTCCAATAGCATAATCGTTTGCATCGCACATTATTTTGAAAGGTAGATTCCAATCTGGAGGTTGAATGATGGGTGTTGGTGTTTTAGACCGGCAACCTGCCTAGGGGGTACCCTAGGTGGTCTTTTGTGTGGTGGGTGTTGTCGAGAATCAAGGAGTCGATGGTGACACAAGGAACACGATTTAGACAGGTTCGGGCCGCTAGATCGTGTAATACCCTACGTCCTATGTGTTGATTGCATTGAACTTGTGTCGAGTCTTCCTCTTTGGAGGGGGTCCCTGCCCACCCTTATATAGTTGGGATAGCAGGGTTACAGGACGGATCGTATGAGTCCTAGTTGAGTACATTTTACAGAGTCCTACTCTAATTTGGTAGAGTAGTTTCCTTTTGACCTGACTAGTCTTCAGGGAGCACATGATGTCTACGTGTCCTGCGAAGTAGTCTTCATGTCTAATTTGGGTACGTTCCCTTGAGCGGGTCCATAAGTCTTCTGGTGGGCCCAGGGGTACCTGGCCGACAAGCCCCCGAGTACTTTGTAGTCGAGAGAAACAACCCTGAGTACTTGAAGATGTCACCCGAGTTCTTCCTGGTGCTCTTTGAGTACTTCTCAATGCAGCCAACCTTTGAGTACCGGTGCTGTCGCATGACTAGAAGGTACTCTTAGCAGTCCCCGATGTTTGCTTTGAGTAGTCTTTGCCTTAAAACTTTTTTCATGGTAGTGCGATGACAATCGCACTCCATATGAAGTACCCCCCGAGCCTTAGGTTGAATTGAAGAATCAGGCTGAGGGTCAAACTTGTAACTTCGCTTAATCTTCAAAAAAAGAAAACTTTATCCAAAGGGCACGGTATATGCAGCCCCTGAGCACTTGGATGACTTCTTGTAGTTGGTGAAGGGATCAATCTTTTAGTCGGAGTAACCGTTGGACATTATGGTGGTAAATCTGAGTCGCATCTGACCGTTGCTTAATTAACGGGTGGAATCTGGAGATGTTGCTGATATAATGGGGGGGCCAATGCTAATTGTTGATATGCTTGTTTCAGCAGATCTGTGATTTGCGCCCCTTTTGCGACCCTAGCGCCGCTGCACCTGCTTGCGCCACCACCGCCATTGTTGCCCTTGCTTGATCTTTAGGAGAGAGATTTGCTACAGCTTTTGCCCCCCCTTTTTCCTTGAGATCAGTTGATGCGTGTCAAGAAGATGGGCAAGAAACCCGAGAAGATCCAGGGGGAGGCCACGGCAACTAGCTAGTTGAGATCCAGATCCAAGAAGGGCAAGGAGCCCGAGTTGCTGGCGCCCAAGTATGGCCTGACGAATCAGATCACGCCACCGCCTCCTGGGATCACCTGGCAACATTCTATGATGAAAGCGCCGGTGGTCCAGGCTTTTGTTGATGCAAAGCTTCTCCAACCAAGGATTGAGCTTGAGTGGAGGCCCGCATATGGGAATGCATGGCAATTTGAAGAGCACCGCTAGGAGACGGTGATGCTAGCTCATTTTGTGGAAAGGGGACTGGTGGTGCCTACTTTTGACTTCTTCAGAGGTATTCTCGGGTACTATAATCTTCAGTTAGTACACTTGAACCCGAATGGAGTGTTGCATATGTCTATTTTTTACACTTGTGCAAATAAGTGATTGCTTTAAAGTTCTAAAAGCTTGAAATTCACATCTTTTTGCATGAGCTGTGTAATGGTTTGGTGATCTATCCTTAATGAATCTCCTGTAAAATCCAGTGTGTCTGAGAAAACTTCTCAATGACTTGATGTCTGTAGGCAGAGGCAACTTTTCCATAGTCTCGATCTTTGCTTTATCAACTTCTATCCCTCTTTCTGAGATGACATGCCTAAGTACTATTCCTTGCTTCATCATAAAGTGGCACTTCTCCCAGTGACTAGATCAACTTCTCCACATCATTTAAGAACTTTATCAAGATTTTCCAAATAGTTGTTGAAACTTGTACCATAAACTGAAAAATCATCCATAAATACCTCCATGATATCTTCAATGAAATCCGAGAATATAGCCATCATGCAGCATTGCAAAGATGCAGATGCGTTGCACAACCTGAAAGACATTCTTCTATAAGCGAAAGTTCCGTATGGACAAGTGAATGTCGTCTGATGCTGATCATTTGGGTATATAAGAATTTGAAAGAACTCAGAATATCCATCAAGATAGCAAAAGTGAGAGTGCTTTGCTAACCTTTTGACCATTTCATCGACGAAAGGCAAAGGGAAGTGATCCTTCCTAGTTGCCATGTTCAGCTTCCGGTAGTCAATACACATCCTCCATCCCGCCACTGTCCTCTGGGGGATCAACTCATTCTTCTCATTTGTCATGACAGTAAGTTCTCCTTTCTTTGGTAAGCAATGCACTGGGCTCATCCATTCACTGTGTGGTACTAGGTAGATTATCCCAGCATTAAGCAATTTGATCACCTCCTTCTTTACTACATCACGCATTGCATGGCTTAGTCTTCTCTGGCCTTCCACAACTGGCTTATGTTATTCTTCTAATTGTATCCGATCAGGCAGAAGGCTGGACTAATTCCTTTTAAGTCTTCAATCATGTACCCAATCACTTTTTGATGCTTTCTCAATAAATTCAGCAACTTCTCAGTTTCTTTTTCTTTCAACTCGTCGCTAACGATAATTGGATATGTCTTATTGTTCCCCAAATATTCATATTTTAATCCCTTGGGTAATGGCTTATGCTCAACATCTAGTGTTTTTGGTTCTTGTTGTACCAATTCTCCAATATCTTCAAATTTTCCTTTCTCCAGAGTCCCATATTGAGGTGACAATGCATCATTTGCTTCTCCCAATTCGTTATCCTTGTCATCCTCATTATTTTCCATTGCACTTAGTAGAGGATCCCTAAAATTTTTAGCAAAGCATACACTTTCTACCTCCTCATTATCAGGAGATAGATGCAAATGTTTCCTAGATGCAAATTATCATAAGTGTATTTAGCACCATCAAGATTAATTGTTACTTTGCCTTCTCCCACATCAAGCACAGCATTTACCAACTTAAGAAAGGGTCTACCAAGGATTATATCATCATGTTTAGCATGGCAAGCGTCAATATCAAAGAGATCAGTTGGTAGAGATTTATTTGATATATTAACTTTTAGATCTCTAAGCACACCCAAAGTGTGGTGGAACCGCTCAAATTAACTTAGCTAAAGCACAATTAAGTTGCCTAACACGCGATCATGTGCTTTAATAATTCGGCAGTTCGTCGGATTTCATCCGATAAACCACTCCACAGGACCGAGAAAGCATAGCTCACACGAAGGTGAGTGGTTCCAGAGAATACAATAGATCATCCAAATTAAACAAGTGCATCAAGATTATTACAACATTGAGTTCGAAATTCAAACATAGTTGCAGAGTTTCAATAGTGGAAATAAATAAATGGAAGCTAACGCCGTTGTCGGACATCATGATGAAGCCGATCATGACATCAGTGATCCCGGTCCTCACCGTCCGAGGAGGGATCCCACTCGACCGTCCACCCAGGAGGAAGCTGGGGAGGCCAAGTGCCACTTGTAGCAAGCTCAGCGGCATCAACATCGCCTGAAAAGATGTGCCACAACAAGGCTGAGCGACTACGCTCAACAAGACTTAACCGTCCGGTGGTTCTAATCCACCAACGCCTAGACATGCAAGCTTTTTGGCTCTGGGGTTTGTTTTGCCAAAAGTGACTAGAGTAGGTCCTTACTTTTAATTTTTTAGCCACAAGTTCTAAGTTCATTTACTCGTCTAAGTTAGCAACTATACTAAACAAGCATAGTTTCCAAACAATTTATGGCAAGCATTAATATTAATATCATCATCAAGTCCGTTCTTACTCAGTGTAGCATAGCGATCAAGTAGTCCCAATCTATGAGAGGCAGATGAATCAATTCAAATTTCTTAACCATGCATGGCGAACCTAATCCCACGACATCCGTGTACCGTGAAGGGTTGCTTCATTTGTCAGCCATCCCCATCAATTCCCAGACCTGTGTCGGGCTCACTTCCCTTGGTACAAGGCTCCATAAACCCGGCCTCTGCCATTCTATGACCGCACTTGTCACCACATGCGGCCGCAAGGGAAACTCCGTTCCAGAGATAATGGAACGAACCACTCACGTCCTGGTTCAATCAGGTACTAGGCTTCCCCATCCCATACTAGGTATGAGATTAGTACTTTCAAACACTTGATCACGAATACTATCACATCTCGATCTTAATCCAATTTCATGTAGACAGATGGGGCAAACTACCAAGTACCGAACATAAGCCCGGCCCCGTCCATCATCCTTATAGTGCAACATAAGTAAAGCAATCAACTCCTATAACTCGCGAGTGACAGGAAATCACTCAACTTTTACCGAGTCCTATTAAGCATTGCAACTACTCGGCCTATCATATTAGTGTTCAAATCAAAGGGCACTAATTCATGCATCTACGGTTTCAATCAAATCCTGGAAACGTAAATGCATAATCAAAGTAACCAATCATATTGCATGTGTTTAACGAAATAGGAATTTATGCTCCGGGGCTTGCCTTCAAGTAGGGCTGTAGCGAACTGGTCTTCGGCGTGCTCGGGCTCGGCTCCTGCAGGTGGCGGCTTAGCTACGGCTTCTTCCTCCGGCGCTGGGTGAAACTCGTAGGTTACGTCTGCGAGATTCAGCTCTACACAAAATGCAATGCATCAAGTTAAATTCTCAACCTTTTCATAGGATGCAAACACGAATTAGTGCTGAAGAACAGGGAGTTATATTAGGCCACATTCACTTAAACAAGATTATGAACTTTCTTTATTTACACAAAGAAGGTGGGGTGTGGTATAAGCCGGGGGTTTGTTTGATGGCAATTGTGTACATATATAGGTTTCCACTTTATTAAGCTGTAGATTAGAAAGTTATCCTATTTCTGAATGTTCTTTTGTATCTCTTCTAATATTGCCTTTATTACCCTAAGGTAGCTTGGATTTAACAATTTTTGCAAAAGGTATCTTTTTCTATACCTTTACCCTATTTATTTTTCTCTAAACAGGAAAGGGGTTCACCTATTCATTTCTGGTGGTTTCCATATTTTTCCCATAAAAAACATTATACCACTGACTTAACCAAAAAGGTTTCACATTTTTATCATCTCAGGTTGAATTATTATGTAAAAGATGAAAATAAGCCTATTTACACATGGTAAAGATAAAATAGGGATTTAAACACTTGAGCTAAACTCCAAAACATTTTTCCAAGCTTCTACTGTTTGAAACAGACATATGAGAGTTGGATTCATCTTTTTATCATTTTTCCATGATTTGTTATGATTTTAAATGGTTTAAACAAGAATTAAAACATATCACATGAATTCCAACCATGACATATACCAAAAGTATTTTTATTCGAAACTACACTTTATAATGAGCCTAGCAAAAGTGGTTTGACATTTTTCTGAATTTACTACAAATTTTGGTGAATTTTCAAAGTTAAACACATTTTGTGCTAATTAAAACTTTTAAACCGAGGTAAACTTGCGGACTAGCCCCTAGGTCTAGGGTTTAATCGTGCAAAGGTCCTAGGTTTTAACACTAAGGCCCCTGATTCAACTTTCCCAAAAGCAATTGGGTCCTAGGTGGCGCACGGCGGCGGGCGGGCAAAATCCCAGCAATGCGCCGGCAACCTTGGGACGGTGAGTGGCCGGGAGGGCTTACGGGCTCACCTCGGTACAGTTTGAAGCGGTTGGGGGCGACAAGGAGGCTTGGTCGAGGCGGAACGGCGGAAGGCAGAAAGCTTCGGGTGGCGGCGGAGTTCGGCGGTGTTCTAGCGGCGGTGGCACTTCTCGCGGGCAATAAGTAAGCTCTAGAGCTGCGCGAGAGGGTGGCGAAGTGGTTGCTGGTGTCGGCAAGGCGCGGGGTTGGGCGAAAGGGGGAGCTCCACGGAGAGGGTGTGCGGCGAACGAGGCGGGGTTGTGGCTCTGGCGGGCGGGACCGGAGGGAACCCAGGGAGCTGCTATGGCCATTAATGGTGGCGGCGCCATTGGTGGACAAAGGAGAGGGAAGGGGCGCGACAGGCAAGGGCGCTGCAAGCGAGGTGGGCAGGCGCGGGCGGAGCAGGCGTGCGCGGGAGTGACGGCTTTGTTGGGGTGTTGGATTGGTGAGGCTAGGCCCGAAGCGTTGCTGCCGGGGTGGCAGTTGGCAGAATCGGCGGTGCACTGGCAGGCGGGCGCGGAGGTGCGTGACTGGAGGTCATGGCGGTAGGGCCGGGAGGCGTTGGGCGCACGGCCGGAGATCCTGGTGGGCGGATTGCGCACGGGAGGCGAGGTAGCACCGACGCGGCAGCGGCCAGCTTCGACCATGGAGTGGTCGGGTGTAACAACTCTGCCTTAGTTAGGTGTACTTAAACCTAAACAAGTTGTTAGTCGCTAAGCAAAAGAGGTAAAATGTCCTTTTTGACCCTAAAAAGCTCCTTTTGGAGTTAAATTTAAAACTTGAGTTTTTATATATAAACTTGAAATTTTGCCCAAATAAAAATTGTAAAACTTTTAGTTTCAAACAACTTTTGTTAAAGATACTTTGGCTAATTCGGAGAGGAAAAGGTCAAAAACAAGAATTAAAATAGGAGTGTTATAAAACCCTGCAAACAACCTAAGTCCTGGAATTCAAGTGTTTCTTCAACTTTGCAGCCTGTTATCTCACAATTTCCTATCTAACCTCAAGTCAAACCTTTAATAAAAGTTGTAGTCCCTTGAGTGTGTTCCGACTTTGTTACGCTGACCCAGGTCCAAATCGCAACCGAACCGGCTCAAATTTTTTGGTCAAAGTTGGGTAAATAGTCAACTCAGCCCTCAGGGTGTTCAAGCTCTATGTCTGGAAAACTGTCCAGAGTGCGTCTCTTGGCGAAGGTGTTCCTCCAAATCCTTTCAAAATCTGAGCAAATACTTTTAATAAAGTTGATCTACAACCACAGTACTACAAGTTTGCCTAAGGGGTTTTCAAATGTTTAGTTTGAAAATCGTGAGGAGTGGGCCCCCAACTCGATAGTGTGCGTTGCCTGACCTTGCCTCAATGCCAGCGCACCCGGGCATGTTCGCCCACAGGTTGCCCGCCGCATGGCCGCCGTCCACCAGCAGCTCGCCGGCACCCTATCCCCGACGGGGGAGCGACAGGGCGGGAGCCTCGACGCCCAACCCGCGCCCATGAAAAGACGGGGCGAGCGCCGTGCTGGCCAATCGCCGGCCGAGCACATCCTTCGCCCCTACCGCGCATCCATGCCCACCCACCAGAGCTTTGCCCACTCGCCGGAAAAGCCGCCACGCCACCGTCATCCCACGCCTTTGCCCGCATGCCCAACCAGCGCCCGCGTCTTGCTTCCCCTCGCACGCCATGCCACCGCCGAACACCGACGGAGCCACCGCCCCCAATCTGGCGCTTGACGCGACCAGACACACGCTCGACCTCACCAATCCTCCTGCTCGGCAAAACCGCGCTTGCCTGACGCTATCTCCCTTGCCCAATGCCCGAAGGATCCTGTCCCCGGAGCTCCGCTTCTCCGGCCAATGGAGCCGTGACAGAGCACATCCTTCTTCCTATATCTTATCCTCTTGCCCGCTTGAGCTCGTTTCCTTCCTCCAAACCCTTCCGTGCATGTATAAAAAGGTACCAAAGCCTTTTACCGAAGTCCCCTTCACCATCACCGCCTTTGCCACAATACCTGCTCTGTTCTTCTCCACCGCACTCGCCGCCGCCTGAGCTCTGGGTGGAGCTCCCCTTTCCGCCCAACCCCATGCTTGGTCGACACCACCAACCACTTCAGCATCCTCTCGCACAGCTCTAGAGCTTGCTTGTTGTCCACGAGAAGCACCACTGCCACCGGAGAACCGCCGAACCTCGCCCGACCCTGTCCGCCTCGCCCGAGTGTTGTCCGCCTCGCCCGAGGGCTCGGTTGTGTCATTTTCTTTTGATCGAGGGTATCTGTGTAAATTTCGAGGACTTCTTTGTCTTAAATCTAAGGATCCTGGTACAGTTTTTCCTTAAGTCTAAGGGTCAGATCGTAAGTTTTCCCCGACCCGACACTTTTAACTCATTTAAAATCGACAGGAACTTGGAAGTTGCATCTTAAATCGAGGAAAAATCAGAAAAATACCAAATCACTTTTGTTGGAATCCTTGTTATGTCTAGTTTCTTACAAAAATAAGTTTTCTCATGTTACTATTGTAAATAATATCTTATGGTTTTATCCCTTGTTTAGGCCTTTTAAATCATAGTAAATAGAAGAAAAGTGCTAAATAGATAAATCCAACTTTGTGGGGAACGTAGCCTTTATGCAACCTCCTTTCTACCAAAAAGCCATGCCTTGCATCATTTGTGTACAAGCATGAATACAACTAAACTCTTACATGTGCATGTCGTGTAGAAGCTAATCTCGCCGACGGAACCTACAAGCTTGACCCTGCACCGGAGGAAGAACCTGCTGCGGAACTTCATCCCTTGGAGGGTGAGCCCGAGCTAGATCAAGACCCCGAGGAACCGCTAACCTTTCCTAAAGGCAAGCCCCAGTGCATGCTTCCATGTTTTTAAACTATGCAATATGTTGATGCTTGTGATTGTGCATTTACATTTATAAGAGTTGAATGACACCTTAGATGCACGAACTTAGCACCCTTCTGATCTGAACACTAGCATGATAAGTCGTGTAGATGCAATGCTTAATAGGGCACGGTAAAAGTCGAGTGATTTCCTGTCACTCGCGAGTTTTAGGAGTTGTTTGTTAACTTATGTTACAACCATAAGGATGACGGGTGGGGCAGGGCCTTGTGAACTGTTTTGGTGGTCGGTGGATTGCCCCATCTGTCTAAATGAAAAATGGACTAAGGTCGAAATGTGTCGGCGTTCATGATCAAGTGTTTGAAAGTACTAATCGCATACCTAGTATGGGATAGGGAAGCCTAGTACCTGATTGAACTGGGGCGTGGCTTATACTCCTGCTGTCCCTAGAACGAGGTTTCCATGGTGCATCATGTGGGTGCAAGTGCGGTCACAGTGCAGCAAGAGGCCGGGACTGTGGAGCATTGCATGCCAAGGGAAGTTTAGCCCTGACACGTGCCTGGGGATCGATGGGGACGACTAACAAATAAAGCGACCCTTCATGGTGCGCGGATGTCGTGAGATTAGGTTCGCCATGCATGGTTAATAAATTTGAATCGATTCATCTGCCTCTCATAGTTTGAGACTGCTTGATCGCTATTCTGCACTGAGTAAAGATGGAACATGATGATGATATTAATCGTGATGCTTGTTCTTTAATTGTTTGGAAACTATGCTTACTTAGTATAAGTTGTTAATCTAGACTGGTTAAATAACGTAAACTTGAGCTAAAATATTGAAAGTAAGGACCGACTATAGACGCTTTTGGTAAAGCAAACCCAAAGCCAAAAAGCCTTGCATGTCTAGGTTTTGGTGGCAGTAGTTATCACCTGTCGGGTCAGTCTTGCTGAGTATTAGTTGCTCAGCCTTGTTGTGGCTTAACTTTTGAGGTGGTGTTAATAGTTTGGCTGCTGGCACCACTTGGCCTGCCCAGCTCCCTCCGAGCTGGACAGTCGAGTGGGATCCCTCCTCGGACGGCAAGGGTAGGGATTATTGATGTCATGATCGGCTTCGTCATGATATTGTGTATCGACGTTTAGCTTCTGCTTGTTTTGCTTTTCTTCGGGTTGAACCTTGTAAATTTGATTGAATTTCGAAAACTCTGATGTAATAAATTGTTGAACTATGTTAATGTGATGGGAACGTTGTAATCTATGTGCCACTCACCTTCGTGTGAGCAATGCTTCTCAATCCTGTGTAAGTGATTTATCGGATGAAATTCGACGGACGACCAAGTTGACTTGCTTAAAGTGCATGATCGCGTGTCAGGCGACTTAAGTGCATTTTAGCCAAGTTAGTTTGGGCGGTTCCGCCATAGCTGGCATTAGAGCTTGAAGCACAGCATGGAGAACAACAGACCTTAAAACAACCTTTTCTAAATAAAAATTGCAAGAAACTAGTTGAAAAATTTGTAAGCTCATTAAGGATGAGTTTAATACGAGAAGCCCTAGCGGAATTTTGGGGTCATTTAAGGTGGCCAGTAACTATTGGTTATTTACTGACTTCCAGCACTTTTCACCACGTTTATCATATGTGTGCGGAGTTCCGCATCGCGAGTATGCAAAGGGTGATAGGAATTCGATTCCAACGAGCCTATCATCACGGTTGTTTTTGCCCACGTCTATTATACGTGCGCAGGTTCCGTATGTTAACTCATGCGAAGGATGGTTTGGTTCAATTCCAACGAGCCTATCATCATGGTTGTTCGCCCATGTCTATTATACGTGTGCAAAATTCTGCATCACGAGAATGCGAAGGGTTATATGGTTCTATTCAAGGGAACCTATTTCCACGGTTGTTGCGTTGTCCATGCAGCGTTAAACGCATGGGTGCCATTTCTATAGTGAATGGTAATGATTGTGGATGCTTTCGTGAGTGTTGGCACGAAAGGTTCAAGATGTGATGTGTTTTTCTGCAGGTACACTAACCACGTTTACGTACGAAACGATGCTTAGCAACTTGACTAGTTATTATAGTGGGAGTCGTATGGTTGCCTTGCCACCAGCACTAACTACGTAAGTCCAAAGCTTTTTGGCGATTGTTTTGGTTGTGAGGATGACTAGGATGTGCGTGCATTGTGAAATAAAAATTGCAACCTAAAGGAATAAATTCGATCTCGTGTATGTCATAAAAGCAATGCACCGCGATAAGGATTTTCTAGTTGTCCTTTTTCTGCCCTCCAAGTCTTGATAAAAATCTTTCAGGTTGTTCCAAGTGATAACTCCAAAAACTTTATATAAGAAAGTTGTGTTAAAAATCCTAAATAACTTGCTGCCAAATTTTCATAAAATGCTACCACATAAGTTGGAAGTTAGGATCAGGTTTGTAACCCCCTGTTTGGCTGATAACACTGAGTGTACACCAGTTGGAGTGTTACTGTTTCGACCCCCCCTTAACAACTTTTTCTGCCAGGAGTCCTTTAATCTAAGTTGCTCAGAGCTTAGTAAAGAACTTGGTGGTAAAGTTTCAGCTTCATTAGGACTCTGGTTTTGATGTTATGGTCAGTTTCCTTCAGCTCGGTTTGAAAAATTCCAGCATGTACCATCTAATAGAAATCTGAGCTTATCACCCTGTTAGGTTCTGTTTTAGCTCTACCTTTGAATACCAAACTTGTTGCACACTACCCAAAAGAACATGCTGGTAAAGTTTGAGGAATGTTGGATAAATGCTTGCTGAGTTTTGAGTTTTTCTCTAACAGTCAGAAATCTGTTTTGATTTCCAAGTGTTGATTCCGTTCCACACTTGTCCTTTTGTTACACATGGCTCACCCCGTGTACATTGCGGTTGGTGTGGATGGCACCACCCACTCGAGGTGCCTCCACTACGAGGGTTTTTCGGCCATACTGTGGGACACTTTTTGCTCGTTTGGGTACCCGTCACCGCCTGTTTACGCGGGACGCGCGTACCAGGACCACAGGATTCCTCGGAGCTGCGTGCACGTGAAGGTGCCCCCACCCCCGAACCAGCCCCAGTGGCCACTGTTGGAGGTGATGGCTGAGGGACACACCTTGTAGGACACGTGGGAGTTTGCAGCTTTACAGGCACTAGCATAGTTTTGCAGGGCGCACCCCCTGGAGATTGTGTTAGACCCGATTGGGTTATTCCCTGCAAGGGATAGGAGAGATCCGGATTGGTTGGATTGCATGGAGCACATGGACTTGCTGGGCGTTATGGACCCCCAGCGTACGATCTTCGTTTCAGCTCGCTGCATGAATGTGTTCTACCGGATGATTGAGATGCAGAGCAGGGTAATGACCACTGTGATTGGGATGGCTGTGGCCAACCAGGTTGCCCTCACCACCGTGCAGAATGGCATGGTGGACTTGTCTCTTGAGTTGGTACAGAAGGATGTTCAGATAGCAGATATGCAGAACCGGATTTCTGATTTAGAGGAGATAGTAGAGATGGAGCACGACATGGAGATGTTGGCCGACCAGTTCTATGACGTGAACATGGAGCTGGTGAATGCCAACGAGCACCTACAGAAGCACCACGCTGAGCTCAATGCTATCCACGCCTTAGAGGTGCAGCTGGATGAGCCTATGGCTCAGGAGGAGAAGGAGCCTGAGGAGATTAAGGGATTTTTGAGTATGGACTTTGAGGAGACCGCTCCGCAGCCTCAAGTTGGCGACACACACTCTCCTGCACTTAGCTTTGCCTCCGTAGGCAACCTTGACGACTTTTAGATGTATCGACTTGTTGTGAGCAGTTTCTTTTGTTGTACTCCTTGGCGACCTATATTTTTGGCCAGTGATGTAATAGGTTAGCTTGAGTTGAGTATCCGGGTGTTGAAAAACTGATTTCATGTACGGATTTGCCGTTGCTATCGGTTAGTTGTAATGTCAGAAAAATATGGCAGAATTTCATTAGCTGTTTCTCCTTAGTTTTACCCCTGTCTCCACTCGTTTTTGATCCAAGGTTTGAATACCAAAGCTGTGCGGAAACATGAGTTCTAACTGTTCGTAAAATTTCAGCTCCTTTGGATCTGTCAAACTCACGTTAGAACCAAAACACCGCAGCTCAGCTTGCTGAAAATCAGCACAAAACAGCAGCGTGCTAAATTGGCTAAACCACCCCCCCCCCTTCCCTTCCTTTTCGGTCAACAAGCATAACATGAGGTGGATATGTACGACGAGTCCTAACTCTTGAATAAGGATGAGAACCTTGTATACTTCAAAGGAGAGATATGCACCTACTCAATAAAAGATATGATTGTTGTGTTTGCACTATCGGCAAGATTAGCATTTAAAGATTCAGCACATAATTTCCCTTATGATTGGAAAGCTTATGGGATTATGTGACTAATGGAAAGGTGACTCTTGCAGATGGCGCACCGCACCCGTTCCGGCTCTATTCCCAGTGGCAGCAAGCAGAGGCAGGTGCCTCGACTGCCTCCACCTCCGCCCACTCTAGAGGCGATCTTGGCCGCTCAAACTGAGCTGCTGAGACACATTGCCCAAGGGCAGCAGCAGCAGCCCTAGGGAGGAAGATCTCATCAGCAACCTCATGTTGCTCGTTATGAGGACTTTCTAGGAACACAGCCTCCTCTGTTCCACAAGACGGAGGACCTGCTCGACGCCGACGCCTGGATTCGTGCCATCGAATCCAAGTTCTCCCTCCTCACCGCCCATTGCCCGGATGAGAACAAGGCTCGGTTCACCGCGTAGCAACTGCATGGTTCTGCCCTCATATGGTGGGATCACTACCATGCCGTGCAGCCGGCTGACCACGTCGTTAGCTGGGAGGAGTTCAAGACGGCGTTCAGGGGACATCATATCCCTGAGGGTCTCCTAGAGCGTAAGCTCAATGAATTCCTGGCTCTCACCCAGGGAGGCCGCGACGTCCTGCAGTATGCGCAGGCTTTCAATAACCTGTGTCGCTACGCAGGCTATCATGCGGATTCCGATGAAAAGAAGAGGGACCGCTTCCACAAAGGCTTGAGTCTGGAGCTCAAGGAAAGGCTGAATCCCATCAAGGTGGATTCCTTCAATGAACTGGTGAACCTGGCAATTTCCCAGGACGATTGCATGAAGGCCCTCAAGGCTGATTTGAAGCGGAAGGCTCAAATGCTGGTACCCCACCCACCTGCACAGAGATACAGGATGGTTCCCCCACAGCCGCCTCGCAGGCCCGCACAGCCTGGGAGATGGGTTGCTCGACCCCCACCGCAAGCAGCACCTCGTTTCCCTGGATTCCAACCACAAGAGCCCCGGCTTGCTCTTCCAATGCCGCCGCGCCCTGCTACTGGAAACCGCTGTTTCACCTGTGGGAATATGGGGCATTTTGCCAAGGATTGCCCCCGCAACAAGAATCAACGGCCCGGTCAGAGCAATGCACTTGACCGGAAGGGGAAGAAGCCTAGGGTTCAGGTCTGACAAGGCAGGTTGAACTTCACCACCCTTGCCGAACTATCAGAAGGCGCACCAGTGATGACGGGTATCTTTTCTATCTATAACCAACCCGTCCTTTTTCTGTTTGATTCGGGAGCATCCCATAGTTTCATTGGGATTAGAACCAGTGCTAAGTGTGGGTTAGGTTTCTGTCACACAAAAGGTGCATATATAATCTCTACCCCAAGTGGGAAAGTAACCTCACACCAATTGAGCTGCAATGTGCCTATCAAGTTGGGGAGAACCCTTTTTAAGGAAAACCTCCTTATCTTTGGGATAGAGGGGATAGATATTATCTTGGGTATGGATTGGATGACTCGACACCAAGTGGCACTAGACATCCCTGCCAGAGCAGTCCATATAAATTCACCCATATATGGTAACTCAATCGTATACACTTACCCCACTGCGAGTGCAAAAGTTCTTATGCCTATCCCATAACTGAAGCCCGATTGGAGGACATTCCAGTGGTGTGTGAGTACCCCGATGTGTTTCTAGATGATTTGCCGGGTATGCCGCCAGATAGGGATATCGAGTTTGCTATTGAATTGCAACCAGGCACCGCACCAATTTCAAAGAGACTGTACCGGATGCCACCCGCAGAGTTAGCAGAAATGAAAACTCAGTTACGTGAGTTGTTGGAAAAAGGTTTCATTTGCCCAAGTACATCACCTTGGGGTTGTCCAGCTTTATTTGAGAAAAAGAAGGATGAGAGTCTGCGTATGTGTGTGGACTACCGACCCCTCAATGCGGTGACGATAAAGAATAAGTACCCATTGCCCCGCATTGATGTTCTGTTCGATCAGTTAGCTGGAGCTAGAGCGTTTTCCAAGATTGATCTTCGTTCCGGCTATCATCAAATCAAGATCCGACTGTGTGATGTTCCAAAAATTTCCTTCTCTACACGGTATGGACTCTACAAGTACCTAGTCATGTCATTTGGGCTTACTAACGCACCGGCTTATTTCACGTATCTCATGAATTCGGTGTTCATGCCCGAACTTGACAAATTTGTCGTGGTATTCATCGACGATATCCTGGTGTACTTGAAGAATGAGGAAGAACATGCAGAACACGTTCATACTGTGCTCCAATGCTTAAGAGACCACCAACTCTATGCCAAGTTCTCCACGTGTGACTTCTGGCTAGATAGTGTTAAATTCTTGGGGCACACTATATCCAGCGACAGCATAGCAGTAGACCCAAGCAAAGTTCAAGATGTAATGGACTGGAAGCCGCCCACTTCAGTTCATCAAATTCGAAGTTTTCTCGGTTTAGCAGGCTACTACCGTCGATTCATCCCTGACTTCTCGAAATTAGCTAAGCCAATGAAGTTTGTGTGGAGTGACAAATGTGAATAAGCTTTCCACACCTTGAAACAATTGCTGACTTCTGCACCGGTTTTAGCTCAGCCAGACACCACTAGACCGTTCGATGTTTATTGCGATGCCTCTGGCACTGGACTTGGGTGTGTTCTTATGCAAGACAACCGAGTCATTGCCTATACCTAACGAGTGCTATGACCACATGAGCTAAATTATCCTACCCACGATCTTGAGTTAGCCGTAGTCGTTCACGCTCTGAAAATGTGGAGACATTATCTTATGGGGACTCGTTGCAATATCTATACAGATCAAAATAGTCTCAAGTATATCTTCACTCAAGCAGATCTCAACATGCATCAAAGAAGATGGTTAGAATTGATCAAGGACTATGACTTAGAAGTGCATTATCACCCAGGCAAAGCCAATGTAGTTGCAGATGCTCTCCGCCGCAAAAGCCATTGTAACTGCTTGTCTGCAACCAACTATGCTGAAACCTTATGTCATGAGATGGCTAAGCTTAATTTGGAAATTGCTCCCCATGGCACCTTAAGTCATATTTCTCTTGAGCCTACCCTGGATGACTAGATTGTTTTAGCACAATTGGAGGATAAAGAGATAAAACTTATCAAGAAGAAGCTCGCACAGAAAGATGAGGGACATAAGCACTTCCGACAGGATTGGAAGGGAGTTGTACATTATGAAGCTCAACTGGTTGTTCCGAATGATCTTGATATTAAGAAACGGATTATGGATGAAGCCCACCTTTCCAAGTTTTCAATTCACCCTGGTAGTACCAAGATGTACCACGATCTCCGACAAAATTTCTGGTGGAGTGGGATGAAACCAGATATTGCACGATATGTTTTAGAATGTGATACGTGTCAATGAGTTAAAGCAAGCCACTTGAAGGTAGTAGGCACCTTGCAACCACTACCTGTTTCCTCGTTGAAGTGGGAGGACATAAGCATGGACTTCATAGTCGGATTACCCAATACCTCTCGCAAGCACGATTCCATATGGGTTATAGTGGACCGACTTACCAAAATAGCGCATTTCCTTTCAGTTAACACTACCCACACTATACAGAAATATGCAGAGTTGTATCTTGACCGAATTGTTTTCTTGCATGGTGTGCCTAAAACGATCATCTCTGATCGAGGTAGTCAGTTCATAGCATGCTTTTGGGAACAATTGCAGTCTTCACTTGGCACTAAGCTGATTCGTAGCTCCACATACCACCCTCAAACCGATGGACAAACTGAAAGAGTCAACCAGATATTGGAAGATATGCTACGTGCTTGTGTCATTCATTATGACAAGAATTGGGATAAATGTTTGCCATTAGCACAATTCTCATACAACAATAGCTATCAAGCTAGCTTGAAAATGGCACCTTTCGAAGCTTTGTATGGACGTAGATGCCGAACCCCGCTAAGTTGGTCACAACCAGGAGAGCGGACAATATATGGACCCAACTTGGTAATGGGGCCGAAGAAAAAGTGAGAGTTATCCAAGAAAATCTTAAGGCCGCCCAGACTCGACAAAAGAGTTATTCCAATCAGAGGAGAAGGCCTATCCAATTTGAGGTTGGAGATTTTGTATACCTTCGAGTATCACCGACCAAGGGCATACAGTGATTTGGAGTGAAAGGAAAGTTGGCTCCACGCTATATTGGTCCATATGAGATTGTGGAAATTTGTGGACCTGTAGCGTACCGAGTTAAACTCCCGGAGAAGATTGCTGGGATACACGATGCTTTCCATGTTTTGCAACTCAAGAAGTGTGTTCGAGTTCCGACCAAAATTCTTGCACCGGAAGAATTGGAAATCGAACCCGATTTATCGTACAAGAAATATCCTGTCAAGATCCTCGACCGGAAAGAAAGACATACTTGTAGACAAATGGTGAAAATGTACAAAATTCAGAGGAGTAACCATACAGAAGATGAAGCAACATGGGAAACAGAAGAGTATCTCAACACTAACTTCCGCGGTTTTCTTTTTAATCAGGGAGGTACATTGCACCAACCACCCTAGTTCCTTTCTGCACTTGAATCTCAGGATGAGATTCCCTTAAGGGGGGTAGGCTGTAACAACTCTACCTTAATTACGTGTACTTAAACCTAAACAAGTTGTTAGTCGCTAAGCAAAAGAGGTAAAATGTCCTTTTTAACCCTAAAAAGCTCATTTTGGAGTTAAATTTAAAACTTGAGTTTTTATATACAAACTTGAAATTTTTCCCAAATAAGAATTGTAAAACTTTTAATTTCAAACAACTTTTGTTAAAGACACTTTGGCTAATTCAGAGAGGGAGAAGATCAAAAATAAGAATCAAAACAGGAGTGTTATAAAACCCTGCAAACAACCTAAGTCCTGGAATTCAAGTGTTTCTTCAACTTTGATACTTGTTATCTCACAATTTCCTATCTAACCTCAAGTCAGACCTTTAATAAAAGTTGTAGTCCCTTGAGTGTGTTCCGACTTTGTACACCTCAAGTACAAATCGTAACCGAACCTGCTCAAAATTTTTTGGTCAACGTTGGGTAAATAGTCAACTAAGACCTTTGGGCGTTCCAGCTCTAAGTCTGGAAAACCATCCAGAGTGCACCTCTTGACGAAGGTGTTCCTCCAAATCCTTTCAAAATCAGAGCAAATACTTTTAATAAAGTTGATCTACAACCACAGCACTACAAGTTTGCTTAAGGGGTTTTCGAATGTTTAGTTTGAAAATCGTGAGGAGTGGCCCCCAAGTTGATAGTGTGCGCTGCCCGACCTTGCCTTGATGCCAGTGCGTCCGGGCATGTTCGCCCGTACGTCGCCCGCTACATGGCCGCCGTCCACCGGCAGCTCGCCGACGTCCTATCCCGGGCTGGGGAGCGACAGGACGGGAGCCTCGACGCCCAACCCGCGCCCACGACAAGACGGGGCGAGCGCCGTGCTGGCCAATCGCCGGCCGAGCACATCCTTCGCCCCTGCCGTGCATCCATGCCCGCCCACCGAAGCTTTGCCCACTCACCGGAAAAGCCGCCACACCACCGTCGTCCCACGCCTTCGCCCGCTTGCCCAACCAGCACCTGCGTCTTCCTTCCCCTCGCACGCCACGCCACCACCGGACATCGGCAGAGCCGCTGCCCCCAATTTGGCGCTTGACGCGACCAGACACACGCTCAACCTCGCTAATCCTCCTGCCCGGCAAAACCGCACTTGCCTGAAGCTATCTCCCTTGCTCAATGCCCGGAGGATCCTATCCCCAGAGCTCCGCTTCTCCGGCCAATGGAGGCGCCGACCAATCGCCACCACGACAGAGCACTTCCTTCTTCCTCGATCTTATCCTCCCGCCCGCTCGAGCTCGTTTCCTTCCTCCCAACACTTCCATGCATCTATAAAAAGGTACCAAAGCCTTTTACCGGAGTTACCTTCGCCATCACCTCCTTTGCCTCAATACCTGCTCTGTTCTTCTCCACCGCACTCGCCGCCGCCTGAGCTCTCAGTGGAGCTCCCCTTTCCGCCTGACCCCGCACTTGGCTGACACCACCAACCACTTCACCATCCTCTCGTACAGCTCTAGAGCTTGCTTGTTGTCCATGAGAAGCACCACTGCCGCTGGAGCACCGCCGAACCTCACCCGACCCTGTCCGCCTCGCCCGAGTGTTGTCTGCCTCGCCCGAAGGCTCGGTTGTGTCTTTTTCTTTTGACCGAGGGTATCTGTGTAAATTTTGAGGACTTCTCTATGTTAAATCTGAGGATCCCGGTACTGTTTTCCCTTAAGTCTAAGGGTCAGATCGTAAGTTTTCCCCGACCCGACACTTTTAACTCATTTAAAATCGACAGGAACTTGGAAGTTGCATCTTAAATCAAGGAAAAATCAGAAAAATACCAAATCACTTTTGTTGGAATCCTTGTTCTGTCTAGTTTCTTACAAAAATAAGTTTGCTCATGTTACTATTGTAATAATATCTTATGGTTTTATCCCTTGTTTAGGCCTTTCAAATCATAGTAAATAGAAGAAAAGGGCTAAATAGATAAATCCAACTCTGTGGGGAACGTGGCCTTTATGCAACCTCATTTCTACCAAAAAGCCATGCCATGCATCATTTGTGTACAAGCATGAATACAACTAAACTCTTGCATGTGCATGTCGTGTAGAAGCTAATCTCGCCGATGGAACCTACAAGCTCCACCCTGCACCGGAGGAAGAACCTGCTGTGGAACTTCATCACTTAGAGGGCGAGCCCGAGCTAGATCAAGACCCCAAGGAACCATTAACCTTTCCTGAAGGCAAGCCCCGGTGCATGCTTCCCTGTTGTTAAACTATGCAATATGTTGATGCTTATGATTGTGCATTTATGTTTATAGGAGTTGAATGACACCTTAGATGCATGAACTTAGCACTCTTCTGATCTGAACACTAGCATGATTAGTCACGTAGATGCAATGCTTAATAGGGCACAGTAAAAGTCGAGTGACGCGGGGCAGGGCCTAACTGTTTTGGGGGTCGGTGGATTGCCCCGTCTGTCTAAATGAAAATGGACTAAGGTTGAAACGTGTTGGCGTTCGTGATCAAGTGTTTGAAAGTACTAATCTAATACCTAGTATGGGATAGGGAAGCCTAGTACCTGATTGAACTGGGCGTGGCTTATACTCCTGCTGTCCCTGGAACGAGGTTCCCATGGTGCATCATGTGGGTGCAAGTGCGGTCACAGTGCAGCAAGAGGCCGGGACTGTGGAGCATTGCATGCCAAGGGAAGTTTGGCCCTGACACGTGCTTGAGGATCGATGGGGATGGCTGACAAATAAAGCGACCCTTCGTGGTGCGCGGATGTCGTGAGATTATGTTCGCCATGCATGGTTAATAAATTTGAATCGATTCGTCTGCCTCTCACAGTTTGAGACTGTTCAGGTGATCGCCCTGGTGCGGTTCGCGCGGCGTGCTAGCCAATCTGACCTGTTGATTGGCAAGGGAGAAACGTGTCAAATTCCAGGGGTTGCGATCGGCTAAGGTTCCGATCTCAAGGAGCTTATGAGCGAATCGGCCGATTTGCTATAATAAGATAGTCGGCTATGATACAACGATTATAAAGAAAACTACTGGAGTAAACTAGATAATGCTACAGGAGCAACACTTGAAATAGATCTAATCGGCTATGCAAAAATAATAGATGAAAATAACGATAATCAAGCCGAAAGTTCTAATCTCAAGCGCTGGATAACTGGTGATAAAACTAGAACAACATGTAAAACCTAGAATTCTAGTAATATTGATAACTGGTGAATAAATCTAAACGAAATGACAGCGATGCGCCCGAAGTTAAAGCTTAGATATTACTCGATAACCGGAACTTACAAAATCGACCGGAGATCGTGTCGATGTAGCCCTGCCAACCCGTATGAACTCGTGAAAGAAGAAAAGTATTGGCAAAGTCGCCGACTTGAAAGTAAAGTACGAGGAAATAGAGAATTGTTGTATTGATTGATGTGTTGTTTACATATCTCTAAAGGTGGCTATTTATAGCCTGTTACAACCAATTTCTTAACCGACTAGGATATATCTCTAATTTTAAACAAAAACAAATATTCACAAGTACAACTCGTATCGGAGTTGGTTATTGCACTCCTGCAGGCCAATCCCCCTTTGCCTTTTCTTTTTGATTCACTTCAAGCCCATATTGGCCCAATTGCTCCAGCTTTTTAATCGGCCGATCTCTACCAACTCCGTCCGCCAAAACACTACAGCGCCAATCGGCCGATCTCCAACTGTAGCACCAATCGGCTGATTCCCAATTGTGACCTTTCAACTCTCCGTATCGGCCAATCCTTTCCTCCTTGATGCTGATTTCGTACGTGTCAAAATCTAGTGACAACAGGGTTGAACCTTGTAAATTTGGTTGAATTTCAAAAACTCCGATGTAATAAATTGTTAAACTATGTTAATGTGATGGGAACGTTGTAATCTCTGTGCCACTCACCTTCGTATGAGCAATGCTTCTCGATCCTGTGTAAGTGGTTTATCGGATGAAATCCGACGGACGACCAAGTTGACTTGCTTAAAGTGCATGATCGCATGTCAGGCGACTTAAGTGCATTTTAGCCAAGTTAATTTGGGTGGTTCCGCCACATCGGGGCGACGGCGGAGCTGCAGGCAGCGTGCCTGGCGCAGCCGGCGATGCCTCGGGTGAGACGAGATGGAGTGGAGGAGCGGCAAGGCGTCTTTGCATGCGACTAAGGAGCGTGGTGCGTCGACCCATCCTGTCGCGGCCGGCGACTGGACGAGGCGGCTTCTCCGGTGAGGCCGTGCCATGCGGCGGCGGCACTCTGGAGCACGACGCACGCGCGGTCGGGCGCGCTCTGGCTGACGGATTCACGGGATCTTTTGCCGGGCCTTTCTTCAAGCGCCTTGACCTTCTGATTCTCAAACCGCACCACATTGACTCCCTTTACAAAAGTGGTAGTACACAGACCAACGTCCAACTTTTATAATTTGATCAAGTTCAAAATTATGGTAGATTTGGAGATTTAAAACTCCAAAGTTTGGAGGAACGCCGGTTTCTGGGACTTAGAGAAAACGGCGGCTTTGGGCTGTTTTCATAGTTTTTGGCTCGCTTGAGTTGTAGTTTTGAAAAGCCTCGGAGGTGAATTAGACCAAGGTCCAATTAACAAAGTTGTTGTAGAAACTCAGTTCTCAAACTCTTATAAAGAGATTTTCTAATATTCTGTTCAACTTTTAAAAGATAAACCCACCCTAAAGTGCCAGGTCGGGCTGATTTCTAGACTTAGCCGAGATCGCCGAAGAGGCTGAGTTGACCAAACTCGGTGACTTTGACCAGGATCTTGAAGGCTTTCGGGGCAGATTTAGAATTTTCTCCTTAAAAAAAAGTTGTTAAGATCCCGAAGCTCTATAACTTTGGTAGAGGGCTCAGCTCGAGTTGATATTAGAAATTTCAAAATAGAGAGCCCCAAAGATTGGTATTTTGGGTTTTTGAACGGCTTCTCATCAAATTTAAGCAAAGCACCAAAAATAAAACTTGTTAGGAAAGTTGAGTTCTACAACTCTTAGTTGGACAAATTTTTAAGTTCTTCAGCGAAAATTGGAGTTATGGTTTGGGCAGCGCTTTAAACCTTGTGAGGGGCAAAAGAGTACTTTCACTTGCCTTATTTGTCGACAAAGTTCTTCTTTAAGAACTAATGACTTGTTCAAGAGTTAAACATGGCTTAATTAAGCTGGGTTGTTACACAAAGGTTCGATTGTTCTACCATCTCCCATGATCAATTTAATCGGTGTTGGAGCAAGTTGCAATGTCTGATTGAAAAGTTTCTCATAAAGTTTCGAAGACTTAACACTTACATGTGCTCCAATATCGCATAGTGGTTTGTTGATAATCTTCCCATTGATCATGCAGTTGATATGCCATGTAGGCAAATGTGCTCCTTCATCTTGATTGGTTCCATGCACGTATATCTGCGCTAGACTGGCGAACGGTGATGCTTCGTGTTTTACTCCCATGACTTTCATTACTTCAACAAAATAGTCTGGGTCTACTTCTTAACTCAAAAGTTTTTGAATAATTTCTTCAACTGTTTCCTTGTCAAGCACATACCTAGTGTGTCTCTCTTGTGGAAAATCCATCTCTATGGCGCTGGTTGACCCCTTTTGATTTGGGTATGGCCTATGTTTATCAAATATCTAGCTGAAATCGATAGGAATCCAATCCTTTGTTCAAACTCCCATAGGGGTTTTGCATTCACCAAGCTTCAAGCTTCTGATGTTTCTGATTTGTCATCTTTGATGCACCGGGTAGGTTCTTCTTCTTTTTGCACCACAGGTTCTTCCTTCTCATACTTCTGGAGTTCTTTTCTAAAAATTCCAGCAAGTACATGCCGTTTATTTCCTTGCTCTTGTACCCCAGATTGATACTTATCCCATTCTCTATTTACAGCCGCTCCTCTGCTGATTTTCTGTAGAAGTTGTGCAACCTCCCTGAGTGTTTTTTCCATAAGGTCTCCTCCTGCACACATTTGAACAAACTCCCAACATTTTTTAGGTTAGTAAAAAATAAAATGTGCAACAACACATCACCTGAGAATCCAAGCTTAGGTCCTTGTTCGAGTAGTCTGTTGAATCTGTCCCAAGCTTGATCTATTCCTTCATCCTCTCCTTGCACAAACAAGATCACTTCCTTCCGAAGGTTCTAAAGTTTGCTCACAGAGAAAATCCTCCCACAAAACTTTAATATTAGTGTCTCCCATTTCCCCTTCGCGTCAAAAGAAGCTTCTGCATACCATCATTTCGCTCACCGAGAAAAATCTCCCACAAAAGAAGCTTCACGTGAAAACAAGAATAGATTCCACCTGAACCAAGCTGGCAGAATTCCCTCTTGTTGTAGCATGTCGCACAGCATCATGAATTGCTCAATGTGTCTATATGGATTATTAGTCTCCACTCCTTGGAAAGGATTGCTTCCAGCCATATCAATTATTCCTTTATCTAAGATGTACTCCTTGGCTGCAAGCACTGAGTCCGATTTCTGCATGTCGAATTGATCGGTTAATAGAAGTGCATAATCCCTTAGCGACTTTTCTCCTTCCTGCTTGTAGTGATTGATCAGAGCCATCTAGACACCAAAAAAACCAAAGGTTTTCTTTTCTAGAGAAAAAGTTAGATGTTAGAGGTTAACAAAAATTAATATAAAGTTAAACGTAGCAAAATTGGCTTGTTCCCCAGCAACGATGCCAGAAAAGCTTGTTCATAGTAGTTAGCATGCCAATTTGTGAACTGCAAGCGTACGGACCAGTTGTAGCTCTTTCATTAGAGTAATCCCCCAAGGTTTATCAATTCGTGGAACAAGTGGATTTGCATGCTTAACTAAGCACTAATCTATGTAACCGAAGGTTCTTTGTATAAGATAGGATTGAACTAACAAAAGAATTGGCGACCTAGATAAAAGTAGATAAAGAGTACGATTGTAAACAAGATAGATAAAATGCTTGTCCTAGAGATCTAGGATCACTTGTAGATGAAATCGGCATACATTAAAGAACTAGATCTAAGTGTTGTTGTGAGTCGATGTGAACTATGCCCAACACTTTCCCTCTCAAACTTTGTCACTAAATGAGGGTACTCAATTATTGAACGATAAGAATACGGCATGATGATCGTTCTAGGTAAGCAAATAAGCAACCCAAAGTAGCACTGACCAGCCATTACATGAAAGAGCATCATCAAGATATGATAAATAACAAACAGATCTTAGACAAGTGGTTCAACAATTACAAATTAAGATCCCAATACAACCCGAGGACAAATAGAGACTTTACCCCATGATCTTACACATGTTGATAGAATTCTGGGTAAAGATCGCCCTTAGATCAACTGGACCGAAGATGATGACGAACGAGGGCAGGACAGCTCCAGGCTGATCGGCCTGGGCACCTCCAAGCCGATCGGCTTGGGAGGTTTCTCCCTCCTCTGGTGCTCCGGTTTGCGTGGCTTCTTGTAGATCCAATCTTCTCTCCGTTTTTCCTCCTTGTGGCGGCGGTGAATGGTGTTTACGTGGTATTTTATCCTCTCTTTCCAACTCTCTTTCCTTGAAGTCCATGAGTGGGTATTTATAGTCTCCCATAGGTCGTGGCTCTTGGTCAATGTCGATGAAAAAAACCCTAGAGATCATCGTAGACTTCACGCTGAAGAAATAGGAGGTGAACTGGGCTCTAGAATGGGCTAGGCCGATCGGCCTGGGCCCTTCCTGGCCCTTCTGGTCCTCTCCTTCCTCGTGCTAGCTTCCCTCGATGACCCATGTCCAAATGTCCATTAAGCTCTTTATACAAACCCATATGGTCCAAAATACAATATGCTCCAAAATACAACACATATACAATAATGGGGTTATTTCAGGTGCCAAGTGGTGGGTTAGTATCAGAATAAGCATGAAAATACTGGTTAAATAGCACTAAAAGTGAGTCAATAACAAGCATCGCCTCCCAAAATTGACCCCAAGATTCCTGATCCCCTTCTCATTCTCGTGGTGGTGCTCCAGCCGCGGTGGTGAGCTCTACCGCTATTCCAGCGAAGCATCACCGCAGTCCACAGCAGAGTAGCTGGTGACGCCGCCTCCCCTTTCCTTCTCATGAGGTGGTATGCTGCCGTTCCCCTCCGTCACCCCCTCCATTTCCCCCTCTCTCTTCCCTTCAACCTAACAGGCGGGCCCGCACCGTAAACGTCGTCGCCCTGCCGTCCCTCCTTAACTCCCTCCTCCGTGGGCCTTGTCCACGTGAACTACACTCCCAATCGTGCCCTAGTCTACCACGCCCATAGGGCTAGTCCACAGAATAGTACCCAGCAGCCCCCACCCACCTACACCAACCCTATAAAAATGCTAGGTACACCCCAAATGTCATTTAGAGATCTTAACCTATCCCAAAAATACCCAAAAATACTAAAAAATATTTTAAACCTATCCATGTGTTCTTTTCCCATTGTTCACCTCATATGAGCCCTTTTCCAAAATAATCTTTTCCTACAACATAGAAAAATCCCCTTTTAGTGTACACCAAAAATCGCATTCTCATCTATTTCAATTAGCGCCATCCAAACCTATTCCAAGTCATCTTGTCCAGGCTTCACCCTACAGGCCGAAGTAAGTTTGCCAAAAAGGCTCTGACCTCCATTTGCCTAATCTTGTACCGGACCCATATGTCATCATGTGTGCTATCCCCTAGCACCGAGGCAGGTCAAAGTGGTGTCCGTCGTATGAGCTCTCTGGCTTCCACTTGATCTTGCCCAGCTCCACCTATCGTTGGATAGCTAACCTCTAGAACTAGGTCAGGTTGAAGTGATGCCCATCGCGCAAGCTCTCAAGCCCTCAACCCTAGAAATCAAGCAGCACCCCCACGAACTTAAGCCCTTGGAAACTTGTCAACGCTCCACCCATCGAAGGGCTAGGCTCCGGGTCAAAGCCGATCTTGACGTGCAAGTTTAGTAACCTTGAAATCTGTTCACACCACCCAACACCAAAATCTATTCCAAAACCCAGTCATTATGCTGCCTGATTCAAACCTCACATATGAACCAAACCATAGTCATTATTGTTGGAGGTATGCCCTAGAGGCAATCATAGAGATGATGATATTCCATTTGTATCCATGATTTATATTGTGTTCCTTGAATATCCAATAAAGGCTACTTGAATTGATTTGCAATTATGTGAATTGTATGTGAAACTCTTCACTTATATGGTTATTCTAAAGTTGTCCCTAGCCGGAGTTCATGTGAGGACACACATGAATATTAGACTAGCACATGTATTAGTTGATGACTATGATTCACAAGTCATGGACATGGAGATGTTAAACTAATAATGTGGGCACATGTGGGGACATGTTCTAGGACTGACCCAACACGAGAAGTAGTTCTCTCTTTACACAACATTTACGCTTTGTCCTTAGACCTGAGATTGTCGCATGTACTCAAGATGTGGATCGACTTACTTAGGGGCTATCAAACGCTACACCATGACAGGGTAGTTAAAAAGGTAGCTTTCGGGTTTGTCAAGAAGCATGCTGTGAAACATGGTCAATCAAGATGGCATTTGCCCCTCTCTGATTAAGAGTGATATCTTTGGGCCCCTCGAGTGATTGGATTCAAAAATGCATGGCCATGCTACGTACGGTTAAGAGTTAACCTACAAAGAGATTCCGAATCACAGGATCGAGAAAGAGCGGTCGGCTTGAAGCTAGACCAAATATCGTGAGGCAAAGGGAATAGCATGTATATAATGTTGTGATGGTTCGTCTGATATGATCTTCATGTGCGTATAGGAGTTGGCATGACTTGCTAGAGGCCGCTACCGACTATTAGGCCGAGTAGGAGTACTCGGACCATGTCTATACATATCCGAACCCATAGGATCACACACTTAAGGGGTTGGAAGCCCAATTCGGATGTGATCTGAGTTGGATTAGGTTTAGAAGTACTAATGGGCCTCAGACCTAGAGGCCCGTTAGGAACCTCTATAAATAGAGGGGTGGGGGTGCCCTAGGGTTTACACCTTTTGGCGAAACACATCTGCCGCGCCTCCCATGCCCTCGCCTATTGCAACTTGCGGACCTAGCAGTCCGGCTTGCGACGCTTCCTCCCTGCACGTGTGGATACCTTGGAGGTGTTGCACTTGCAGCACTTGGATGAGCTGCCGACGAGCCATGATGAGCCGCGGCACGAGGGCGATCTTGCTGCACGTGGACGAGCTGCTGAGGAGCTGCTGGACGTCGATGTGATCAACTACGTGTTTGACTACGCTGATCGACTTTGCTGCATTGACGTGAATCTACATCTTCCACATCAGTGCGTCGAGTGGTAATCCCGTGATCCTTATAAAAGAATTTCGAAGTAAAGACTATGTTTTACTCCGAAACTGGGGGGCATGTGTTGACGCTAGATTTTGACACAAGTAAAATCGGCGTTAGGAGAAGAAGAGATTGGAAGATGCGATGAGATGCAAGGGCGACGATTGGAAATCGGCTGATTGGTGCTACAGTCAAGGATCGGTTGATTGGTGCTGCAGTCAAGGATCGGCCAATTGATGCTACAGTCGAGGATCGGCCGATTGATCCTTGGAGTTTCGCCTCGCCCGACCCCTGAGGTTTGGGATCGGACGCCCCCGACCCTCCAAGGGAGGATCTCCGCCTCGCCGGACCCCTGAGGTTTGGGATCGGACGCGCCCGACCCTCCAAGGGAGGATTTCCGCCTCGCCCGACCCCTGAGGTTTGGGATCGGACGCGCCCGACCCTCCAAAGGAGGATCTCCGCCTCGCCCGACCCCTGAGGTTTGGGATCGGACACGCCTGACCCTCCAAAGGAGGATCTCCGCCTCGTCCGACCTTAGTTTCCAGGGTCGGAGTGGGTCCTAATCGGTTACCCCTTGCTAAAGAGGTGATCGGCTGATTAGGAGGTTGGAATAGTTGGGCCGGTGTGGGCTTAAAAAGGATTATGAAGATGAAGAAGGATCAACCCATGAAGCGCGTGATAATCGACCTAGTACGAATCGTACTTGTAAATATTCGTTTTCTGTTTAAATTTAGGGATAGAGTTCTAGTCGGATAAGGAGTCGTTTGTACGGGGCTATAAATAGCTACCCTTGTAGATCTGTAATCATCATCAACTCAACACAACAAACTACTATTTCCTCGTACTTATTTTCAAGCAAGCGACTTCGCCAACATTTTTTCTCCTTTTTCCACGAGTTCGTACGGGTTGGCGGGGCTCCATCAACTTGACCTCCGGCCGATCTTGTAAGTTCCATTTATCGAGTAAATTCTAAGCTTTAACTTTGGGCGCATCGCTGTCGTTTCGTTTAGATTTATTCATCAGTTATCGATATTTACTAGAATTCTAGGTTTTACCTGTTGTTCTAGTTTTATCACCAGTTATCCAGCTAGGAATCGGTAATTTCGGCTTTTCTTGTGCTTTGTTGTTTAATCTATTTATTTTATGCATAGCCGATTAGATCTGTTCTTAGTGTTGCTACTGTAGCATTGTTTAGATTACTCTAGTAGTTTTCTTTATAAACATTACCTGGTAATCGGTTGCATTATAGCCGATTTCCTTATTACCGGAAATCGGCTGATTCGCTGACAAGCTTTCTCGAGATCGGAACCTTAGCCGATCGCAACCTCTGGGAACTGACACTTTTATTTCCTTGCCAATCAATAGGTCAGATTGGCTGGCACGCCGCGCGAACCGCACCAGGGCAATCACCCGAACAGGAGCTAAGCAGATTCTCCCGGGTCGTGTGTCCGACACTGGGAATTCGGTCAGCTAATTTCTAGCGCCAACACACTTTTGGCACGCCTGGTGGGACCAATACAACCACCACCATGTCAAAATCTGTTGAAGTCTCCGAAGATAACGTCATCGAAGTGATAGAGGCAGATCTCAGGGACGACCAGAAGGAAGAACTAGAGAGGCAGACGGCATACTACCGGAAGACATGTCTGCAGTCCTTCAGTCGCACCAGGAGCGGGGAGACTATCAAAAAGGCTCCGTTTCCAACTGTTGGAGGTATGCCCTAGAGGCAATCATAGAGATGATGATATTCCATTTGTATCCATGATTTGTATATTGTGTTCATTGAATATCCATTAAAGGCTACTTGAATTGATTTGCAATTATGTGAATTGTATGTGAAACTCTTTACTTGTATGGTTATTCTAGAGTTGTCCCTAGTCGGAGTTCATGTGAGGACACACATAAATATTAGACTAGCACATGTATTAGTTGATGACTATGTTTCACAAGTCATGAACATGGAGATGTTGAACTAATAATGTGGACACATGTGGAGACATGTGTTAGGACTGACCCAACATGAGAAGTAGTTCTCTCTTTAAACAACATATACGCTTTGTCCTTAGACCTGAGATTGTCGCATGTTTTCTAGAGGTGGATCGACCTACTTAGGGGCTATCAAACGCTACGCCGTAACAGGGTAGTTATAAAGGTAGCTTTCGGGTTTGTCAAGAAGCATGCTATGAGACATGGTCAATCAAGATGGGATTTGCCCCTCTCTGATTGAGAGTGATATCTCTGGGCCCCTCGAGTGATCGGATCCGAAAATGCATGGCCATGCTACGTACGGTTAAGAGTTAACCTACAGAGGGATTCCGAATCACAGGATCGAGAAAGAGCGGTCGGCTTGAAGCTAGACCAAATATCGTGAGGCAAAGGGAATAGCATGTATATTATGTTGTGATGGTTCGTCTGATATGATCTTCGTGTGCGTATAGGAGTTGGCACGTCTTGCTAGAGGCCGCTACCGACTATTGGGCCGAGTAGGAGTACTCGGGCCATGTCTATACGTATCCGAACCCATAGGGTCACACACTTAAGGGGCTGGAAGCCCAATTCGGATCTGATCCGAGTTGGATTAGGTTTAGGAGTACTAATGGGCCTCGGATCCAGAGGCCCATCAGGAACCTCTATAAATAGAGGGGTGGGGGCGCCCTAGGGTTTACACCTTTTGGCGAAACACATCTGCCGCGCCTTCCACGCCCTCGCCTGTTGCAACTCGCGGATCTAGCAGTCCGGCTTGCGACGCTTCCTCCCTGCACGTGTGGATACCTTGGAGGTGTTGTGCCTGCAGCATTTGGACGAGCCATCGACGAGCCGCCGACGAGCTACAACGAGCCGACGACGAGCCGCGGTACCGTAGGCGATCTTGCCGTGCACGTGGACGAGCTGCTGAGGAGCTGCTGGACGTGATCGACTACGTACGACTACGTTGATCGACTACGTACGACTACGTGATCGTCTTCACTGCATCGACGCACATCTACATCTTCCGCACCAGTAGTGCGTCGAGTGGTAATCCCGTGATCCTTATACGGCAGTTCTTCCTGGTTATACGCGGTAGAAATTTTGATTTGCGCTAGTGTAGCCTACCTCGTATCCCAACACCAACTCCCCGCCAGATCACAATCACCGAGGACTCGGACAAGATGTCCGAGATGGTTCAGCAATCCGTCTATCAAGCTTTCATCGATCAATCCCCGGTGCTTTCTAATACGGTATACAATGCCGTCATTAGCTCCTTGGCTAGCGGTGTATCTCAAGGGTACCAGGGGCCGGCATATGCTCCGCCGATTACGGCTCCGAACAAGAGTTATCCAAATACACCTTATTCGGCTTCTCAGCCGATCCAAATTCCAGTTGGGGGTTTTGGCGCTTCCTCATCATCGATCCCTATGGGGTTTAATGGCACACAATACTTCCAGCCACGTCCCATTCAGTTGTCCTCCGCGCAGTTTCCTCCGATAAATCCAGCGCCTTGGGGGGCACCATCAGTGACGGCCGCCCCGGATCAACCGGCCAACCATGAAAGTCCTCAACTCCAGGCATCTTTCCAGGCGACTACTAGACCACTCATACTATATGACGAAGCGGGGGGCTCGTTCAAACAGCCGGTCCTGACTACGCAGCCGGCTATGACACATCAGACGCCGCACGCCTTCACTCATCATGAAGTCATCCCGCCACCAATATACCAGCACGTACCAGTTCCCCAGCCGACAGTACACCAGCAACAGCCGGACTGGTCGGCACGCATAGCAGAGGTGATTCAAGAGCAATTCGGCTTAAAACCGAAGGTACAGACCTACACATACAGGACACCGTACCCGCCTACATATGACTCACTGCCATTTCCCCATCCGTATAAAGTTCCTGATTTCACCAAGTTTTCGGGATTGGATGACACATCAACCATGGAACACGTGAATAGATTCATCATCCAATGCGGGAAAGCAGCAGCGCAAGATGCTCTACAGGTGCGCCTTTTCTCGTCATCCCTGTCTGGGTCGCCCTTCCAGTGGTTCACCACCTTACCGCCCAACTCGATAATTACATGGGCCGATCTGGAAAGGCAATTTCATAAATACTTCTACGCCGGGGTACATGAGATGAAGCTGTCCGATTTGACCAGCCTCAGGCAGAGAAGCGACGAGCCGATATCCTCATATGTACAGAGGTTTAGGGAAATCAGAAATAAGTGCTACTCCCTGGCCCTGACTGATGCACAGTTGGCCGATATAGCCTTCCAAGGTCTCCTACCTCACATCAAAGAAAAATACACCTCACAGGAGTATGAAAGCTTGAGCCAAATCGTCCACCGATTGTCCGGTCAAGAAGTACGTTCTTTCAATCCACGGAGGAACTTCCAGAAGAAGGTGGCATACTTAGAAGAGGTAGAAACCGAAGAAGACACAGAAATCGGCCTTGCGGAATGGATTAAAGGGAAGAAGCCGATATCATGTCCGTTCGGCAAGAAGGAGCCGGAAACGTTCGAATTTGACACATCAAACGCCGATAAAATCTTCGACCTCCTCCTCAAGGAAGGACAGATCAAGCTCTCGCCATACCATACGATTCCTTCTGCCGAACAGCTGAAGAAGATGAAATATTGCAAGTGGCACAACGATACCTCCCATGATACGAATGAATGCAAAATCTTTCGGCAGCAGATACAGTCGGCCATTGAGCAGGGCAGACTCAAATTTGAAGTGCCAACAAAACCAGCCAAGCCGATGAAGATCGACCAGCACCCCTTCCCTACCAACATGGTTGACGCGGGAAAGAATTCGCTCCAAACCAAGGTGCTGACATCCGAATCGGCTAAAAAGAGTGGCGCCGTAGACCCCAGAAATCAAGCGGTGCCTTAAGACGTCAAGGGGAAACGGCGGATGGAGGACGATGACGACGGATCAGGAGAACCACGTAGACACATTACTTCCCAATTCTTGCTCAACAAATATTAGCGGCAACATGAACGCTCAACATCTTGGGAAGAAGCAATGCGGCAACATGAAGATCACTGGCGATGTTCGTTCTTCATCCACTGTTGGGAAAGCAACCTCAGGCTGCCTTCGGCCGATAATTGCCCCGAATGCAATGGTCCGTATCGTAACAATCGGCCGTTCAGCAGGTCTCGCTCCAGAGATGGGAAACCAGAGCCGATCAGTAGGAACTGGCGCGACCAAGACGACCGGCGCCCTCCAGTACGTGATCGGCTGGGGAGCAGAAGTGACCGATATGACCGGTCGGAAGGAAGGCGCGATGATGGGCCGGGGGGCAGATTTGATCGACATGACCGGCTAGAAAACAGGGTCAGCGTCCACAGTCGACTTGAAGAGATGGCCGATGCTCGTGTATCAGACGAAAACCCTTTAGGACGCGAACCGGAATGGGAACGTGCTAGACCACGAACCAAACCGGTGAACCCCAGGTGGTGCCCCGATGGATTGACCAAATCTCAAAAACGAAGAATCCAACGTCTCCGCCAATGGGAACAGCAGGAGGAAGAGCAGCAGTACACGACAGACGAGAAGAAAGGCAGGTCTCAGGTATGGCGCCCCAAAAGAAATGACAGAGGAGGCGACGAATTGGCAGCCAACATCGACATGGTTTTCATACTGCCGATGGAATTCATGACTCCTGCCGACCGACAGGAATGTCGGCAATGGAAGAGCAGATGGCGCAATTGGCTTTGGAGCCAATGACAGCCACATTCGAGAAGCCCGAAGAAGACAAACGGCAACACCTGAAAGCGTTGTTTCTTAAAGGGCATGTCAACAGCCGACCCATCACCAGATTACTGGTAGACGGAGGGGCTGCAGTCAACATCATGCCGTACGCCATGTACCGGAAGCTTGGGAAGAGCGATGATGACCTGACCAAGACAGATATGATGCTCAAGGACTTCAAGGGCAACGTATCCCCCGCTCGCGGCGCTCTCTGCGTCGACCTCACCATCGGTAGTAAGACCCTTCCTACTACTTTCTTTATCATTAATGGCAAGAAGTCCTACAACATGCTACTCGGTCAAGACTGGATACATGCAAATTGCTGTATCCCATCTACAATGCATCAATGCCTCGTACAATGGGTCGGCGACAACATTGAGGTGGTCACCGCCGATTCCGCATACAGCATCGCGGCAGCCGACACGCAGCAGTGGAGCTGCGAAACTGTCAAGTGCATATCCGGGAGAGTATGGGATACTGACTTCTTGAAGGTGTCCGATTTTGGCCTACAGCCGATCCGAGCAGTCGGCTCCGAAGACTCAGACTAAAATGGATTAGTTCGCCCGAGAAGATGGGAAGCTGGGACACGGGTTCACGTCGGCCGATTCATTAGAAATGATAGACTTAGGCGATGGCACCAAACCAAGGCCGACATATATTAGTGCAAATTTAGATCCGGAATACAAATGTAAACTGACAAGTTTGTTAAGAGAATTTAAAGATTGCTTTGCTTGGGAATATCATGAGATGCCCGGATTAGACCGATCTATCGTTGAGCATCGGTTACCCATAAAGCCAGGGTATCGGCCGTATCAACAGCCTGCACGGCGGTGCAATCCTAAAATCCTACCAGACATAAAGGCCGAAATAACGTGGCTAATCGAAGCAAAATTTATTCGGCAATGCCGTTATGCCGAATGGATCTCCAACATTGTACCAGTATACAAGAAGAACGGAAAGCTACGCGTATGCGTCGATTTCAGGAACCTCAATCAGGCCACACCAATGGACGGATACCCAATGCCGACGGCCGATGTGCTGATAGATGCCGCCGCGGGACACAAGGTTATTAGTTTCATGGATGGAAACGCTGGGTACAATCAGATACTTATGGCTGAAGAAGACATACCCAAAACGGCCTTCAGATGCCCGGGTCACCTTGGTTTATTCGAGTGGGTGGTAATGACTTTCGGCTTGAAAAACGCCGGCGCTACATATCAGAGAGCCATGAACTACATATTTCACAAACTTATCGGCATACTAGTAGAAATCTACATCGACGACGTCGTAGTCAAGTCAAAAGGACACCAGGAGCATCTGGTCGATTTACGACAAGTATTGGAATGCACTAAGAAACATGGGCTGAAGATGAACCCGAATAAGTGCACCTTCGGCGTATCCGCCGGACAATTCTTAGGATTCATGGTGCACGAGCGGGGAATAGAGATCAATCGGAAGACCATAGCGGCCATCAACAAAGTCATGGCCCCGCAGAATAAAACTGAGCTGCAATCTTTAATCGGCAAGCATCAGAAGATTCATATCTGATCTGTCTGGGCGAATCCAAGCCTTCACACCATTATTAAAGTTGAAGCCCGACCAGGAGTTCATATGGGGGGAAGAGCAACACAAGGCATTGGAAGATATCAAGCAGTACTTGGTCTCACCACCGGTATTGGTCCCTCCTCAAACTGGTAAGCCGTTTAAACTATATTTATCAGCCGATGAACGAGCTATTGGGTCGGCTCTGGTCCAGGAGTTCGTGGGAAAGGAACGGGTAATTTATTATGTCAGTAGAAGACTTCTGGACGCCAAAACAAGGTATCCTCCAGTGGAGCAGTTGTGCCTATGCCTTTACTTCTCATGTACCAAACTCAGGCACTATTTGCTATCAGCGGAATGTGTGGTCGTATGCAAGGATGACGTGGTAAAATACATGCTGTCACTGCCGATTTTGAAAGGACGGATCGGAAAATGGATCTTGGCTTTGTCGGAGTTTGACCTTCGATATGAATCGGCAAAAGCCGTTAAGGGTCAGGTCATGGCCAATTTCGTTGCCCAACACTGCGGGCCAGAGGCTACCTTCGTAGAACCGGTACCTTGGACCTTATACTTTGATGGATCATCATGTGGGGCCGGATCAGGAATCAGCATCGTCCTCATATCGCCTCGGGGGGCAAGCTATGATTTCTCTCTGCCGATAGAAGCATCCGCCACCAACAATCAAGCAGAGTACCGAGCTGTACTGAAGGGATTACAATTGCTACGGGAAGTCAAAGCTGATTCCGTCGAAATTTTTGAGGATTCCATGCTTATCGTGGATCAGTTAACAGGGAAGTCCGAGTGCAAGGACGACGTATTGAGGATTTATTACGAAGATTGCCTGCTGCTTCTGAAAGAATTCAAGTCGGCAGTTATCGAGCACATCCTAAGGAATCACAACGAAGATGCCAACAAGCTCGCCCAACACGCATCTGGGTATCGGCCGATTCAAGGCGCCATGGCTCTAGAGCTCGCGGCCAATGACTAGCGAAAGGAGATTGCCAATTACCTGAAATATCCATCTAAGAAAGTGGATCGGCGGGTACGTTTTCATGCTACCAAATATGTGTTACTGGAAGACGACTTGTTCTACCGAACAATTGATGGCATCCTGCTCAAGTGTCTAGGAACGGAGGAGGCTAAGACTCTGATGGGAGAAATCCATGAAGGAGTGTGTGGAGCCCATCAATCGGCACATAAGATGAAATGGATGATCAGGAATAATGGGTATTACTGGCCGACGATCCTCGAAGATTGCTTCAAATATTATAAAGGATGCCAGGATTGTCAGAAATACGGGAATGTCCAACGTGCGCCCACATCGGCCATGAATCCCATTATCAAACCATGGCCGTTCAGAGGTTGGGGAATAGACCTCATCGGCCAAATTTATCCTCCGTCAAGTAAAGGGCACAAGTTCATTCTGGTGGCCACTGATTATGGGTGGAGGCAATTCCGTTAAGGGCCGTAACATCGGCTGCTATGGTTGACTTCGTAAGAGACCACATCGTCTACCATTTCGGCATTCCCCAGACTATCACAACCGATCAAGGGATGATGTTTACATCAGGAGAATTCGAGGAGTTCACGGCCGATATGGGGATCAAATTATTAAACTCCTCTCCGTATTATGCCCAAGCTAACGGCCAGGCCGAATCCTCCAACAAAGGGATAATTAAGTTAATCAAGAGGAAGATAGAGGAACAGCCGAAAAAATGGCATTTATGTCTGACTGAAGCTCTATGGGCATACAGGATGGCTTGCCATGGGGCCACCAAGATGTCCCCTTATCAGTTGGTGTACGGTCACGAGGCGGTACTACCATGGGAATTGAGGGCAGGGTCGAGACGCACTTCGCTCCAGGACCAGTTGGCGGCCGACGACTACTCCTCACTCATGAAAAGGGAACTTGATGACTTGGCGGGCCAACGATTGAGAGCTTTGATAAGCATCGAAGAAAGTGGCCAGGTGGTATGATAAGAAGGTCAAAGTCAAACAATTCTCTCCGGGGGACCTGGTTTGGAAGTTAGTGTTGCCAATTGGGTCGAAAGATCCTAAATTCGGTAAGTGGTCCCCTACATGGGAAGGGCCGTATAAAATCGGCAGATGTGCTCCAGGAAACGCTTACATTCTGGAAACAATCGAAGGAGAAGAGTTTACCAGGGCTCTGAACGGAAGATACTTGAAAAGGTACTACCCTAGTATATGGGTCGGAGCATAAGGATCAACCACGAAGAACAACACACAGCCGATACAAAAGGAATCGTCTAGAGAAAAAACGTAATCGTCCAAATCGGCCGATATGTTTTATTCGGTACGGACGGTGGGTTACACGGCCGACATCGTACAAGTCACCCTTAGAACAAAAAATAATTAATCACGCTTTTTCTTAAGCTCTCTGTCAGCCCAACCTAGTTCTATCAGAAGACGGATAAATTGTTCTTCTATCTCTTTCATCGCAGCCTCCGCTTCAACTTGATGGGGGAGAAGATGACTCTGGCCTATTGCCGGGCGTGATGTTCCTGCTCATGCATCTTCAAGGACGATTCGATGAGGAAGCAGGTGACTTCTGTCAGCTTGAGGTTGCTGGTGGTCGTTGCCGTCCAGAAAGTCCCAGATCCGTCGGACATCAGCAGGGACGTGCTCTTGGAGTTCATCGCGATGAGCCCTGATTAAGTCCTTGTCTTCTTGCGACAGCGGTTCGTCGGAATGCACGAGTCCGATGGCTCGTTCGAGTTCAGGGTTAAGGCGCCGCGGCTGCGGAAAACAAAAACATACGTATAGCCGTCGAAAAGGTGATTCCTTTCAGAGGAGTTAAACTAAGAAAGAGAATGAAGGCAAATCTTTTACCTGATTAACAGAGGAAGAGGTAGTAGATGAAGAAGACATGACTGAAAGGCGCACCGATGAAAACAGGTTGGGAAGGTGAAGCCGAGCTAGACAAGTGCTCTCAGAATGGGGACCTAGGCCGGTGTTTATAAGAAAGGAAGGCGTGGATGTTTGGTAAGACGCATCCCATCGGAAGTGAAAAAGGTAATAAATAAAGGGGGCGCCGCGAAGGACGGTCAAAGGGGTCATTAAATGTTCGTACAAGAACTGCCAGTACTTTTACAGGTCACCCAGAAGGGCATCGATAGCTGCGATCGCTCGGCGCCGGATCTGATCAGCAGAGTCCAGGACCCATTGGTCATCCTCTGCTGATTCGGGGACTTCTGACATATGGCGGTGGAGTTTGAGGGCTTCGTGAGCCAGGTGCTGCCTCTCCCGTTTCAGATCGGCGATGATAGAAGGGAGTTCCTGAAGCCTCTTTTCTTCGGCGTCTATTGCTTTGGTCACCTGCTCCATCTCCTTGGCAAGCTCTGCCCTTCGGTGTTTGAGGCGATCTATCGTGCCGACGATCCCCGGGTGAGAGTCTTCCAGAAAGTGAATCCGTTGATGCACCTCTTGAGCTTGACGCTTGTACGTGTCTTCTTCTTCACGAGTCTTGATCAACTTGGCGCGATTGGCCATGTGGCGCAGGGCCCTAAAGACCGGAATCCTCATTGACTCGATATATGCGGCCGGCGCCAAGGCCTCTTCCGCTTCTTCTGGTACTCGCCCGCTGACGTCACCAAAAAGTTGCCGAATCGGCGAGGCGTCTTCTACCAATCGGCCAATATCCTCTTGAAGAAGGGATCGGATGCTTGCGAGTTTGGCACGGACGTCATCAGGGACGGAGCTCAAAGTGACCTGGCGAGAGGCGACTTCCTCGTCATCGGAGAGCGCGACCACAAACGAGAAAAGGCTGTTGTTGGGGCTGTCCTGTTCCTGAAAAATAGTAAGTCAAGAAGAAGAACAAATCAGCCAATGATGATAGCAAATCGACCGAGTAAGGGGGGAGAAGTCTTTTACCTCCTTGAAACGGATTTCTTCAAACTGCGTTTGGGAGGCCGTTATACTCGATTCATGGGCTGGTACCATTGGTTCGTCAGAAGTAGAAGACTCCACCATGATTGGTGCTTTGCTCGGGCCAGCTTCCCGAAAGATGACCATTGGTTGGTTAGGTGGGGCGCTAAGCGTACCGGTGACCTGTGTTAAAAGAATGAATAAGAATATGATCCAAATACTAGGAAAATCGGTTGAAGAGTATTATACCTTGGCAGATGGAAGCGTGGGCGTGATGATGACCGATTGGGTTGCTGCCGATTGTTGTGGGTCCACACAAGTGGTTTGTGCAGTCTAAAAATAAGATGAGTCAGTATAGAGACGGCAATCGGTAGGATCAGACAACAAGTTTACCTGCATGGCCTCCACCAGTAATGATGCAGCGGCCGCCCCAGCTTGCGTGACGACTTGAGTATCTACTTCTCCAGCGGCTGGGAGGGGCAATGTGGCCGAAGTTTCTGCCGATGTGATCATAGGAGGGTCGGCCGGTTCTATACGAGCTCGTACTCGGCGACTGGTTTTCTTGGTAACCTTCTTCTGCGCCTGCTTCGATCGGTCGACAATCACATCCACGGAAGGGGCATCATAGCCGATAAGGGGGAAGATGGTGTATGGGTGATGGCCCTCTATCGGCCGGCCACTCCGACTGTGTGCTGGGGGAACGCGATTTTCAGACTGAAGCAACAGCAAGATGTTAGTGTACATATTTAACCGCATTAATAAAGGAATGAAAATCAGCTAGGGGAAAAATACCTCGGCGTTCGGATCGATGTTGGCTGGATCCAGGAGATTGCAGTATGTCGATGCGGAGGCGCAGAACAGGTACTGTTTCCATTCGGCCCACCATAGCTTGAATGGTTGGACAGCAAAGGGGGCTACTATCCAGTCATTCAAGTCTATGGTACTGGAGTCCGGTATCCGATCTCGCAGCCGACTATAGTCAAGACCCTTGGTAAGCTCATCTTTGAACTTTGCTCGGCCGACGAAGTATGCCTGAATTGGCAGTTGACCCATGCCGAATTGTTGTGCTGCAACGGAGGGGTTGTAGAATTCATAAGTAGGGGCATCCTTTCCTGAGAAGAAGTTGGCCGATAAGATCCCCGGTTTAATTAGTTCATCTGTGAGATCTTCGTCGAATCGGCCGGTGGTTGAGTCGAAGCAAGAAGGGAGTTCAAAGATTTGGTCATCTCTCCAATAAGGGAACCAGATGGTTGCATCTTCATTGAAGCCGTTATAAAAACACCGGAAGTATTCGGCCACCTTGGTAGCAGAGTACGAGCAACCGGAGAAGGCCGATGTCGCTTCGCCGAAAGACGTACACCGGCGTCGGACAGTGGGATTCTCTGCCGATTCGACGCTGGGGAATGTCATGTGTTCCACTCACTGCTGAGAGATCTCGCTCATGTACAAGTTCAGCCATAGGTTAATGAATCACCAGGGTCCACCTGGGTTTCCAATCGGCTCCCCTTGGGATAGCTTGATGCCGATTTGGTGAAGCATGTGGTAGGCTGCTCCCAGTAAGTGCTTTCCAAGAGGAACAGAAGTCCCTATCGATAATGCTTCGACCAGAGCTTGGGTATTGGTAGATGGACCAGCTGCTCTCCCACAGAAGAAGTGCTTCTCTAGCCACATCATTAGGAAGGCCATGTGCTCTCTGTTCTCGACAGATCCGGCCCTTTTGTTGCATCTGATGAAACCTTTCCACCCGCCGATTCCCCTGGTGTCCAGCCGATGTGATGTTGCGGCTATAAGGTGGAAAGGGGTGTCCGGGGAAGAAATGTCCAGGCCGGTCAGCAAGACTACATCGGCCAATGTGGGGGTCATGGGTCCATGTCCAAACAGGAATGCGTTGAGAGCATCGGACCAGAAGTAAGAAGCTGCCACTACTAACGGCTCATTCCGTTCCATTTGGGACAAGGATAGATCGATGCATTGACTAATTTTGAGCTCGTCCCATTAGACCTTCTTGGAGGCGGCTATCCGCTGGTACCATTCCCTCCAACCAGGAGTTTCGTTCGGCCAAGACCTAAAGGTGCCCAACAAGTGATCTAGGTCCATAGTTGATTGTTTGAAGGGGATCCTATGGGTTTCCAAATTGATTAAGTCGGTTGGATCTGGGTTTCCCATGGGCCCAAGGCAGATAAGGTCGAGGTTTTCTGTAAGACGAATGGTGATGCGATGCCTAACCACCTAAAAAGGAAAAGGGGGTGCGAGGGTAAGAAATAGATCTAAAGTAAATGCATTACTGATAAAGGAAAGTTTCGGTAATGACCTCCGGGATGAAGCTCCTCGTAATCGGCGGAGTCGCCGGTGTAGCTGCAGACGATGAAGCTGCCAATGGGATCTCGGATGAAGCTTCAACTTTCGCCGATGGAGCTCCTTCTTCCGTCAATGGAGCCGCTGCTGTCGCTACTGGACCCTCCGCCGAAGGCACCATTTCTGGAGCTTCGCGCGTTGGCGAGGTGCCTGAAGGTGTCGCCATTGGAAAAGTAGGAAGGAATACGAAAGGAAGGAGGCGCTGGAGAATTGGAGGACTAAGGAAAGTGTTGGAGGGAGAAGGAAGCCTGTGCGCTGAAGAAGGACGTGAGCTCGTAAGGAGTACGGGATGTGCTAATATTTAAAGAAGGTCTGAGAAGGGGTAAAAGTGGAATTTTTACCACGCCGGCGTTTCGAGTTTTTCGGGAGTAGTGGTTGTCGTGGGCGCCCATTTAAAAAAGATTGCAATCATCAGATTGGAGACCGCGAAACGGAAGGATATTTTCATTGCGTCTGTTTTAGACAGGAAGTTGAAAAGAATTTTGAAGTAAAGACTATGTTTTACTCCGAAACTGGGGGGCATGTGTGTGGCGGAACCGCCCAACTTAAGCTGGTTTAAGTGCGTCTAATCGCTGTCGGAACAGCAATTATCCGAAAAGCACCTAAAACAGCATAAGTCCGGTAGTCCGTCGAGTGTCCCTAGGACTCCTCGAAGGATCCACGACGTGTCTCATAGCCATACATCAGGATAATATCCGCGATGGGATAATATCAACAAATATTACATTTTTAAAGACATAACCAAGGTACGATATATTACAACCATAGTTTGAAACAAACTTAATAGTGCAGGTTAGCGTGTTTCTAAGAATTTAAAACATGAACCAGTCCGGAAGAAAAATAAACACTTAAGTTTTATTCTAGAGTATCATGAGACTCATAAGATACTCTAGATCTTTAGAGCTTCCTCTTCGGTGGGTCCCTGCTGGTCTTCTGAAAATAACAACAAGGGATCCCCTGAGTACGAAGTACTCAGCAAGTCTTACCCGACTAACCAATATAATAGCTTTCTTTGGAAGTGTATGCTTAGCTTTTTGGTGTACTTGGCTAATGCAATTTTTTTGCCGAAAAGCTTACTACAAGTGATGCCTTAGTTTTATCTTTTACTTGGGTTAAGTTATTACCTAACCATTCTAGATGATGAGAAAAGAGTAAATACAACAATAAGGTATTGAGCCATACATCACTCATTTATCAGAAAGGTATATCATTCATGGATTTACACTACGATGCTCAACAGTGATCGAGTGCATTCATAACCGAGAATTGCGGCGATCCGGATCCATTTACATCCTGCAGGAGAGTACCCTGATCACTAGCTATATACGACTGTACAGGTCGTACGTAACGACTTTTCGATCAGTAAATCCAATGATTGGGAATAAGACTACCCGGACCCAGGGACGCACCCCCACATGGGACCCCACGTCTGGCCTGATCACCATGTGAGTTTCAGGCTACGCCCCTGCCAATCTCCAGCACGTCAAGCGCGGGTACGAAATATTCCCGATCAGAGAGTTTACTAACCTACTGGGCTTTACTGGTCCCATACCCAGTAAGTGATCAGATGCTTATCACTTGATCAATGGTTAAGACAACGAATCGGGCCTTAACCAAATTAACTAGCAGACAGAACTACATCTCTAGCTTCTGTCCGCTTCTCACTTCCAAGTTAACCTTCCATATATCACATGTATGACTCAAAGTTTTCCTTAAGGTTGGTAAACCAAGCATGTAAGCAAATAAGCAATTCTAGACTTGGGTAGCTTCTAAGGTGTGAATAAGTGGCAAAGATGTCCTTAAAACAAGGTATGATCATACACAAGAATAGGTTTCAAGCAACTCCTAGACTTAATGCATACATATAGCAAATAACCAATAATTGGACACATGAAATAATAACTCTCAAAATAGATAGGTATAAATGCACCGGGGCTTGCCTGGGATCAACAAAGGTTAGTTCTTCGGAAAACTTCTTTATTAAAAGAGGCACTCCACATTTCGCGAATGATGTCCATCTCCAGCTGAAATCCATGACTTCCACTTCAGGAGTTGTGACGTCTACGATTCTGTATATGCAAGAGTTAGAGATGCAACACTTTTTTTGAATACAAGACTATACAACTTTCCTTCATGATAAAGTTGCAAGCCAACAAGGACTATACAATTTATCATGATAAAGTTGCAAGCCAACACACAAAAACCCGAAAAGATTAACCCACCATTTTTATTTCCTTTACTAATCCTATCTTAGACTTTTTCTTTTATTTTTAAAAGCATTATAATAATTTTCTAATCTCAAAACTTATCTCCTATGACTTAATAATGATTTGTGGATAATAAAGCATTTTTCAAGTTTTATACATTTAATAAAGCTTAAGCATTTATTTAAATACCTTAAACAAAAAGGCATTAAATAAATACCTAAATTTTTATTATTTTTTTCCTAGGGCTTAAGAATTTTAATGCATAAAGGAAAATAAAACAATCCTAATAAAATTGGTTTCACTAATTTTGGACACTTCTAGAATTTCCTGTGAATTAAATGGTGAAAACCGGATTTAATCTATTTATCTAATAAAAGAAAAACCTAAGGTTTATTTAAAAACCCCCGGCCCAAACTTCTCTCACCTAACCTTCTTCTACCCACTATCACTTCCACCTAGGGTCCATCCGGCCTCCTATTCTCCTTCTTCTTTTTTTTTTAACCACAGGTTTTTCTTTTCATCGCACGGGCCCGCTGGGCCGGTTCCTTCCCTTGGCCCACGACGGTGACTGGCCCTTATCCTCCTTGCGCCTGCCCCCTTCTCCTTTCATGCCGCGCGGCCAGTTGGGCCGTCGCCTCCCCTTGGCCCAAGATGGTGGCTGGCCTTCTCCTTCTCTCCCGCTCCACCTGGGCCTCCCCCACCGGGACTTGGCCTCCCGACCCAAGTTCACTGACCGGCCTGCTCCCCCTCCCCTTTCTTCTCACAATCTCCCTGGCGCACGGCTTCTTCCTCCCTGCGCCAAAACAGGGGCGCGCGGGGCCGACGGGGGCTCGCCGGCTGGCGGCTCGCCGGCGACGGGGTCGGGCCGGGGAGGAACCCCCAGGCCGCGGCACACCCGTGGGCGGCGTCGGCGCCCCGGGAGACGGCCGGAGATGGCCCCTCCACGGCGGCGGCGGCTTGACCGGCTGCCGGCCGTGGCTTCACAAGACAACGGCTCAACAGGGTCCCTGGTCTCCTCCTCTGGCTCTTATACAACCTAGCAACGCGACTAGGATCCATTTATTGAAGAGAAAAGGACGGCACAGCAAGCTCACCGGCGGATGGTGGTGGCGGCGGGCGGACCGGTATGGCGGCGATTCGGAGCTCGACGGCGAGAAACTGGGCAACGGTCAGCCTTAGGGCGTCATGGTGAGGCTACAGGGGCTGTTGGTGGGCGGTGGCGCAAAAAGGAATTGACGGCGAGGATGATGGCTGGTGCTGGCGCTAGCTCGTTCGAGCTCTGTGTTCGTCACGGTGAAATCCAACGGGGTAGACGGATAGGCACAGAAGCTCGACTTATACAAATTGTTACCGCTGCATGCCATCCACCTCGGCTTGTGGCAGGTGTATGTAGATGCAAACGTGGATTAGCTTGTTGCGCTGGCCGGTGCTTCGAGATGCCGGCGGCAGCACGGCACTGCCGCTCTACTCTGTTCCTGCTGTCTTCTTCCCTTTATTTCCTCCCAATCTACAGGTTCAAGCCTCAAAATCGGCAAATCCGAACCCAATCTCTCGAACATCCCTTAAGCAATCTTGTAGAGTAATCCGAGCACTTCAATTGATAGATGGGCCTCTAACCGAATTAAGCATCCTAAGGTCGAGATTTTTGGAGCTCCAAGTTTCTATCAGCTTGCACTGTTACTGAATTCTATCGATTCAGTTCGACAGTTCTAATATGGTCATTTACCCTTCTTTGGCACCAATTTCAGTAGCCCAATTTTATTCCATATAGGCCAACCACTCCCTATTTGTGTTCTACAACTAATAAGGATTCCATTTTGCACTAGAAACCATATAACCTTTGCACTGGATTTTCCTGAAATTTGCTCCAAACATTGCTAGTTAACACTATTTTCAGACTTAGAATTTATGCAGCTCAAGAGTTGGCCGAAATAGTTAGAGTGCTGACTTTGAGCTTTGATTTAAATTTGATTCTTTCGCTATCTCTGAGCAACAACACCTTATTAAACATGTCCAAGGATCATACTTCACCTCTGTCTAGTTGCCTTTGCTCACTTACTTGAAAAATTGGGCAGAATTCGGTTTCAAAAATAGATACTCATCATGTTTTCCAGACTTAGAGTTATTTCAGCAAGGAGCTCGAAATCTGCTCATTTGCTGACTTTTGGCTCCAATTTGAAGTCAAATCTTCCACTTTCTCTGGACAACAACAATTCATTTACCTTCTCCATAGTCCATATTACACTAATGTCCAAAAACATCTGCTTACTTTTAAGGAAATTTCTCCAGAAATTGGTTCTAAAGTCATGTACTCAATACCATTTCCAGACTTAACCAAATTCCAGCAAAGCTGCCTATTGTGACAAAGTGCCAACTTTAGGCCTCCATTTGAAATAGTTCCCTCTGCTATTCCTAATCAACAACACCCAGATTTAGGAGTCCAAAGTTCATACTTCAACATGGTATAGTTTTCCTGATTTACTTATTTGAGAAATTTATCAGAATTCACTTTCCAAAATGGACTCTGAGGCTGTTTTTCTGATTTCTTGTTTTCGGACGGTGAATAGTAAACATAGTTTTTCCTCTCCTTCTCTGATTTCTTTTGAGTGTTTAGGATCAAATATTATCCCAAATTTTTGACCCTTAAGTTCTAATCATCTTTACACTTCTATTCTATATTTTCGCCGAATTTTTCTGAATTTCAAATTCAAAATTCAAATTTCGGCCAAATTTGACCCGAATTTGATTTTCGGTCAAATTCTTTTTCCTTTCTTCTCGAATTGCTTCCAACCCTTCAAAGTTACTTTGATGACTAAAAAATGGCGGGTGTTACAATGTGTTAACGCCAGATTTTGACACAAGTAAAATCGGCGTTACGAGAAGAAGAGATTGGAAGATGCGGCGAGATGCAAGGGCGACGATTGGAAATCGGCTGATTGGTGCTACAGTCAAGGATCGGTTGATTGGTGCTGCAGTCAAGGATCGGCCAATTGATGCTACAGTCGAGGATCGGCCGATTGATCCTTGGAGTTCCGCCTCGCCCGACCTCTGAGGTTTGGGATCGGACGCGCCCGACCCTCCAAGGGAGGATCTCCGCCTCGCCTGACCCCTGAGGTTTGGGATCGGACGCGCCCGACCCTCCAAGGGAGGATTTCCGCCTTGCCCGACCCCTGAGGTTTGGGATCGGACGCGCCCGACCCTCCAAAGGAGGATCTCCGCCTCGTCCGACCCCTAAGGTTTGGGATCGGACGCACCTGACCCTCCAAAGGAGGATCTCCGCCTCGTCCGACCTTAGTTTCCAGGGTCGGAGTGGGTCCTGATCGGTTACCCCTTGCTAAAGAGGTGATCAGCCGATTAGGAGGTTGGAATAGTTGGGCCGGTGTGGGCTTAAAAAGGATTATGAAGATGAAGAAGGATCAGCCCATGAAGCGCGTGATAATCGACCTAGTACGAATCGTACTTGTAAATATTCATTTTGTGTTTAAATTTAGGGATAGAGTTCTAGTCGGATAAGGAGTCGTTTGTACGGGGCTATAAATAGCTACCCTTGTAGATCTGTAATCATCATCAACTCAACACAACAAACTACTATTTCCTCGTACTTATTTTCAAGCAGGCGACTTCGCCAACATTTTTTCTCCTTTTTCCACGAGTTCGTACGGGTTGGCGGGGCTGCATCAACTTGACCTCCGGCCGATCTTGTAAGTTCCGTTTATCGAGTAAATTCTAAGCTTTAACTTCGGGCGCATCGCTGTCGTTTCTTTTAGATTTATTCATCAGTTATCAATATTTACTAGAATTCTAGGTTTTACCTGTTGTTCTAGTTTTATCACCAGTTATCCAGCTAGGAATCGGTAATTTCGACTTTTCTTGTGCTTTGTTGTTTAATCTATTTATTTTATGCATAGCCAATTAGATCTGTTCTTAGTGTTGCTACTGTAGCATTGTTTAGATTACTCTAGCAGTTTTCTTTTTAAACATTACCTAGTAATCGGTTGCATTATAGCCGATTTCCTTATTACGGCAAATCGGCCGATTCGCTGATAAGCTTTCTCGAGATCGGAACCTTAGCCGATCGCAACCTCTAGGAACTGACACTTTTATTTCCTTGCCAATCAACAGGTCAGATTGGCTAGCACGCCGCGCGAACCGCACCAGGGCAATCACCCGAACAGGAGCTAAGCAGATTCTCCCGGGTCGTGTGTCCGACGCTGGGAATTCGATCAGCTAATTTCTAGCGCCAACAGTGTGTAACTCATTCGTGACCTGCGTGTCGCGTGTACGGCAACCCGAACTGGAGCCATATGTGCTGTCACTTTAATGTATTTAATGGTCTGCGTGCCAATCTGTGATGATCCAAGCAACTATGTAATCTTCATTACTAGCTATTAGGAGCAATGGCATGTTCTAGTTCTTGGAGGACTCATCACCAGAAGGATGGTGCACATGGAACATGGAGATGGAGATCACCATGGTGAACAGGTTCTGTGGAGATGGAGATCGCCATAAGAAAATGAGTCATACTGTGTCACAACAGTGTGCATGCTATTCTTTATGTTTTACTTCCTGCATGATGTGATGTTAGAAGTAGAACGATCCCTCGCAAAAGTTTAAGTTAGTATGCCCTCCCAACTAAAACTTGCACCGTCCCATGTCTTCCTTGCCCAAGACAGGTTTGTGTCTATGAAATTAGGGTGCCACTAGTTTTCCTTGACTAGACGGGTTTGTGTCGGACACTTAAACGCATAAGGGTTGGTTTGCTTAACAAGGTTATCTTAACGGTTAAGGACCTTGGGGCATAAAGGTTGGGCGCCGAGACATGGAGATGTCACCCAACAACAGGAGTCATATGTGATATGATTAGCAAGAAGTTGCTTACCGATCTACCTTGTTTGCTAGCGGTGATGCTAAAGCTCACTAGTAGACTTGTTAGTTGTGGATCCTGAATCACTAAGTATCAATAGAGTGATATTGATTTTAGTGGGAGTAGATTCTGTTAAATAGTTTAATGTCATTTGCTCCATCATGGATACGTTTGTCTTAGTGTATTTTGCATTACTTTTGTTGTAGATTAAATGGCACCTAGCAACACCACACCGTTTGCTTTGTGTTCGGTCCTTGAGAAGGACAAGTTGAATGGAATAAACTACTCGAATTGGATCCGTAACCTGAGAATTGTTCTCAGGGCCGATAAAAAGGAAGATGTTCTAGACACCCCACTACCACCAGTACCTGCTGATGAGAACATCTTACTTTTTACGGATCCAATCCGAGTAGTTTGTTCCATTCAACTTGTCCTTCTCAAGGACCGAACGCAAAGCAAACGATGTGGTGGTGTTGCTAGGTGCCATTTAATCTACAACAAAAGTAATGCAAAATACACTAAGACAAACGTATCCATGATAGAGCAAATTACATTAAACTATTTTAACAGAATCTACTCCCACTAAAATCAATATCCCTCTATTGAAACTTAGTGATTCAGGATCCACAACTAACAAGTCCACTAGTGAGCTTTAGCATCACCGCTAGCAAACGAGGTAGATCGGTAAGCAACTTTTGCTAATCATATCACATATGACTCCTGTTGTTGGGTGACATCTCCATGTCTCGGCGCCCAACCATTATGCCCCAAGGTCCTTAACCGTTAAGATGACCTCGTTAAGCAAACCAACCCTTATGCGTGTAAGTGTCCGACACAAACCTGTCTAGTCAAGGAAAACTAGTGGTACCCTAATTTCATAGACCCACCACTAATTGTACAAGACATGGGACGGTGCAAGTTTTAGTTGGGAGGGCATACTAACTTAAACTTTGTGAGGGATTGTTCTACTTCTAACATCACAACATGCAGAAAGTAAAACATAAACAGAATAGCATTCACACAGTTGTGACACAGTATGGCCTGTTTTCATATGGTGATCTCCATCTCCATAGAACCTGTTCACCATGGTGATCTCCATCTCCATGTTCCATGTGCACCATCCTCCTGGTGATGAGTCCTCCAAGAACTAGATCATGCTATTACGCCTAATAGCTAGTAAAGAATCTAGTAATGAAGATTACATAGTTGCTTGGGTCATCACAGATTGGTACGCAGACCATTAAATACAATAAAGTGACAACACATATGGCTCCTGCCGTGTTGCCGTACGTGCGACACGCCGGTCACGAATGAGTTACACACATGCATCACATACACAAGGGGGCCATACTGATCACAAGATACAAACATACATCCTGCAAAACAGAGTTAGGCGTCCTAACGTTCCAAACTTCGGATGCCCGAAACTCCATCTTCCAAGCCGAATTTGGGAAATCTAATTTCGCCGAAAACAGCAAAGTGGTTGAATTTCATGTGTAACTTTTTCTGTAGATCAATTTTCATATAAAATTTGCCCCAATCCGAGATCGTACTGAAAAGTTACGGCTGATTTACCGAAGCATACGCAAACGGCAAAAATCCCGACCCCGGCAGTAGATCTCATCTACTGTTGCACATCTAATGCGCCTGGCGTATTACCCTGGATTTCAATTCGACCAATCATATTGATCTTCGCTCACTGCAACTGGATTTACGTGTATCACTTAACTCCGATGGCGGAAACCGACCGGTAGGAGTATGTCGTTACACTACCATTGCAGCAAGGGCATGAAACCAGGACATAGATCAAATGGAAAACTCGCATATCTCCATATGCACACATCCCGAATCCAAAACTAAGCAGCTACGGCTCTTGATACCACTGTAGGGATACGAGGTAGGCTACACTAGCGCAATTCAAAAATTCTACCGCGTATAACCAGGAAGAACTGCCGTATAAGGATCACGGGATTACCACTCGACGCACTACTGGTGCGGAAGATGTAGATATGCGTCGATGCAGTGAAGACGATCACGTAGTCGTACGTAGTCGATCAACGTAGTTGTACGTAGTCGATCACGTCCAGCAGCTCCTTAGCAGCTCATCCACGTGCAGCAAGATCGCCTCCGGTGCCGCGGCTCGTCGGCGGCTCGTCCAAGTGTTGCAGGCGCAACACCTCCAAGGTATCCACACGTGCAGGGAGGAAGCGTCGCAAGCCAGACTGCTAGATCCGCGAGTTGCAACAGGCGAGGGCGTGGGAGGCGCGGCAGGTGTGTTTCGCCAAAAGGTGTAAACCCTAGGGCGCCCCCACCCCTCTATTTATAGAGGTTCCTGACGGGCCTCTGGATCCGAGGCCCATTAGTACTTCTAAACCTAATCCAACTCGGATCTGATCCGAATTGGGCTTCCAGCCCCTTAAGTGTGTGACCCTATGGGTTCGGATACGTATAGACATGGCCCGAGTACTCCTACTCGGCCCAATAGTCGGTAGCGGCCTCTAGCAAGACGTGCCAACTCCTATACGCACACGAAGATCATATCAGACGAACCATCACAACATAATATACATGCTATTCCCTTTGCCTCACGATATTTGGTCTAGCTTCAAGCCGACCGCTCTTTCTCGATCATGTGATTCGGAATCCCTTTGTAGGTTAACTCTTAACCGTACGTAGCATGGCCATGCATTTTCGGATCCGATCACTCGAGGGGCCCAGAGATATCACTCTCAATCAGAGAGGGGCAAATCCCATCTTGATTGACCATGTCTCATAGCATGCTTCTTGACAAACCCGAAAGCTACCTTTATAACTACCCTGTTACGGCGTAGCGTTTGATAGCCCCTAAGTAGGTCGATCCACATCTAGAACACATGCGACAATCTCAGGTCTAAGGACAAAGCGTATATGTTGTTTAAAGAGAGAACTACTTCTCGTGTTGGGTCAGTCCTAGCATATGTCTCCACATGTGTCCACATTATTAGTTCAACATCTCCATGTCCATGACTTGTGAAACATAGTCATCAACTAATACATGTGCTAGTCTAATATTCATGTGTGTCCTCACATGAACTCCGACTAGGGACAACTTTAGAATAACCATACAAGTAAGAGTTTCACATACAATTCACATAATTGCAAATCAATTCAAGTAGCCTTCAATGGATATTCAATGAACACAACATACAAATCATGGATACAAATGGAATATCATCATCTCTATGATTGCCTCTAGGGCATACCTCCAACACCTTATGCCCACTTCATGACACGAATGCAGGCTTGATGATGACTGGAGCCATCGATCTCATGCAAAGAATTTTGGTGACTTCCCCAACCTGGCGCGCCAGCTATCGATGTTTTAACCCAGCAACCAATCAAGGGAGTACTCGAGATAGTGTTTTGGTTGGTGGGTGTCGCTGAAATCAAGGAGTAGATGGTGACGCAGGAACACGATTTAGGCAGGTTCGGGCCGCTAAATCATGTAATACCCTACATCCTGTGTGTTGTATGCTTGTATTCGATTGAACCCATTTTGAGAGGATCCTTGCCTGCCCTTATATATTGGGGGAGCAAGGTCATAGGGTAGTCTTTTGTACAAGAGTCCTAGTCGGATGCAACTAGAGAGTCCTACTCTAACTCGGTAGAGTAGTCCTACTGCCTTCCAACTAGTTCTTCAGGAGTCCATGTAGTCTACGTTCCCTGTGTAGTAGTCTTCATGTCCTGATACGTGACCGAGCACGTCCTTTGTGTGAGTCTATACAGGGCTCCTCGTGGGTCTGGGGATGTATGGCCGACACCTGGTGAAAGGATCGTGTGATGCCTAGAGGGGGAGTGAATAGGCTCGATCTGAACACCTGAAAATTCTTCGCAGCGGAATTAAATACGTCGGAACTTCCGCCACTATGCTGAAACTTCCGATAGGGTCGGAACTTCTGGTATAGGGGTGGAACTTCCGACAGAGTAAAATGTACTCTAGAAATTCAAATTTAAACAGGTTTCAGTAGAATCTATTTGAACCAAAAGTTCAGCAATGATGTATCGAGACTACTGCAGATGATCTTTATGAGAGAAACTTCACAAGAATATAGATCGGCACAAATCAAGCTCTAGGTCAACAAGAACTTGAAGAACACAACAAGCACACGAGACAAAGGATTTGTTTACCGAAGTTCACTCTCACAAAGGAAGCTACATCTCTATTGAGGAACTCACAAAGAGTCGGGTCCCCTTTACCTCTCTCAATCAACCACAAAGGAGGATTGAGTCACTTACTATGAATCCTCCAAGAGGATGGGCAATACAAACTTCCCGAGCGCACCACAATGAGAGGGCGCTCAAATGGGCGACAACGAACCATCTAGAAGCAAGCTTCAAGGGTAAAAATCGTGAATCTATGACCGAAGATGCTTCAAGTGCTCTTGAGATGAACTTGGTTGACCTCACACTCAAAGCTAGAGTCACACACCTCAAATCCTTCTCTCACCCAAGCCATAGCTCAAAACTCTCAAAGATTTAGCTCAAGGAGGGAGTGGGGAGGAGTATTGAATGCTCTTGGAGGTGTTTATCTTGGGTTAGGTCAGCAGCAAATGAAGAGAGGACTAAGGGGTATAAATACTCAAGCCCCCAAAACTAGTCGTTGGTGTGCTGTTAAGTGACTATCGGAACTTCCGACACCAGGTCGGAATTTCCGACCCTGATTAATTAAATCCACTGAGCACCCCCTGTTGGAAGTTAATGGGAACTTCTGGCACTTGTCGAAACTTCCGACACCCAGTCGGAACTTCCGACAAATGCAAAATTTGTAAGAAACTGCATGTGCATGTGTTTGATTAAGGTGTCTCTCATAGGTGGTTAGTACTTCAAATGAGCACTTTGACATCTTCAAGTCAACAAGCTGCGTTCCCCTTTATAGTACAGTGTTCCTATACTCAAATTCAAAATTAGAAAATGATAAACGATCTTTTCTTAAGCTCCAACACTGTTCTTCAACAAATTCGGGGTACTTTCTTGCATCTTTTTATTTCTTTTGCTTTGAGCCTATCAATTTCTCAATAAAATCATTAGTTCCTTAATTATGCGACCGTCTTGGGAGCAGCCTCATACATCTTGCAGGACATGGTGCGATTCATCAGGTCAGAGTAGAAGTACATAATGATATCGTGGTCTTCAACGCGGCCAGCCTGTTGCAGTTCTTGAAGAAGCGGTTGGCGTACTTCCGGATAGTTTTGCCCGACCTCTAGTGGACTTCGCCAAGTTTCTCCGTCTCACCAGGTCTATTATAGGTAGCCTGATAATTCTGAGTGAAAGCTCTAGCAAGCTGACCCCAGCTGTCGATGTTGTTCGGAGGGAAATTCTCCAGCCACAAGAGCGGAGTGAGACCCATCACCATCGGGAAATAGGCGGCCATCTGGTTGTAGGTGCCATTGGCGGCTTTCACCACGATGTTCTATGTCTTGAGCCAGATGGTGGGGTCGGAGCAACCATCATACTTTTCATTGATGGCCGGCTTGAATGTGGTCGGCCAGTCCACAGCCCTGAGGCGTAGACTGAAGCGGCGAAGCCATCGATCGCCGTGTCATCATCATCGTCGAGGTAGTACTCGACGGGTGGAGCTCTGGGGCATCTGCCGTTATCGTGCCTGGGTGGGTCATAAGCATCTTCAGGGGCGCCGTACATGCGGTCGTAGTCGACGCGGCGATGCATCTCATCCTCCTGATGACAGTGATCCTGGCATTCAGCATCACGGTTGAGTCCAGGAGCACTGTAGTTGCGGTCGTACTCAGCATGGCGGCGGAGCTCGTTCTTCTCACGCTCGTTGTGGCAGTTATTGAGGTCAGGGCGGAGGTCGCGCAGCTCATCACAGAGATCATGTTGCTAACCTGGTAGGTTGTGGTCCTCATCATCGCCTCTCCTGCCGTCACGGCGATCGTTCTGCTCCACCTCTTCTTCGAGGATTGGTTCCATCCGGCCTCCCGCACGGTCGCCTCAACGGTGGTCAGATCTGCTATGCCCGGATCAGCTCCAGGAGTGTTGGGTGGTTGTGGACCGAGAGTGTGCGGGTCGACTGTTGGCTTGCTCCTCGATCTGGGCATTAGCGACTTGGAGCCGCGCGCAGATCTTCTTGACTTGGTCCAAGTCTAGGAGATTTTCCAGGTCAGCGTACACAACCCCCAGGTTGGCTTGGGTTATAGAGAAGATGTTGTGGTCGGCCTCCTCGAGGTTGGCTAGTAGATTGCGAGCACGTGCAGGGCACCTCGTCTGTCCCAGGCGCCGCCCTGCTTGGCGATGTCATGGTCGTTGCGCGGTGGTTGGCTCTGGTCACCTGCTGCCTCCGCGTTGGCAGCAGGTTGCTATTAGGCGTTGGCTTGCTCCTATTGGTGTCGTGCCATGCAGTCCTGGTTCCTGACGTTACGGCCTCCTTCTAGAGAAGAAGTTTCACCATCCCAAGGTGGTTCATCAGCGGAGACCATGAAGGCTTTGCTATCTGGCATGGAGGAGTTGCTCTCATCATCGCTTCCATGGGGATTTGGCATCAGTACAGTGCGTGGCACCTGGAATTCACCATAGTCTGAAAACTGGGTGGGTTCGAATGGTTCACCAGATTGGATCTGGAAAGCCTGGTTGAGTTTGGCGGAGTACACGGCAGCCAAGTTCCACAAACCAAAGGGGACGCGGGACGGACCCTATGCTGACCTTGTTGAATGTAGCGCCACCTCAGACAGATCCATGCACTTAGCAATAGTACTGCTGATGTGATCTAATCCTGCGATCAGGTCGAAGGGTATGGGTGGGCAGCCCACGGCGAGTAGATTTGGAACCCTCTCGGAGGGAGAGAAATCACTGACTAGCTGGGCAAGCGGAGTAACGATCCTTGGGTAGAGAACTTGTCCCGTCAGAGCAGATCTGACGGAAGCTGAGCTGGCGTTGGACCCCGAGTCGATGGAAGATGCCAAGTCGACAAAAGAAGCGGTCGGATCGGAATCCACCGGCATGGTCCCGAAGAGAATCTGGATCGGGTTGGCGATATAGTCCTTCATGCTCTCAGGGAAAACAACGTTGGAACGGGATGCGATCGAGCTCGCTAGGGAGGATCTCACAATCACCGCTACCTGGCGCGCCAACTATCAAATTTAGTAGCCTGGCAGTCCACTAGGGGGTTACCCGAGTGGTTGATTTGTAGGGAGGGTGATCACGAAACCAAGAACTCGAAGGTGATCGCGAGAACACAAGGGACACAGGGGGTTTTAGACAAGTTCGGGCCTCCAGAGAGTAATACCCTACATCTTGTATGCTGGTGGATTATATTGCTCAATGGTTCAAAATTTGATGCCCTCGGGAGGCTCCCTGGGCTGCCTTATATAGGCTGACAACCTAGGGTTACAAGTCAGTTTGAATCTAATCTACTCAGTAGTTATATGGAAGATAATCTCAGTCGAACTACAATACGCATTCCATGATATCCAGACAGATTTGAACTATCTTGTTGCCTTGACATGTACTCCAAGTATCTTTATATCCTCAGCCCGCATGCCCTGGTCGAGTGGGCCCACTTGTCAGGTCCGGCCAGTATCCTGGTTAGTAGGGACCCATGGGGTACCCATATCCCTCACCCACTTAGAGGGCCAAAATGCACGTTCCATCTCCCCCTTTTTGTGATTGATGACAACATAATTAAGGCTCACAAAATAAATATATAATAATTTTGAATCCAACCATATAGGCAAGCTTCTCCTCAATATGTGCATTTTTCAAAATGAAATCAAGGATAGCCTCCAATTGCATTTGCACATATTATTGACAGCTCCCCCTATATTCTTGCATTCGTGGGGTGCAAAGTGTGACATTAATATCAACGTGATGCATATGCCAAGATATATCACATTAATAAAGTGGGAAACAAGTCATGAGCATCACACAAGTCTGAACTCATCTCCATCATTCTCTTCTTGTGGAGCTCCAAAGAGCATGGAGGGTTGTCCTATTTCCTCCCAAGGATATAGAAAACCGATGGAGGATGATAGTCAGTAGGAACCACGAACAGGAGAATGAGGCATGCCATTTTTAGCCATGAGATCCTTTTGCCTTTTCTCAATCGTCAACAGCTGCTCATCCACATGCTTCTTGTGAGCATAAATCTCATTCGCATTGTGGTGGCCCACATTGAAGCAAGCAAACAACCCTTGAGATAAGAAGTTGAAAATCCCTTTCTTCTTAGGAGCACAGGAGGGTGGAGGACCTCTAGATCTAGATGGTCTATGAGAGGATGATGGCACTTGAGAAGATGAAGCTCCATGAGATGGTCCTTGAGATGGTCCTTGGGTTGGAGGTGGAATAGCATGAGAACCAATCTTGCATAGATGCTCAATGTGACCTTTTTTGGGTTTGTATACAGGATGGCCTTTATTTGTTAAAATCTCCAATTGTGTCACTTCCTTGATCACAACAAAGATATAGGGAGCATAGAGACAACTCTTCTTGGGTGAGTAAGAACAAATTATAATTTCTTCCCAAATGAAGTCAAACACACTAAAATCACCCTTTCTAAGGGCCATTCTGCAAGCAAGTTCTTTGACATGTTGGAAATAATATCCGCATCACCACCTTTGCGACAAAGAGTGTACCAAAAAAGTTGGTTGAGCAAATTGTAGTAAGGAATCAATCCCTTGGTAGTGCCATGCTCAATTTGCCCATAAGCACTATCATACATAAATGCCATCTCACCATCTTCAATAACATTCTCCATCTCATGAATCTTGTATCTATTGAGATTATCTTCTTCATAGCCAAGGATGCCCCCAAATTCTGCATATGTCACGGAGAGAGGCTTCCCTTGAAGAGTCCAATGCATTGTCTTATTTAGACAGTCAATGTAGAGATTTGCATAGAAGTGAGCAACAACTTCTTCATTCCAATCACAGTTGAATTTCATAAGAGGGGCAAGATTCTTATCCCTAGCTACAAGCTTCCCAAACTTGATCAATTACCGGCAGCTCAATAGATTAAAGGATGGCCAATGAATAGATTTCATTTCAGTGGTAGGATGACTCTTGCATAGGATCACGGACTCATACCAATCAGCGTGAAAGCGTAGTTAAAAGCAAATATCACCTATGAACTCCTTTTGATATTGAGAGGGCCTATCATACCGTAGAGCTCTTATGTCATGCTTGCCCTTTTGATAATCAACCATATAAACTCCATTGTATCCATGTTCACCATGATGAGTAGGTTTCGCCATACAGAGGATGATTTGTTCAAGATAACCCAAAGATATCCCCGTACTGTCATCAAGATGAGAACCCGGAGTGGAGGCATTTTTCATGCGAGGTCTACCACCTTGACTAGGGCCTCTAGCTGGAATAGGCCTCCCCCTGCCTTGAGCACGCTTGGGAACCTTGGGGGCTGCCTTCCTCTTCCCTTTGCGTTGGGCAATAGGCACTTTATCTTCGGATTCAGAAAATGGATTTGATTCAATCTCCGGTGTCTCGGCACGCTCCTTTCCTCTCTTGTCACGACCCATTTGATATGGTTTACAAAAGGATTAGGATGGAGTCAAAAGATGGTATGAAAGAATCAAAATAGAGCCAAAAGGCACCTATCGGAACTTTCGACCTGGAGTCTGAACTTCCGATAGGGCCCGAGCCCGACCAATGATTCATGGAATGAGAGATTTAGCCCACCAAACTTGACAAGATCATAGGCATGAGTTCTAAAGCATATCTAAAGTCTATCCCCCAAAGGAAATCACTTAACTCTAACAACATTGAGAGATCGGACGATGGGATTTTTGAATGAATTTACCTTGAGATTTCACGCTCAAATCAAAGGAACTCCGATGGGGATCGGAACCTCCAAGGAGTGGGTTTGAAGGGTATCCAACAGGTATATATAGTCTCTGGCAGTCTATCGGAAGTTCCGACAGCGTGTCAGAAGTTCTGACAAAAATTAAATCAAACTCTTGAGCACCCTTTGTTAGAGGAAATCTGATAGTTCTGATGGTCATCGGAAGTTTCAACTAAGCGTCAGAAGTTCCGGTAATAATTAATTCAGACTCCTGAGCACCCTCTGTCGGAGAAAAGGTGAAATATCCGAGGCCTGTCGGAAGTTCCGATGCTTATTTTTCAATTCTCCTTAGAACCCTCTATTGGCACTTTGCTGATACTTCCGGTAGTTGCCGGAAGGTCTAGTGGTGCACCAAAAGTTCTGGTAGATAGTTGATAGCTCCGAAAATATAGATTTCGACATAGATAAAGATCTAAGATTTTGAGATTTATGGCTTATGGACATATAAGACAACTTGACACTTAGTGATCAGCCAACAAGCAACAATACATAACAATGATCACTTAAGTCAAGTTTTTGATCCAAAGATCAAAATCCAAGTTTTGAAAGAAATTCAACACAAAGAAATCCTTTTTTCCTATGTAGTCAACAATCAAGTATGTGCAATAAGTCAAGCCAAGTTACGAGAATCCAAGATATTTAGCTCATTCCTCAAAGAAAACCTTTGCTCATCTAGAGGCTTAGTGAAGATATCGGCAATTTGCCTTTCAGTGCTCACATGACGTAAAGCAATATCTCCCTTAGCCTCATGATCCCTTAAGAAGTGATGTCTAATATCTATGTGCTTTGTTCGGGAGTGTTGCACCGGATTGTTAGCTAGCTTGGTGGCACTCTCATTATCACACAAGAGTGGAATCTTGCTAAACTCACAACCGAAGTCACTCAAGGTTTGCATCATCCACAAGAGTTGGCCACAACAAGCATTGGCTACCACAAATTTGGCTTAGGCGGTGGATAAAGCAACCGAATTTTGCTTCTTAGAGCTCCAAGACACCAAGGATCTACCAAGGAAGTGGCAAGTCCCAGTTGTACTCTTTCAGTCTACTTTTCAACTGGCATAATCCGAATCGGAATAGCCAAGTAGGTCAAAAGTGCAGCCCTTGGGATACCATAAGCCAAGGTTAGGAGTCTATACTAAATATCTCAAAATTCCCTTAACAGCCATCAAATGACATTCCTTAGGATTGGCTTGAAATCTTGCACACATGCACACACTAAGCATAATATCCGTCCTAGATGCACAAAGATAAAGTAGAGAGCCAATCATGGAGTGATATACCTTTTGATCAACCAACTTTCCTTCTTCATTAAGATCGAGATGTTCATTTAATGCCATGGGTGTCTTGATGGGCTTAGCATCAGCCATGTCAAACTTCTTGAGCATATCCTTTATGTACTTGGTTTGACATGTGAAAGTCCCTTCCTTTATTTGCTTGACTTGAAATCCAAGAAAGAACTTCAATTCACCCATCATGGACATTTCAAACCTTTTGGTCATGATCCTACTAAATTCCTCACAAAACTTTTGATTAGTAGAACCAAATATAATGTCATCAACATATATTTGGCAAACAAGATACCTTATCAACTTTATGAGTAAAAAGGGTAGAATCGGCTTTGCCCATTACAAAGTCATTCTTGAGAAGAAAATCCTTAAGGCATTCATACCATGCTCTAGCATCTTGCTTGAGCCCATAGAGCGCCTTATGGAGTTTGTACACATGGTTGGGAAATTTAGGACCTTCAAAACCTGACGGTTGTTCCACATACACTAACTCGGATAGGGGGCCATTCAAGAATGCACTTTTCACATCCATTTGATAAAACTTGAAATCATGGTGAGTAGAATAGGCTAATAAAATACGAATTGACTCAAGCCTAGCTACGAGTGCATAAGTCTCACCAAAATCTACACCTTCAATTTGAGTGAAACCTTGTGGAACTAACCTTGCCTTGTTTCTTGTGACTACACCATGTTCATCTTGTTTGTTTTGGAAAACCCACTTGGTGCCAATCATATTTTGCTTGGGTCTTTCAACCAACTCCCATACCTCATTTCTTGTGAAGTTGTCTAATTTTTCTTGCATAGCAATCACCCAATCCGGATCATCAAGTGCTTCATCTATCTTGAAAGGTTCCAAAGAAGAAACAAACGAGTAACACCCACAAAAGGTTGCGAAATGTGAATGAGTAGTTACCCCTCATTGGATACTTCCAAGAATATGTTCAACGGGATGATCATGTTGAATGCTTTGATGAATTCTTCGATGAGGCACTTGTGATTGACATTGAATTGGTGCATCATCATCATCTTCAACTTGTGGAGCATCTTCTTGAGCTTCACCAATTTGTTCTCCCCCTTTATCAATGCCATGAGCTTACCATGAACTTGACTTTGATATTGACTTTGTTGAGAACTTGGTGGTTCAACTCTTGTTGATGATGATGGACCATTGTTGTCCTTTTCAACTAGTGTTTGAGCCTCTACTTCACGTAGTCTTATTTCACCAAAGCCTATTCTCATGATTGATTGATTTGGTGGCTCCTCATCATCTACAAGGTTTTTATCAATTTGATCTACTTGAGAGCCGTTGGATTCATCAAAAGTTACATCTACTGTGATCTCAACACAACTGGTGGTTTTGTTAAAAACACGATAGGCGTGTTCGTTAGTACCATAACCAAGTCGAAAGCCTTCATCAACCTTGGTGCAAACTTGGAGCTTTTGGGCTTCTTGTTTAGAATAAAATATTTACTCCCAAAAACTCTAAAGTAGTGCACCTTGGGTTTGTTACCGGTGATGATCTCATAGGATGTCTTGCCCAAATACTTGTGGAGATAGAGACGGTTGATGGCATGGCAAGCCGTGTTAATTGCTTCCTCCCAAAAACTATCTGGGGTCTTGTACTCATCAAACATGGTTCGTGCGGCTTCAATCAAAGTTCGATTCTTCCTCTCCACTATGCTATTTTGTTGAGGGGTGTATGGAGTGAAGAACTCATGTTTGATCCCTTCTTCATCAAGAAATTCTTCAACATTCGTGTTTCAAAACTCTGAGCCATTGCCCCTCCTTATCTTCTTGATCTTCAACTCATATTCATTTTGAGCTCTTCTAATGAATTTCTTGACTATCCCTTGAGCTTCACTTTTATCATGCAAAAACAATACCTAAGTGAATCGGGAAAAATCATCAACAATAACAAGACCATATTTGTTACTACCAATGCTAACGTAAGCAATGGGTCCAAATAAATCCATGTGTAGAAGCTTCAATGATCTTGAAGTAGCCATGATGTTCTTGGCGAGGTGTGGAGCACCAACTTGCTTTCTGGCTTGACATGCGCTACATAACCTATCATTCTCAAAGACAACATTTGTTAGTCCAAGGATGTGATCGTCATTTTGAAGTTTAGCCAAGTTCTTCATCCCAACATGGGCTAGTTGGTGATGCCAAAGCCAACTCAAGTTAGTTTTTGCCACTAAAAAAGTCTCGGGCTCAACTTTATCCGTTGTGAAATCAATTAGATAGAGCTTTCCCTTCAAATGACTCGTAAAAGCATTGGAGGATTCCTCCCTTTCAAAGATGGTCACACCCTCATTAGTAAAGAGACAATTATAACCCTTCTCACAAAGTTGTGAGATGGACAACAAATTGTATCCTAAAGATTCAACCAAATAAACATTAGAGAGAGAATTGTCATTTGAGATAGCAATGTTACCCATTCCAATTACACCCCCCTTTGTTATTGTCTCCATAGACAATACTTTCTTTAGGTGTGTCATAATGCTCTATGGATGAAAACATATCCTTCTCCCTAGTCATATGATTTGAGCATCCACTATCAAGCAACCATGTGGTGCCACTGGAAGACTAGGCCTACAAAATAAGTTAAGCTCTAAATTTAGGTACCTAAAGAGATTTGGATCCTTGTAGGTTAGAGGGATACATCTTTGGAACCCCCACACTTCTAAAGATAGCTTTCTTTGTGTAGGCCCCAACATACTTGACCACTATTTTATCATTGTGGTCCAGTGTAACCATGTAGTCGGTGGTATAGCTTGGTGAGGGCTCATGTGCAACAACCTTGTCCTTTGACCTTGTCATGGATTTTTCACAACATTTACCTTGGTAGTTGCTTCGACCATTGGCTTGACTTGAGTTGGATTGGTCTTTGTCACACCATGTACCATATCCATCAAGCCATCAAAGTTTACACCCTTGTTGAACATGAGGACCTCCTTACCATTTATCACCTTGCGATCATTCACCTTGACACCCTTATAGTGTCCAAGCCCATCCATACGGCTAGGATGCCTCCTGACCTTGTACTTGATCTAGGGCTTGGGCTTGGCACTACTTTCATAACCTTGTGCCACTAGCATGTTCAATCTTTTCATTTGAACATCCCTTGCTTGAATTGACTCTTCTAGCTTAGCAATGTTAGCAACACAAACATTTACATCAATTTTATAACATCTTGAGAAATCTTCACCTGTGGAGATATCGGAGTCAAGAGTTGCCTTGGGATTGGTTTTGGTGCTTTCCCAAAGAGTACTATAGTTAACTTAAAGGTCCTTGTATTTGACTATTAACCATGAGAAGGTTTCTTAAAGTTCACTATAAGTAGCCTTTAGAGAAGCTAGAAATTCATTTGCCAAATAGTGCTCCTTTGATATCCTCTCATTTGAATCATTATCCAGAGACAAGTCAATAGCCAATTTTTCAACCTTCTTCTTTTCTTCGGCAAGGGCCTTCTCTAAAGCAAGGTTTCTCTCATTTTCAAGGCTGAGCAAATCTTCTTGCCTATCGAGAGACTCCTTCTTTTTCTCCAATTTCTCCATAAGCTTTTTATTATCTTTGTAACTGTTGACACCAAATGTTAGAAATATGCTCTGAAAGGAAGAAATCGGCTGATGATGCAAAAGTTCCAACAGTTTGGCATCCAAGGGAAGCCCACGTACGGGAGGTTGCTTTATAGAATAAAATATTCTGGAGATAGAGTTGGTTAGGGATAAGCTTGATTAGAGATAGAGTTGGTTTAGTTAGAGATAGACTTTTGATTAGAAAATATTGTGTACGTAACTTACCTTGTACGTGGTTAGATGCCAATTATGTAACGTCAAAGGCCATCCGCCCTATAAATATAAAGGGTCCTGGCCATTGTAATCATCACACGATCAATATATAACATATTTATCTTTTATTTACCTTTTCGGCTTCACACCATTGCACTAGGAGTAGGAGTAATGTAGCTTCTCGACGAGTTCCTTCTAGCAAGCTGGGCTGCATCGACCTCGATCTCCGGTGAGCTACAAAGTTCTGTCACCAAGTGTTCTAGGCTTTAACCACCGAGCGCATCACTGTGGTTTTGTCCAGTTTCATCTACCAGTTATCGAATATCTTGGATCTTTGACTTACGGCGCATCGCTTTTATCTTGATCTATGGTATTCACCAGTTATCTTACCTTGATTAAGTCTGCATCAGCTGATATTTATCTGTTCTATCATCTTGCCATTCAGTTTCCTTTAATTAGCTTTCGATCGATTCATTATAGATGACAGATCGCTTAATAATCTGTTCATCTTAATCTTGGTTACCCCTTCAAGTGCTGTTGGGATTAAGTTTTGTTATGATTGGATTCATCGGCTGGTGGGGTTCAGATTAACATCCTGCTAAATATTTCTAGACTGCAACTACCGGGCGCATCGATGTGGTTTCATCTAGAGATATTGGTGGAGAGTTTAGTTTAGATCTCATCGGTTTGTGGCTCTAGCTATGGTGGAGTGGTAGCTCAATAGCATCCTGTTTTCTATCGGCCGCCTGGCTGATGGTTATTGTAAATTATATTAAATCGGCTGGATGGCCGATGAATCACTCACATTCATTAAGGTACTGGAATCGACTTCACAGCCGATATATTTGTCATGATTTGGTGTCAACAGTAACTTTTATTTCCAAATTCTTTTATCATGTTAGATTTATATTTTTCTTCTTTATCTTGCAAATCATTTTGCATATTACTAGATATGGAGGAAAAGAGAGAACAGGAGGTGGTTGTTTCTTCTACCTTGGTTCCTCTTGCCATGAGATAAAAAAGAGTGTCATCATCATTGTTGGAAGTATTGTTGAAGAGTCTTGTTGGTGTAGGTGACCTAAGTATGACTAGAGTTGCCATGCATTCCTTGTTAGAGTCTTCATCACTAGAATCCTATTCTTGACCAACATGAGCTTGACCTTGATATTTCTTCTTGTAGTCCTTGCTCTTCTCCTTATACCTCTTCTCTTCCTTGTCCTTATTTTTCTTGTATAGACAATCGACGATGTAATGACCCAATTCCTTGCACTCATAGCATCTTCTTTGTGATGTCTTCTTTCTATCATCGGTGCCTTTCTTGAAGTTCTTCTTCTTCATGAACTTCTTGAAATTTCTCAAGACCAAAGCGGTTTCTTCATCGATGCTTCCCTCATCGCTTGAGTTTTCCTTCTATGACTTGAGAGCCTTGGGGCTTGACTCAACCATGACACTTGAGCTAGCATTGAGAGCAACACTCTTGTTCATCTTTAGACTAAGTGACTTAGCCACATCTCTCTCAACCAATTCTTGGTGTAAGATTTCACCAAGAAGTTATTAGGTGTCTTCTTTTTAAAGTTTGGATCTCTTCTAATCATAGTGGCAAGAGTAGGGTTCCTTGGTGTGAAAGCCCTAACCATCTTCTTTGTGACCTTGTGATCATCCTAATCCGTGCTACCAAGAGATCTAATGTCCGACACAAGGAGCATTAATCTATTAAACATTTGCCTCATGGTTTCTTCATCAAGCATGACAAAGTGCTCTAGCTCTCCATGAATCAAATCCATCTTGCCTTCTCTAACTTGATCGGTCCCCTCATGTGCCTCCTTTAGTGTGTCCCAAATCACCTTGGCAATCTCAACGGAGCGGACCTTGTTGAACTCTTGAGCACATAGAGAGCTTGTGATGACCCTTACGGCTTGTGCATTGCGGTAGTAATCTTGAGCTTGCTCGGCCGTAGGTACACCATTCTTGGGTGGAGTTACACCTACAACCACAACTTTCCAAATAAAAGGGTGAATCCTGTAGAGATGCATTTTCATAACATACGACCACTTGGAATAATCTGTCCAATCAAAGTAAGGAGGTTTTCCCAAGTGGACCAATTGAAATTGTGAAGGAGGATATTGAGGTGATGCATTTGCATAATTATGAGGAACTTGATGTAACCCGTAGAAACGAATCTTGTCCCTTTCTTCCTTGATCCTCTTCTTCATCAACTTCTTCACCTTCTTCTCAACCTTGGCTTTCATCTTCTCTTTTCTTCTTCTCTTTGCTTCCAAGTCCTCACCCTCAAGTTCATCACTTGAGGTAGAATCATCATCGGAGCTTGCTTCATGAATAGAAGGTGGGGGACTCCTTGGTAGTTGGCCTTGAGGACCTCCTCCAAGACCTGCATTAGTAGCAACTATAGCAACAACTTGAGTAGCGGCTTCTTCGGCGGCTACAGCACCATCCTCAACTAGAGACATCTTGAATCCCTAAGCGGTTAAGCCTTAATCAAGAGATTAGGCTCCGATACCAATTGAAAGGATAGGGGGTGAATAGGCTCGATCTGAACACCTGAAAATTCTTCGCAACAGAATTAAATATGTCAGAACTTCTGACACTGTGCTGGAACTTCTGACAGGGTCGGAACTTCTAGTACAAGGGCGAAACTTCCGATAGAGAAAAAATTACTCTACAAAATTCAAATGTAAACAGATTTCAGCAGAATCTATTTGAATCAAAAGTTCAGCATTGATGTATAGAGACTATTGCAGGTGATCTTTATGAGAGAAACTTCACAAGAATATAGATCGGCACAAATCAAGCTCTAGGTCAACAAGAAATTAAGAACACAACAAGCACATGAGATAAAGGATTTGTTTACCAAAGTTCACTCCCACAAAGGAAGCTACATCTCCATTGAGGAGCTCACAAAAAGCCAGGTCCTCACTAACCCTTTACCTCTCTCAATCAACCACAAAGGAGGATTGACAAAGGAGGATTGAGTTACTTACTATGAATCCTCCAAGAGGATGGGCAATACAAACTTTTCGGGCACACCACAACAATAGGGAGCTCAAACTGGCGACGCCGAACTATCTAGAAGCAAGCTTCAAGAGTAACAAACACGAATCTACGATCGAAGATGCTTTAAGTGCTCTTGAGATGAACTTAGTTGACCTCACACTCAAAGCTAGAGTGACAAACCTCAAATCCTTCTCTCACCCAAGCACTAGCTCAAAACTCTCAAAGATTTAGTTCAAGGAGGAAGTGGGGAAGAGTATTGAATGCTCTTAGAGGTGTTTGTCTTGGGTTAGGTTAGCAGCAAATGAAGAGGGGGCTGACAGGGTATAAATACCCGAGCCCCAAAAACTAGCCGTTGTTGTGTTGCTAAGTGACTGTTGGAACTTCCGACCCTGATCAATTTAATCCGCTGAGCACTCCCTGTCAGAAGTTACTAGGAACTTCCAGCACTTGTCGGAACTGCCGACACCCAGTCGGAACTCAAATGCAAAATCTATGAGAAACTGCATGTGCATGTGTGTGATTAAGGTGTCTCTCATAGGTGGTTAGTATCTCAAATGAGCATTTTGACATATTCAAGTTAACATGCCACGTCCCCCTTTATAGTATGGTGTTCCTATACTCAAATTCAAAATTAGAAAATGATAAACGATCTTCTCTTAAGTTCCAACACTGTTCTTCAACAAATTTGGGGTACTTTCTTGCATCTTTTTTTTTGCTTTGAGCCTATCAATTTCACAATAAAATTATTAGTTCCTTAATTATGCATGTCATCAACACCAAAACCCACTTGGGGACCAAGATGCACTTTCACCTGGTCAACCTAGGAAACATCAATGAAGGCAAGTCCTAGCACCAACCTCCTTGATCATAGTTTCGTCCTATAGTTATAGATAATAAAATATACCAAGATAATAATTTGACTTGCATGATTTTTGAAAACTATAAGGGCAACCCCTCTATTCTCTCTTTCGCCTTGACTTGAAGCCATTGCTAGCCAAATATCCTATTAATGACACCGATCTCAACTAGATCGATGATCGAGCATCATCCCTTAGAAATATCTCAATCATTATGTTTTTATGGAAATTCTAGAAGATGTGAGTTTTATAATAAAATTTACCAACTAAAGAGTTAGACACCATTAAGGACAGGATAACGGAGTAAGGGAGTGACTTCAGTAGAGGATCCTATCCCGAAAGCTTACTCTGGTCACATAAGGATCAGCTCACGGGAAAGTCTTTCTAGTGAAACATGCAACCATACGTGCCAAAAAGGTACAGCCTTTGGGAGTGCCTAATCATGTGAGGCCTTGATTCACACCCCACCAACTGAACCTAGTAAACCATCCCAAGGGGCCACGATGGGCAACAGGTAGACTAGAGCAGGACCTTCACATAGTCCCAGGTCCGGTCGGCACGGGTCATAGGTTGAGGTCCAGAGGACCTAGTGGCATTGTATGCCACGTTATGATGCATTTGTTTTCAGGATAGTGTCCAAATATGGACGTAGTATGGCCCCTATTTAGACCCCAGCCGCACATGTGGATGGAGCTAGGGAATGTTGTCTAGAGATAGACGCTGGTGGGTATGGGTCTCGTAGGTCAGTATCACATGAAGATGAGATATGGGCTGATCAAATGTATGGGTAAAGTGTACACCTCTACGCAGAGTATAATCTATCTGGATAGTCGAGGCTCACGGTTATGAGCCCACATAGTCAAAGCTATCATCGATTAAAATCATAACTTGAGTATGGTAAGATGGAACCGAGGCCCTAAGAGAGTTAATTTAGAATAAGGCATAAGCTGGCGCAGAAGGACCCTAACGGTCTCTGGTGCTCCTTAAAACTTGGGAACTAGTAGGAGAGGTAAGATTCCCAACTCAATAAAAATGATTCATACTACTCCTTTCCAAAACTCACCTCACCTTGCATAAATAGGTTTATTGATAAAATCAAACCATACCCTTTCCTTGATTTTCCCTACATCTAATATAATTTCAATGCTAGGATTTGTTGAGTACCATTCATAAGTGTACTCAAGCTTGCTTTTATTTGTACAGGACTAGGACTTATGTGGTGCTCTAAATTCATTCTTGAGGAATAGGTATATGCACCGCTCTCCGTTGCATAAGGTGAAACTTATTTTCTATGATTTTATGCGTCTTTTATTGTTATGATACTAGTATGTGATGAGAACTGTATTAGCTTACTGATTCAGGGACTAATACAGATAATTAGCAGGACCCTTTAGAGTAAGGCCCCTACAAAACTTAACTAGCTAACCACATACAAGTTGTGAAGAATATCTAACGATTGTCTAAGTATTGTAGGTTTTCTGTTTATCAGATCATTTTGATATAACTAATACTCCAAAATAATCTTGAAACAACTTTGTAGTTCATAAGGGCTTGAAACCTTCACTACTAGAGAACTAACTTTAGATACCACCCCCTTTAGTCTCGGTTTAATTTTGACCCGGGAGAAAAGGGGGTGCGCTAAAATTTACTCCCGGTTGGTATTTGCAATCGGGATTCAAGGGGACCTTTTAGTCCCGGTTCAAAAATCAGCCACCCGTGAGGATCCTTTAGTCCCAGTTGAAAAATTCAGGCACACGTGAGGTGACCTTTTAGTCCTGGTTGATCTTACCAACCGGGACTAAAGCAACCGGGATAAAAGGGGGTCCTTTAGTCCCGGTTGGAGTTTCCAACCAGGATTAAAGGATCCCCCACGGGTGGTTGAAAAAAGAATAAAGCCCTCGGACCCTTTTTATCCCGGTTGGTGTTTCCAACCGGGATAAAAAGGGTCCGTCATGTGTGGCTGGGAAAGGACTAAATCCCTCAAACCTTTTAATCCCGGTTGGTATTACCAACCCGGATTAAAGGGTACTCCATGAGTTATTACAAAAGGATAGCATCCACTATATAGACAGATGTGGTGTGTAGGTGGGATGGTAAGGAAGCTACACGCGAGGCTTGAGGTCATGGGTTCGAATCCCATGGACCGCGCACACGCATATTTCGCGTGAAAAATGCGTGACTTGTGCCTTGCAATGTGCGCGTTTTGGGGGCCTCCTAGGGACCCCCCGATATTTTTATTTTTGCAATTTTTTTTGCAAAAACCATTTAGTCCCGGTTGGTATTACCAACCGGGATAAAAGGGGCGGGAGGCAGCCCCTGGCGTGGCGACCGTTTTATCCCGGTTTTAGGACCCGTGGTAAAAGACCCCCTTTTATCTCGACAAATTAATCCCGGATGCATTTTCGGGAGATATGCACCCTACGAACCGGTACTAATACCGAGTTTTCTAGTAGTGCTTGAAACAAGGAAAACTACGATCACTAGTAACATGTTAATACATTTGATGATTTATTTCTAATTTGCATGTTATGGTAATTTTGGGGATGATGTGTCACCTTCTAATTTCTCCATAATGACATTGTTGTGGTTTTCATGAATATAATCGTTCAGGTATGTAAAACAATTTAGGAAAAGAATAATTCATGAATTGGATAATGTGTCTTTTGCACTTTGGCCCTTGCAATAGGTTTTGCTGTTTTATTAGAATACTTGGCTTGGTTTCTTTTTTTCTAAAAGTTCATGGCCTTTCTTGGAAGTTTGCAAGGACCTTTTGGGAAGATATGGATTTTCTATATTTTTGAAAAAATTGGGCTTTTTCTAGAATTTAGATATTACCATGCCTATTTCTATGATCTGTACGGAGAAACAAATATTTCTAAGAAATATTTCTTTTTCCCCCACATGTATGCTTGATAAAAAAATCATGTACACAATTATATATGCAATGTACATGTACGTATCTATTCACAGTTTACACTCCCCTTAATGTGTGATGAATGTTATGTATGCATGATGAATGTAAAAATCAAGGATGTCTAAAACTGTGATATGAAGTGAAATGATACGGTACTCCGTTTGAGATAATATGCATGAGATGATCATGTCGGTTCACGTATCTATGGTTTCGGTCTAAAAGCTACAGTGAGCTTGCGACCTATCGGCACGGGAATGACCATGTGATGTCTTTTAGCGAGTCCCGACCTTCCACCTAAGCAGGTTTCCATAGCATTAAATATGGTACCATGTAGACAAAAACTGAGGTGGCAAGAGAATTAATGAGGAGATATTTAAAAATATGGAGAAAGAGGATCTCATGCAAGACATGTTGTTGATACGATCTCCGACGAAGAATAAGGGAGAAGAAAAAATTTATTACGACCCCACGTCAAGAAATCGTGAGTTGAGGGTGCAGTTTCTAAAACTGATGTCTTGATAATTTGACAAAATTGACACTACTTATGGACATCGGGAGTTGGGACAGGCCTTAGGCTATCACCAATGTCACTGCAGGTCCAACATATTGATAGCACCGCATGAAGATCCGTTATCTCTAACAACCGCCTTGAATTTAATATATTACATTCTTCTTAGGACGTCTCGGTTCTTTCATAGTTGTTATTACATATGTGAAGAATTATTTGTTTCTCACCCATATTATTGATATGTTTGCGGTCCAAACTCCAACGTCTCCATTCATGTCTAGTTCCAAGAGAAAAGCGAAAGAGAGATTTAATTTGACAATTTTTCAACCATATTCACGTGGAATAATCCTACTCATGTTTTAGACACATTTATATATCGTGCTTTATTTGTAGATGTATGACACAGAGACATTCTCATATTTATGCAAGCTTGATCTGGTTTCAGCACGGAAAGAAAAGGCAATGAAGCCGGACACACAAGAACGCGAACGCCACAGCTTGCATTGCTGTGCGCCTGTGCCGGCGCAAACATTCTTCGAGGTCCATAGTCTAACCGAGTTGAATAAGATATACAGTACACTATATGATGATGAAGCTGTCTTTAGTTATCACCTTTCGTATATTTTATGGGTAGTATCCTTCTGACCTTGTCCCAGCGTGTCAGTTGTGTTTGCTGCCACTTCTCGCTACGTATGTAGCACGACGTGCAGCACGTCCAACATTCGTAAAAATGGTAAAAACAAAGCCTACGTACAACAATTGGTTGACAGAGACTGATACCGTTGACGTCGGGCTTCAAACAAACTATTGGCAGTCCAGATCGTCCAACGTCGCAACCACGGCCGGTAGCCTGGGAGTTCGTTCGATCGCTTGCAAGCCTCGTCTGTTGCTGCCACGTTTGCTCGAGGTAGCCATTTCTTTTCTTATAAAGTAAGCGAGCAAATGATCCAGAACGAGAATATCCACTGCAATATCCGCTCCAAATGATACGTGCCACCGGCAGGTGAGCAGAGCAGAGCAGCCGCGCGATCAGTGGCGTGCGCGTGCTGCCCACGGCCATGGCGCTGCCCACCACCAGCACCGCCGCCGCCGCCGGCCGCCGGCATTGCCATCGCCTCCTCGCCCTCCCAATGTTGCTGCTGGTGCCATCATGCCTCGTGCTCCTCGCCGAGGCCAGCCGCATCCCGACGACGCTGGACGGGCCGTTCCCACCGGCGACGCGCGCGTTCGACCGCGCGCTGCGGCGGGGCAGCGACGACGTCCCGCTCACGGACCCGCGCCTCGCGCCGCGTGCGCAGCCCCCGGCGCCCGAGCAGATCGCGCTCGCCGCCTCCGCCGACGCGGACTCGCTCTGGGTCTCCTGGGTCACGGGCCGCGCGCAGGTCGGCTCCAACCTCACCCCGCTCGACCCCGCCGCCGTCCACAGCGAGGTCTGGTACGGCGAGTGCAGCGCCACCGCCGCCGGGAACGCCGCCTACTCCTACCCGTACGTGGCCACGGGGTCCTCCGAGGTGTACAGCCAGCTGTACCCGTACACGGGCCTGCTCAACTACACATCCGGCGCCATCCACCACGTCCGCCTCCGCGGCCTCCGCCCGGCCACGCGCTACTACTACCGCTGCGGCGACAGCAGCCTCCCCGGCGGCCTCAGCGACGAGCGCTCCTTCACCACGCTGCCCGCCGCCGGCGCTGGGTCGTACCCGCGCCGCATCGCCGTCGTCGGCGACCTGGGCCTTACCGGGAACTCCACCGCCACCGTCGACCACCTGGCCCAGAACGACCCCTCCCTGGTCCTCATGGTCGGGGACATGACCTACGCCAACCAGTACCTCTCCACCGGCGGCAAGGGGGTGCCCTGCTTCTCCTGCTCCTTTCCCAATGCCCCGATTCGGGAGTCCTACCAGCCAAGATGGGACGGATGGGGAAGGTGACTAGTACTTCTGTTCTTTGAATCAATCCCAAATTAATTTCGTAATCGGGGAACTACTTCAATTCTTGGATCAGCTGCAATTGTTAATCAATTAGGTTGCCTTTGTATTGTTCTGTGTGCTACAAAGTAGCTCCGGTGGTGTTTTTTTAATGGTTATATTGTTTATGCCTGCATGAATTTAGATTCATGGAGCCCATTACGTCGAAAATTCCACTGATGGTGATAGAGGGGAACCATGAGATTGAACCACAGGGGCATGGTGGCGAGGTGACATTCGCATCATACTTGGCGCGCTTCGCTGTTCCATCCAAGGAGTCTGGGTCCAACACCAAATTTTACTACTCCTTCAACGCTGGTGGCATCCATTTTATCATGCTTGGTGCGTACGTCGACTACAACCACACAGGTAATAATTCATCCACTACCATTTCATCTTGATGTTCCTATTTGATTGTTGCTCAATGATAGCATATACCAATTATCAATACAATTATACAAGCAATGTGCTATCAGACCTCATGGAGGGAAGTTCACAATTTGTCTTCTGCTGACAATGTAACATTTTGGTATGTGCATTGTCTGCAGGAGCTCAGTACTCATGGTTGGAGAAGGATTTGCAGAGGGTTGATCGACGAGTTACCCCTTGGGTTGTGGCTGCTTGGCATCCACCTTGGTACAACAGCTATTCCTCTCACTACCAGGAATTCGAGTGCATGAGGCAAGAAATGGAAGATCTCTTGTACCGGCATCGTGTTGACATTGTATTCTCAGGACATGTAAGCATATCCATCTTGTAAAGGTTTGATTCAAGTTTCATTCCCCTGTTTCAGGATCAAGAGTGCCAATCCAACTTATTATCTATAATTGGAAATCGGATGTTTGCCTGTACATCTGAAAACTTATATCCTCATGTTTGGTTTCGTGTCATGTAGCATTAATTGTTTTGCATTTTTATTGGAAGCTGCATTGGGGCTATTTTAAGAATAACCCCAAGGTTTAGTGAGATGTGGTACTATAGTTAATATTTATTCCCATCTAGATTATTACTTTCTCTCTTTTAATTGAGGTAACTGATATCTTTGATTCTACATTTGGATGATAAAGGTACATGCATATGAAAGGATGAACCGGGTGTTCAACTACACATTGGACCCCTGTGGCCCGGTTTATATTACCATTGGAGATGGTGGGAACATTGAGAAAATTGACATTGATCATGCAGATGACGCTGGGAAATGCCCCTCACCAGGTGATAACCATCCTGAAATTGGTGGGGTTTGCCATCTGAACTTTACTTCTGGTCCTGCCAAGGGCAAATTTTGCTGGGACCAACAGCCGGAATGGAGTGCGTACAGAGAGAGCAGTTTCGGTCATGGGATCCTGGAGGTTACTCATTTTACTTAACATTATTTTGTTGACTGTTTGTTTCTTATATCATGCAACTTCAGTCATGTTACCCTTACTGCATATGCATTACTGCTTTGGTCCTGATCATGAGTTGATGTGTACAATGCAACTTTAGTTATTGTATTATGTGGTGCACTTTGCAGATTTCACTCACAGATATAATGTGTGCTTTGATATATGTATACAGGTTGTGAATTCAACATATGCCTTGTGGACATGGCACCGTAACCAGGACGCGTATGGAGAGAACAGCGTGGGAGATCAAATATACATAGTACGGCAGTCTGACAAATGCCTTCTGCAGCCTACGAGTGCGTCATCACTCAATTGGTGATTCGATTTGATGATCAAGTTGTATCTGTTACGTCTTAATATCTATTCAGATCCATGAGATTCACTTTCTTGCGAATATTTTCTGGACAGTCCCGCTGAAGGATGCCCTTCTTCGATGAGTAGCAGCAGCTCAAGTGCGCACCTGGCTGTAACAAGTGGCCAGCTCTTCTGGAAAGTACTTGTAAATATGTGTGTGGTTTTGATCTATACAGTTGAAGTAACATGTATACCATCATTTCTAGGCTTGATTTTGCAATGATAGTGGCCGAATACATGCTAGCTGTGCTATTCTGGATTTTGTCCTGCAAGGTTTATTGGTTCTTTCTGTGTTTAGTGATGGTGGGTACTCGTTGTTTTATTGTTGCATAAAGAAATGCGAAAGAAAACATCTTGGTTCATACATGAGTCCATCCAGTGCTGCTGCATGCTCAGCTGCCCCCAATTAGCTTCGTTCACTGGCAGTTAGTGAACTACTGGCTAATATCAAGCTGTATCTATTGTTATAGTGGCAAATGGTTTTGAGATGTTATTGGCCCTCCTCTGCCCTCACTCCCCCTTTCTCTGGTGCGAGTGCAGGTATCTTTGCTCGGGGGTTGTTTTGTTTATTCCGTTCCCGTTGGCATGGCTTGTTATCTGGGAAACCTTTTCAAACGCTGAATATGGCCAAATTTTGGGAATTCTGAAAAAGCAGCAGCAACAAAGCTTTAGTATATTCAAAACTTACTACTACCTAACCTGGAGCATTCCTCACCATCTTAGTTCACGTAATTTGAGTTTTTTATATTTCTAACAATCCGTCCAAGAGCAACTTCAGCAGTAGCCCTGCTGCTACTTTACTCTAGCCGCAGTACCTAGATGACAACCCATACTTTTTGTATGATTGGTAGGACCCGTATATGGGTTAGCATTTCATTTTCTTTTTTTTTGTTTCTCTTCAATTTCTTTCTCGTCTCTCTCCTCTCCTCCTGCCCCACTCGATCCCGTTGCTCAAATCGGCAGCCACCCCTAACCCACTTTTTGTATGATTGGTAGGACACCGGGGAGGCGCCCTCACCGTCTGCTCATCGCGCCCATCCGCAGCAGCACCACCACCTATCCCACCTCTATATTCATCTTGAGCATGGGTTCCGCCACCGGAGAAGCACAAGTGGAGGCCAGAGGGTAGCGCGCTTGAGCTCCCGTGGTGGATGGAGGCGCTAGGGCAGGAGGTAGTGCAACCCCAGCAAGCTCACCAGCTCGAGCTTGGTGATGGAGGCGTTGGGCAGGGAGAGGACGAGCTCCAGTGTGAGAGAGGGTGAGTCCGGCTGGGGGGATGCAGATCTGAAATGGGATAAGGCAGGTCCGACCATGGAGGCTCAAATCCAGCGGTGGCACATCGGGCGGAGGGCAGGTACATAATAGAGAGAGATAATAGAGAGAGGACGGGGAGCGGGATGGGAAAAGAACTCGCGGGGAAGAAAAAGGACCAACTGTTAAAAAGTAGGGACCTCCCTAAGGACCCATGGGAGATGGGGCTCGATTTGGAAGCCTTCCTACTCCAGGAACCCTACTAAAGCTGTGTTTTTTTCTTCTTGGATTTTACTTTTTGAGTAGGAGCATAATTAGAGATCTTGCTGGACTTGATCTAACTTTTGATAGTGCGCCTAACATTCTCTATGTTCTCAAAAGTGTTTGACACTAAGGAATCAAGATCTCCTTTACATTCATCTAGAATCCTTGCGGAGCTGCAACTAGGTTTCATCACCACATAGCTCAATGTGTGAATCTTGTAGAGTTGCAATTAGCAACACTGGTACAGAAATGATATTTAGTGATATTAGCCCTTGATTTCTAGCGGCGGACATCGTTATCGCCAATAATAGAGTTCGCACACTGTAGCAACAGTCGATAGAAATGCATTTCCGGTACTATGTTTTGCAAAACAAAAGGAAACTAGTTTATGTAAAAAACACTAGATGAATTTGCAGTGTGATGCTTATAGTTTTCCCAAGAGTCTTTCTTTTTAGAGAGGCCGAGAGAAACCAACATAATTGGATTCCAATTTTGTAACCGAAGGCACTATACGTTTTTTCCCCCTCTATGCAAAAGATGGACCGAAATGGGTCAATGACTCGATGTTGAAATGAGCTGTGCGGGCTCATATGCTATGCCAGCTGGCACATTTTCAGACTGGGCTAATGGGCCTAATTTCTTCTGGGTTCGTTGTCTAGACCTCAGTGGCGGGTTCTTGCCTCAATTTCCTTCCCATTCATCTGTTATTGGCATTTGTGTTTGTTTGTATGTTCTAAAAGTTAATACTTTCATGAACAAAATACATTACACTCGCAAAATGTGGTTATAGTTATATGTCAAGTGACATAAATGATAAAGTATTATGAATATATTCATAAAAAATAGTAAAAAAAGCCATTATATAACCGGTGCCAGACAAATTGATGCTTAGTGCTATGGTGAGTCAATCGTCATTTTCCTTTCCTTTCTTACAAAGACATAGCGCCGATTCCATCCATATGCCAATGGTGTCAACAAAATCGTTCAACAAAATGCATCACAGCAAGAAGAGTGTTTTTTTTTAATTTCTTTCTGTTCTACATTTGTTTCTGAGTGGAAGTGTCAGCTGAGCGATCTAACAGTTCCATGGACGTGACAGAATGTGGAGGTAAGAGAGTTAAACTTAAGACTTTCGACTTAGTTTGGTTTCGACCATCGAAGCAAAATCAGAAACTATTGATCACACAACTATCAAAACCGTTCATATTTGGCCATTAGACTATTTTGGTAGGTGGTTTTAGCGACGTGGACGTCACGTGGCGATGGGCCCACTTGTCAACACCTCTTCTCTCCTCTCTCTTTCTTCTCCCCTATCCCTCTCCTCTCACCCCTGGGTCGGCTGTCGCCCTCCCCCGTACCTCACCTACGCCGGCCGCCACCGGGCCCATCCTCCTAATCTGCTCCCACGCAGGCACCCTCCCACCCACCCGATGCCGCCGCTCCCATCTCGTCACCACCTTCATCTCTAGTGGCGGCGACGCTAGCTCGCGGGTAGGGGAACAAACGGCGGCCGAGGCAGGGGAGGTGAGAACCTGCGATCAATTTGAGGTGTTAATGGGGTCAGGGATGACCGAAAGGCGCTCGTTGGCATTGAGGCTTGGTGGTGGAGCAAAGCCACGGGCGGACGCGGAATTTGAAATCCCTAGCCCGGTGGTCGCTAGCGCTCGTTGACGACGGGTTGGGGAGGTCGAGTAGGAGGTGGTGGAGGGTCGTGATAGGAACCCATTAGGGTTTATTCCTGATCTTTCGATGAGAGGCGTGGGATAACTCGATTTGGGGATGGAGACAACGTTCACGGTCCGACTACAACCATGCAAGGATGCTGCGCCTTAGCAACCAATACACCACCTCCAATGGTCGTCGCGATCTTGTGGAGCATGATCAACCAAACCACAAGGGTAATTCCTGCAAGCAATCGAGAAACAAGCAAGAATAAGTAGAATAAGAAACTCAATTGCAAATATGGAGATGAAAACCAATTTGAACTCACAAAGTTGGGGTCCTGAATCGAGTAGAACGGATGGTCTAGTCGATACACGCGTCTACAAGGAAGTAGCAATGGCTAAACTTTCAACAAAATAAAGTCCAATCTGTTTGTGGTGGCTCTAATCCATATTAATACCTAGGAGAATGACCAGGGGAGTGTTGGGGTCGTGCTCCAACCCTAGGACATGTCCCTAATGGATCCAAATTGATATATGGCCCATCGGGCTAAAATAAGGCGACACAACGCCTTTGGATAGAAAACTTCTTGTAGTAATTCAGTTATTGCGGCCGTCTCGGAATAGATATGGACTTGAATCTAGATCCATATGAAAATAGACTTCATAAGGATTCCAAGGAGTACGTGAACGCCCAAAATGAAGTCCGGATGAGGTCGTGGCAGCCATCGCAAGTTGGCATAATGCTACAGTCCGAATTCAGCCCCAAAATATGTTAGATTGGATGTCTTTCTTTCCTTGGGCCAAAAGTGACGTGGTGATGAGGACATAACCTGCTCAGATACAACCACATTAGTAACTTTTGATTCACAGGTGAAACAATTCTTTACCATGATTGTATTTGATACATTTGATGAATTGATGTTGCACCATGATGTGTGTTCGTTGTCAATTTCAGAAATATATACATGGATTAAAAATAGTGTTAAACACACATGGAAGGCATGGAAGATCAAAGAAGTCAATTGGGACACCATGTCACTTTTGGCCCAAGGAAAGAAAGAGTTCCAATCCAACATGTTTTGGGGCTGGATTCATACTGCAGCTCTGTGCCCACTTGCAACGGCCGCCACGACCTCATCCGAACCCCATTTTAGGCGTTCAAGTACTCCTTGGAATACTTATGAAATCTATTTTCATATGGATCTAGACGCATATCCATATCTATTATAAGTCGACCGCAATCACCGAAATACTACCGAGAGGTTTTCTGTCCAGAGGTGCTGCGTCGCCTTATTTTGGCCCAATGGGCCGTGTATCAAGTTGAGTCTATTAGGGACATGTCCTAGGGTTGGAGCACGACCCCAACACCCCCTGTTCATCCTCCTAGGTATTAATAAGGATTAGAGTCACCACAAACAGATTGGGTTTTGTTTAGATCAAGTTTAGCTCTCGCTGCTTGCTTGTAAGCGCGCGTGCTGGATCAGCCACCCGTCTTCCTATCTTCGGAACCCCACCTTATTGAGATTGAGTTGGAAACATTCATCTTCATCTAGTAAATTCAGTACTTCTTATACTTGTTCTTACTAGTTCTTCGATTGCTTGCAGGACGAGTGCCCTAGTGGCCGGGTGACGCGCTCCACAAGATCACGGCAGCCATTGGAGGTGGTGTATCGGTTGCTAAGGCGCAGCTTGGAAGGCTGTAGTTAGACCGTGAACGTCGTCTCCATCGACCAATCGAGTTATCCCACGCCTCTCATCGAAATATCAGGAATCAACCCTAGTGGGTTCATATCACGTGGTGGCCTGGTCGAGGATATTGGGAACACTTGAACTTGACCCCAATCAATTCCTTTGGTCCTCCAGGTCTTCCATGTATGTTTAACACTCTTTTTGATCCACGTATGTATTTCTGAAAATGACAACGAACACACATCATGGTGCAGCATCATTTCTCAAATGTATCAAATACAATCATGGTAAAGAATTATTTCACCTGTGAATCAAAAGTTTCTAATGTGGTTCTATACAAGCAGGTGATGTCCTCATCATTCTCCCCTTCTTGGCTGCAAGTCGTCCTCGACTTGCTCCAACGGCATTCAAAGGTTCTTGCTTTGATCTTGGAACATGGAGCGACGGCCATGCTGCATGGCCACAACCAGTAATGCTCCCCTTTTTTGGTCTTACTCTGTTGCATATGGAAAAAAACTAGGAAAACTTTGCAAGACATTATTAGTGTTAGTGCAGCCCTCTATTTGATCATGGTATTGTAGCCCAAAAGGGTATTTCAGATTAGGGCAAATATAAATTTTATGCACCAAATATTCTCCTTTACTGTCGTATTTGCCAATTGGATGAAGCGAACAATGATTAAAACTTGGCAAACCAGAATCAAATTTAAGTTTCTCTTTTAGATAATTTAGATTACACAGAATATTAAATTCAATATAACCCAAAGTATTTAAAGAGGATACCAAATTCAGTTCATATTGTGCACAAGTAATAGGATGAAAAAGCTTATCTTCAGCACCTTTGTATGATTCCAAACTAAAATTATCACACTTATTCACTACTTGTGGCATAGGAGTAGAAGAATCATCAGCATATAAGTCCTCTTTATCACAAGGAACAACAATTAAATCATTTTGTGATAAAGAAAAATTAGCAGTGGGTTCCACTATTTAATGCTCTTCATTAGCATGCAGAATGGACAAATTTTGGATATTATGGGTCACATCATTCTTACAAGTATTCACAGACAATAGAATCTCCTCTTCAGTATTGAGAGCAAGACAAAACAATTGACCAATATGGCTATAAGAATAGCTAATGAAGAAGGTTCGAATTTTAGAATTCAGACCTCCCATGAACCTACTCATAACATCTTCCATGCATTCATCCAATCCACCGTACATGATACAAATTTTAAAATAATGAAAGTATTCTTTCACAGTCCTACTACCTTGCTTCAAGTTGTCTGATTTTGCAAGCAAATAATCAGCATAATATGCCGGAATGAATGCATCTCTATAAATAAATTTGAAGTCTTCCCAATATTCTAGAACTTTTTTGTACCTTCAAATATGTTTCCATTCTAGCAAAGCATATTCAATCAAAACATTAGAGATAATATAAATCTTTTATTTCTCAGATAGGTCATGCTCATCAAATTCATTATCTACTTTTAGCTCCCAATCAATGTAAGCTTTAGGATCAAACTTACCATCATATAACAACAAGTGTTGAATGATATCCTGAATATGTGGGTCTAGTTTCATCAGCTCAAAAATCTCTATATCACCTGATGAGGACATCACATACTCGGATACAACCATATTGATATCTTTTGACTCCGAGGTGAAACAATTCTTTATCATAATTATATGTGATACATTTGATGAATTGATGTTGCACCATGATCTGTATTCGTTGTCAATTTCAGAAATACATACATGGATCAAAAATAGTGTTAAACACACATGGAAGGCATGGAGGATCAAAGAAGTAGATTGGGGGCTAATTCCAAGTATTAACACCATCCTCCACCAGGCCACCACGTCACTTTTGGCCCAAGGAAAGAAAGAGTTCCAATCCAATACGTTTTGGGGCTGGATTCGGACTGCAGCTCTGTGTCAACTTGCAACGGCCGCCACGACCTCATCCGGACTCCGTTCTAGGTGTTCAAGTACTCCTTGGAATCCTTATGAAATCTATTTTTATATAGATTTGGAATCATATCCATATCTTCTTTGAGTCGGCCGCAATCATCAAAATACTACTGAGAGGTTTTCTGTCCAGAGGTGCTGCGTCGCCTTATTTTGGCCCAATGGGCCGTGTATCAAGTTGGGTCCATTAGTGTAACACCCGTAAAAATCTACCAAAGTAAATCGCTCGTTAAAAATGCATTCCAAAATTTTTCCGACCGCTGAGCCCTCAGATCTTTTCCCTTCCGTAGGACCCGCCGTCCCGGCCCCAGCTCGTCAACCCTCTTTTTCCGCTCCCCGTAATTTTCGCTGCGTGCCCGTCCAATCCATCACGCGAGCTGTCTAAATCCCTCAACTTTCGCTGAGCTGCCCCTCTCCTTTTTCCCTTTCGCTTTTTCTCCCTCTTCTTCTTCTTCCTTCCTCCTCCTTTCTCTCTCTCCTTCCTTTTCTCCTGCCGCCCTCCTTTTTTTTCTGGCGTCTAGCGCCTGGCTCCGGCGCCCGCCCGTGCGCCCCAGGCCGCACCGGCCGTGCCCGGCCCCACCGGCGCAAGGACCCGCCCGCGGCCGCCCGCTTCTGGCCGCCTGCTCCCAGCCGCCCGCTCCAGGTCGCCCGCTCGCGCCTGCCGCACGCGGGCCGCCGCCACCTGCTCGCCCCGCGCCTCGGGACGCGCCGCGCCGGACGCCCGGCCGCCTCGACCCGCGCGTCGCGCGCCCGACCGCTTTGCTCTGCTCGCCCGCCCCCGCCCGTGCGCCCGAGCCGCACGAGTCGCTCCGGCGCCGCCGGCCGCGTCGGCCCGTCCGCCGGTCGGTCACCGCCCGTCCCCTCCTGGCGCGTTTCCCCACGAAGTCGCCGCCCCCTGTGCTTCCTCGTCGACCACGCCGCCACGCCATCCACGAGCAAGCCCGCCCCGGCACGCCACCGGCCAGAAAAGTCCCACCCACCATCATTGCCGCCGGCCGCCCCCTCGCCGGCCTAGAAAAGGGGCAACGCCCCAGCTCTCCGCACCCCCACCGCCGCTAACCGCACCGCCGCCCCTCCCCTGTTTTCCCCCGTGCGCCCAACCGCCGCCTCCACCGTGCGCCGCCGCCCCTAACCATCGCCGGCCACCCCTCCTCCCATCTCCAACTCCCCAAGGTAAGGGGAAAAATGGGACCCCCTCCACCTTCTCCACCCTCTCCGCCCCACGGCTCGCCACCGGCGAAGTCCGGCCGGCCAACCCCCCCACCGGCCCTTTCCTTTCCTCCACCCTGGGCACGGTTCAAGGAAGAAGAAGGGGAAAACCCCCTTCAATTTCGATCTGCCCCTCCCCTTCCTCCTATTTGCAAACCGGCCCTCCCACCTCTCTCAGAAAAGTTTCACAGATATGCCCTTCCACCTTTCAGAAATAATTACAAATAGGTCCCTGGTTCTCGCGGTTTAGTCCTAAACCCTATTTTAAAGCCCCTAAAACTCCTTTAACCCGTCATTTCATGCGCCAAACTTCCTCCAATCGATCCCAAATTCGACCACGACCTCCTCTCATATGTTTCCGTCGGGGAATATCCAAAGTTCATAAAAATACCCCCTACCTATTTTCCGTTCATATTTCCTGTTCGGAGCTCAACGGGTAAAATATTTTTCCTTTTTATTTATTGTGTGCTCGTTTGGGTGTGCCGTAGATCGCGGGGTACCCGAGGAGGAGCACGAGGAGGAGTTCGACCGCGAGCCCGAGCCCGAGGACCAGTACCGCGAGCAGGAGCTCCCGGAAGGCTTTGAGAACGGCAAGTCCAATCTCACCCTTTGATGCATATTTAATACCTAGTTTTTTTTTCAGACACAACCTATTGGCCTGTTTTATAAAATGCATGTTGTTTTATCGCAAGACATGGTTGGATAGCCACCCCTTGATTGTTATGATTATTCCTTGTCGTCCCATATTTATCTCTAAATATGAGTTGCTCTGTTTAGATGATAAATACTGTTAGAATGCTTAGGAACTCATTATCCAAATTCAATCATGATTACATCTGTTTATTCGGAAAATAAATGTGTGAGTGTGTTCAAGCGAGGAGTTGGGCTTTCGGATGTAAAGAGATGTGGCAGATAAGATGGATGGGCGTTTCTTGTGTGGAATGCCGGATTGTTGAGCTCGTACCTTAGTGGTTGAGCAGAGTTGGGAGATATCCATCTTGTCATGGCTAAGGACCGAGTTGATGTGTCATCCTGCCTAATTCCATCATCGTGCAACCACTCGACCGTTGTATGGGCAAAGGCTTAGCATAAACCCCGCTAGCTAAACTGCTAGGCATCAGGTGTGTTGGTGAGCAACGGGAGCCCTTGGAAAAGGACTAAGCTCTTGGTGACTTAGGTCCCGGTTTCGGCCCCGTGGATGGGTTGCTAACCCCTTGGGTGCTTCCGTGTTGACTAGTCAATGTTGGCTAAGGTGGGTAATGGCTTTGTTAGGATCCGTACCGTCACTAAGGTGATCGTGATACGGTACCCTACTTGTGGGAAAAGTGTACAACCTCTGCAGAGTTAAAACCTATCCGGGTAGCCGTGTCCACGGCATTGGACGAGTTACGGCTCGGTCACACAACTAGCTTTTGGGGGATGACGGGTATTTACGGTGTGTGTGTGTGTGGGATTTTGGAAGTGTCCGGCAGTTGTGCCGTGCGCTACGGCGGACGGGGAGTCCGGTAGCGATAAAACTTGGATCATTTGTGCAGGATCAACCCCACTTGATATATCGTTTACTAAGAAAATGTTTTATGAAAATTCTTTAAAATGAAACCATGCATATGTCACAAATCTAGCTTTATGGCAAATAGACCTTAACCATATCCTTGTTGAATCATATGCATACTCTTCTTGTATCCCCCTCCGTGGATGGGGTTGGACTTGTTGAGTACTTTTGTACTCACCCTTGTGTTGTTACTTCAGAGGAGGATCCGGACTTCGTCGCCGAGGACTTCGAGTAGGAGGTTGCGTCTGCACCCAACGCTGCCTGCGGTGTTGGCCCTTTTGCAGGATGCTTCCGCTGACGCATAGTTCCGATTGCAGCCCGGAGTCCGACTGGACTACAACTTGGATTTGTATTGTTATTGCTTTAGTCTTGCTTTGGGTGTGGCTTGCCCGCCCGCTCCTTCGGGAGTTGTACGGTTTCCGAACTATCTGTTGAATAAATGTGTTATCAGCCTCCGGGGACTGATAATTGGATCACATTTAGTCTCTACTTATGTGGGGACGCTTCAATTAGGGATATGTCCTAGGGTTGGAGCACGACCCCAACACCCCCCTGGTCGTCCTCCTAGGTACTAATAAGGATTGGAGCCGCCACGAACAGATGGGGTTTTGTTTTGATGTAAGTTTAGCCATTGCTACTTCCTTGTAGACGCGTGTGTCGACTAGACCATCCGTTCTACTCGATTCAGAACCCCAACTTTGTGAGTTCAGATTGGTTTTTCATCTCCATATTTGCAATTAAGTTGCTTGTTCTACTTGTTCTTGCTTGTTCTTCGATTGCTTGCAGGACGAGGGCCCTAGTGGCTGGGTGACGCGCTCCACAAGATCGCGGCAGCCATTGGAGGTGGTGTATCGGTTGCCAAGGTGCAGCTTGGAAGGCTGTAGTCGGGCCGTGAATGTCGTCTCCATCCACCAATCGAGTTATCCACGCCTCTCTCATCGAAAGATCGGGAATCAACCCTAGCGGGTTCATATCAGTTGGTAATCAGAGCAAGGTTTACCGGTGAGAGATTTCCAATCCTTCGCTGTTTTACTTTCCCATAGTCCAGAGAAAGCCAAAAAAATAGTAGATTTGTTGACTCGCAATCCTATAAACCCTTTGAGTCTTTGCTAGCACACTGCTTAGTTAGGGCTTGTTGAGTTTTTGGTTGCATCGCTTGTGTCGAGTTGCTGGTCTTAGTTTTAGTCCTTTAGAGTTTTGAGTTCTTGTCACGTTCTAGTCACAGCCGTGTGCTACCATATAAAACCTTTTGTTGGCTGAATCTGATTACATATTTGTGCTCAAGTTCGAGTAGGACTCTAAGTTTGTTTAAGACCGAATCCCGCGTGGTGCTGAGTTCAAGATGGAATCAGTTTGGAGTCCGAATTGACAGCAGCCTTGTTGCTATCTTGAGTCCAAATCTGATTTCTATCCTTTCGGAAAAAGTTTGTGTGGTGTGTGACTCTTGTGAAGTCCTTTTGTTCATATAATCAGATTTGAGGATCCCCTGAAAAAAAGAAAAAAAATAGAAGAAAAAAGAAGAAAAGAAAGACAGAAAAAACAAGAAGAAAAGGGGTTGTTCGTTGTGCTTCTCTATTATTTTTCGGTGGTGTGTTATGACTTCCCTTGTGTCCAGGCTCGCGTCTCTAGCACGGTCTAGGCTAGGACCAGCACAGTACCATCGTTGAATGATTACTCAACTTGCTTTTATGACTAACGTGGTGCTGTATATTTCCTTGCTTAAGCCCACCTACAGCTCCACATATTCGACTACAGCTTGACAGGATTTTTTGTTGCTGCGGCACCGATACACTTCACTCCACGGTTGTAGACTTGTTGGTTGCCGTCACCTACTGTTTGGCTTGGTAAGAACTTGTAAGGGCTTGTTTTTACAAGTTGAGTTTGAGAGAATTACAACCGACACATCCTAGTAGTTGACAGGAGGATACATATTATTTTTGTATTTCTTGTTTTCTACTAATCATGGCAGGTGATACGGAGATTTTTGAGCTGTTAAAACTAGACCTTCATATTCAGGATGTCATTCAACACTTGACGTTATATGATGGTAAGTTTGATCCTAAAGCTTACATTGATTGGGAGATAAAACTAGATAATGAATTTGATGAGCATGACCTGTCCGAGAAACAAAAGATTTATATTGCCTCTAATATTTTGACTGAATTTGCCTTACTACAATGGAAACACATTTGTAGGCGTAAGAAAGTTCTAGAATCTTGGGAAGACTTTAAATTTCTTTTTAGAGATGTATTCATTCCTGAGTATTATGCTGATTATTTGCTTGCTAAATTAGACAACTTGAGGCAAGGTAGTAGGACTGTGAAAGAATACTTCCATGATTTTAAAATTTGTATCATGTATGGTGGATTAGATGAATGCATGGAAGATGTGATGAGTAGGTTCATGAGAGGGCTCAATTCTGAAATTCGAACTTTGTTAATTAGCAAATCATGCATACATATTGCTCAATTGTATTGTCTTGCTCTCAATGTTGAAAAGGAGATTTTATTATCTGTGAATACTTGCAAGAATGATGTGACCCAGTATATCCAAAATTTCTCCACTCTCCATGCTAATGACGAGCAACAAATTGTGGAACCCATTGCTGATTTTCCTTTGCCACAAAATGAATTACTTGCTGTTCCTTGTGATAAAGAGGACTTGTGTGCTGATGATTCTTTTACTCTTATGCCACAAGTAGCGAATAAGTGTGATACTTTTGGTTGGGAACCATACAAATATGCTGAAGATAAACTTTTTCATCCTATTACTTGTGCACAAGATTAACTGAATTTGCTATCCTCTTTAAATACTTTGAGCTATATTGAATTTGATGTTTTGTGTAATCTAAATTTTCTAAAAGAGAAACTTAAATTTGATTCTAGTTTGCCAAACTTTAATCATTGTTCGCTTCATCCAATTGGCAACTACGACAGCAAAGGAGAATATTTGGTGCATAAAGTTTATTTTTGCTCTAATATGAAATATCCTTTTGGGCACCAATACCAAGATCAAATAGAGGGCTGCACTAACACTAATAATTTTTTGCAAAGTTTTTCTAGTTTTTCTCATATGCAATAGGGTAAGGCCAAAGAAGGGGAGCATTACTGGTTGTGGCCATGCAGCATGGTCGTTGCTCCGTGCTCCAACATCAACGCAAGTACCTTAGAATGCCATTGGAGCAAGTCGAGGACGACTTGCAGCCAAGAAGGGGAGAATGATAAGGACATCACATGCTCGGATACAACCATATTGACATCTTTTGACTCCGAGGTGAAACAATTCTTTATCATAATTATATGTGATACATTTGATGAATTGTTGCTGAACCATGATGTGTATTCGTTGTCAATTTCAGAAATACATACATAGATCAAAAATAGTGTTAAACACATATGGAAGGCATGGAGGACCAAAGAAGTAGATTGGGGGCCAATTCCAAGTATTACCACTGTCCTCCACCAGGCCACCACGTCACTTTTGGCCCAAGGAAAGAAAGAGTTCCAATCCAATACGTTTTGGGGCTGGATTCGGACTGCAGCTCTGTGTCAACTTGCAACGGCCGCCACGACCTCATCCGGACTCCGTTTTAGATGTTCAAGTACTCCTTGGAATCCTTATGAAATCTATTTTCATATAGATTTGGAATAATATCCATATATTCTCTGAGTCGGCCGCAATCATCGAAATACTACTGAGAGGTTTTCTGTCCAGAGGTGCTGCGTCGCCTTATTTTGGCCCAATGGGCCGTGTATCAAGTTGGGTCTATTAGGGACATATCCTAGTGTTGGAGCACGACCCCAACACCCCCCTGGTCGTCCTCCTAGGTATTAATAAGGATTGGAGCCGCCAAGAACACATGGGGTTTTGTTTTGATGTAAGTTTAGCCATTGCTACTTCCTTGTAGACGCGTGTCTCAACTAGACCATCCGTTCTACTCGATTCAGAACCCCAACTTTGTGAGTTCAGATTGGTTTTTCATCTCCATATTTGCAATTAAGTTGCTTGTTCTACTTGTTCTTACTTGTTCTTCGATTGCTTGCAGGACGAGTGCCCTAGTGGCCGGGTGACGCGCTCCACAAGATCGCGGCAGCTATTGGAGGTGGTGTATCGGTTGCTAAGGCGCAGCTTGGAAGGCTGTAGTCAGTCCGTGAACATCGTCTCCATCCACCAATCGAGTTATCCACGCCTCTCTCATCGAAAGATCGGGAATCAACCCTAGCGGGTTCATATCATCACCTGTCATGGTTAGTAGGAAATAAGAAACACAAAAATAATATGTATCCTCCTATCAACTACTAGGATGTGTCGGTTGTAATTCTCTCAAACTCAAATTGTTTCAAACAAGCTCTTACAAGTTCTTACCAAGCCAAACAGGAGGTGACGGCAACCAATAAGTCTACAACCATGGAGCGAAGTGCATCTGTGCCGCAGCAACAAAAACCTGTCAAACTGTAGTCGAATATGTGTGGCTCTAGATGGGCTTAAGCAAGGAAATATACTAGGACCACGTTAGTCACAAAAGCAAGTTGAGTAATCATTCAACGGAGGTACTGTGCTGGTCCTAGGCTAAAGCATGCTAGAGACGTGAGCCTAGGCACAAATGTAGTCACTGAAAAAGAGCAACTAGCACAGCACAAAAGAAAACAATAGATTCAGCCCCTTCTTTCTTCTCCTTCTCTTATCTTTTTTTTTCTTTTTTTCCTTCTTTTTCTTTCTTTTGTTTTTTTGCAGAGGCCTAAATCTTTTATTTGGTACTATGACAACCCAAACAACAAGGCTATTGCACACAACCCCTTCGAATTCAGATTTAACAACTCTTGTTAATACAACTGATGCGGAATTCTCTAAGAAGATTGCGGAGCACTCAGATCAAATTTTGCTACTAGGTCAGATCAGTTGGAAAGAAGACAACTTCAAATTTCCATATTGTATTCAAACTCCCAAATCGAACATCATATGGATCTGTGGTGGCAGAAACACAACAATGATGTATATGGTGATGGTGGATCTCGTGGTGACCAAAACGTGACAGAACTCAAAACTCTGAAGGAATAGACACTAAGATCAGCAACTCGACACAACCGATGCAAACGAAAACTCAACAAGCCCTAACTAAGAATCACTAGTAAAAGGCTAAAAGGGTCTTTAGGATTAAGGAAAACTAATCTACTAATATTTTGTGGGGTTTTCCTGGACTATAGGAAATTAAAAACAGCAAAGAACTAGAAGTCTCTCACCGATAAACCTTGCTCTAATTACCAACTGATAGGAACCCGCTAGGGTTTATTCTTGATCTTTCGATGAGAGGCATGGGATAACTTGATTTGGAGATGGAGATGACGTTCACAGCCTGACTACAGCCATCCAAGGATGCTGCACCTTAGCAACCGATACACCACCACTAATGGCCGCCGCGATCTTGTGGAGCACGATCAACCAAACCACTAGGGTAATTCCTGCAAGCAATCGAGGAACAAGCAAGAACAAGTATAATAAGAAACTCAATTGCAAATATGGAGATGAAAACCAATTTGAACTCACAAATTTGGGGTTCTGAATCGAGTAGATCGGATGGTCTAGTCAACACACACGTCTACAAGGAAGTAGCAATGGCTAAACTTTCAACAAAACAAAATCCAATCTGTTTGTGGTGGCTCTAATCCATATTAATACCTAGGAGAACAATTGGGGGGGTGTTGGGGTCGTGTTCCAACCCTAGGATGTGTCCCTAATGGACCCAACTTGATACATGGCCCATCGGGCCAAAATAAGGTGATGCAGCACCTTTGGATAGAAAACCTCTCGATAGTAATTCAGATATGGACTTGAGTCTAGATCCATATGAAAATAGACTTCATAAGAATTCCAAGGAGTACTTGAGCACCTAAAACGGAGTCTAGATGAGGTCGTGGCGGCCATCGCAAGTTGGGGCAATGCTGCAGTCCGAATCCAGCCCCAAAACGTGTTGGATTGGATCTCTTTCTTTCCTTGGAACAAAAGTGACGTGGTGGCCTAGTGGAGGACATTGGGAATACTTGGACTTGGTCCCCAATCAACTTCTTTGGTCCTCTAGGCCTTCCATGTATGTTTAACACTCCACGTATGCATTTCTGAAAATGACAACGAACACACATCATTGTGCAGCATCAATTTATCAAATGTATCAAATACAATCATGGTAAAGAATTATTTCACCTATGAATCAAAAGTTGCTAATATGGTTCTATCCGAGCAGGTGATGTCCTCATCAGGTCGGGTGATGGCTATTTGATGGAAACGACCGGAGCTCGGCGTATTTGGTCGGCGGCCATGGAGTGCACGGCCGGACGCCTTGGGCGGCCAGGGAATCTTCGATTCCCGGCCGAGGATCTCGACGCTCGTCGTAGATAGGTTAGGGTTGGAACTGGATGGTGGCCGGAGTATTTGGCCGACGCAGGTGCTCGGCTCGGTGGAGAAGAATGGCACAAGGGAGGTGCGGGGGAGGGCGGCGAGGGACGCAGGGGTGAGAGGAGAGGGATAGGAGAGAAGAAATAGAGAGGAGAGAAGAGGTGCTAACAAGTGGGTCCATCGCCACGTGGCGTCCACGTCGCCAAAACCACCCACCAAAACAGCCCGATGGTCAAATATGAACGATTTTGATAGTTGCCTAGTCAATAGTTTCTGATTTTACGGTTCGATGGTCGAAACCAAATGGAATCGAAAGTTGGATGGTAATAACAAAGAAGTGGTGGCTTATTCGAGCAAATCGGGCAACCAAACAAGAGCATCCCAATGCAATGTAGGGTTGCTAAACCATGCAAACCAACACACAAGGAGACGGCACTAGTGAAGGTAAGATTGGGCAGCTTGGTTATACCCTAGCATGACTTAAAACTTAGCCAAGCAACCAATCATACCCTATAACTTTCTGCTTTATTTCTTCCTTGTTTTCAACTCTGTCTCAATTGATGCTTAGTGCCATGGTGATTCCAAGCTCCTCGCTTTAGCACATGCAACACCTTTCTCATGCTAGCATCCCCCATTCGAAACCAACATCTTGGCACAAAATCGATTTAATTTAGAACAATAAAGAACACTTCATTCATTTCTATATTTTACATACCAGGCTAGACCTAGACCTATATATGCTGAAACTTGATTTCGTTGGCTTTTGTCCCCCTTTCTAATGGCTTCCTAAAAGAGTTCGTCGAGTTCCAATTTTCCACTGCTTTTCCATTTTCATTGTTTTTGTTGGCACGAGCTGCATAGAAAGACGAAAGGGAGTAAGTGACATAAGGGAAAATGGAGCACATGCTTATGCTAACCATGCTCACGGGGATATTGAAAAAAACAATATGACTCTCCTATGTGATTTTGTTGTTAGGGGAGCCAAGAAAAGCCAGGATTTATTGTGTTTTCAAACATCTAACTTTTGCTACGCACGAGACATGATTAACAAGGAATCTGGACAGAAAAACAAGTGACTTTGCCTTTGCTTCTGTGTTTTCTTTGTCTTCGAGTTTGCAATGACTCTAAGATTTTGTAAATACACCAACATTTTTATACTTTCATACAATGACTTGCAATTCTTCCACGTGTTGGAGAAAAAAAACTTCAGCATAAACGCAATCATGATCTTAGCTTACTATAATATCAAGCATGGATGATCGATTAGGCAATCAACGCCGCATGATGATGCCGGAGAGCTGCCAGCTGCGCAAGCAAACATGGTACGAACGGAACCGATTCTCCCAATGCCAAATTTGCAAGGATAATTTTGCTCTAGGACATTGCTCAATGCTGGTCTTTGCCAGGGGACACTTCTCAATCTGACCTTTGCCAATAGACACCATTCAACTCTAGTTATTTGCCAGAAGACATCCAATGTATTATAATATTCATTTCCCGGTAAAAGGATAAAGAGAATTTTAGAAATGACCTAACTACCCTTACCAACATTGTCTAATCCCATCCGTTCTCTATCCCCTGAGGCGCCGCTGCTACTCGCACCACCCCAGGCGACCGCACCGCTGCCACATGCTGCCACGTGAACCCAACTGTCGGCCGACGTCCACCCTAGGCGCCATTGCCCCACACCCCCAAGGCCCCGACGCATTGGCCACCTTGAACGCCGCGTCGAGGAGATAGCTGCCGTGGCACAACCGGTGATGCCTGCTCTGCCAATCCTCATCGCACGGCCACCGCACAAAGCTGCCATGTTCGTCCGCGGAGTAGCCCCGGCCTTGACGAGCTCGCGGTTGGAGCATCCGCTGTGCGTGTGGTAGTGGTGGTCGATGCGCGTCGCAGAGAAGCTGCAGCTTCTGAGCCGGGACCAGCCAAGGAGTCGCTGAATCTTAGCGCGGTGCTGCGCAACGATTGTACGCATGAGCATGGCATCGGCTTTCAGTGCCGCGCGTGGAAGCGCTGGCGAGTGCCATCTATCGCCACGCGCCGTCGCCCACCAGTGCACTCCCACACGCGCAAGAACACCGTGTCGAGGATCTATTAGAGGACGACAGCTCATGTAGCCCTGCGGGCTGCGGCACACCATGTCTAGGTGCAGAAGCTAACAGAGGAGGGCAGCAGAACGCAAGATGCATAAACTAACATATGCTAAAGGCCTTGTGAGACCCACCTTAGCAAGGGTATAATTGACTTTACACCCTCTTTCTCTCTCATCCCAAGCAAGAAAATGATATTTTATTTACTTCAGCGTCCAACAGAAAAAATGCATAAAGTAGCATGTCCATCAGCAAATTTAGTATCGAAGGATGTCCAGTAGCAAATATCACATTTCTACAATGTCGCACAGCAAATTTGCCCAATTTGCAATGATCATCATCACGTTCGGCCATTCCCAGAAAGCTTACGCGGCGAACCTAATAAAGTATAAAGTCACTAAGATCTTGTTTAGTTGCCCAACTTTGAATAACCAAAATTACTGTAGCGCAACTGTAGCATTTCGTTTGTATTTGTGAATTATTGTCCAAATATTGACTAATTAAGCTCAAAAGATTCATCTCGCAAAGTACAATAAAACTGTGCAATTAGTTTTTATTTCGTCTACATTCAGTACTCCATGCATGTACTACAAGTTTGATGTGATAAGGAATCTTCTTTTTCATAATGCTAAAGTTAGGATTTTGGGAGAAATTAAGGTCCCGTTTTCTTCCACTGACTTATTTTTAGCACCCGTCACATTGAATGTTTAGGTACTAATTAGGAGTATTAAACGTAGACTATTTACAAAACCCATTACATAAGCCGAGGCTAAACGGCGAGACGCATCTATTAAGCCTAATTAGTCCATGATTTAACAATGTGTTGCTACAGTAAAATTTGCTAATGATGGATTAATTATGCTTAATTAGGCTTAATAGATTCGTCTCGCCGTTTAGCCTCCACTTATGTAATGAGTTTTGTAAATAGTTTACGTTTAATACTCCTAATTAGTATCTAAACATTCGATATGACACGTGCTAAAAATAAGTCACCGGAAGAAAACGCCCCCTAAACAAGCCTTAAACGGCCAAACTTGTGACGCATCCGTGTGTCCGTGACTTCGTGGGCCCGTAGAAACGCGGGGGGAGGCGCTCGTGCTAACGAACACCAAACGGCCGCATACACGCACCGCCGCTCTCCTGCCTGCCCAGACCTCAGACGCTGATACTGTGGCCCCACCGCGGGAGCTGGTTGACCCGCGGGTAGGTCGCAGCTCTGTCGCCATAACGTGCCTCCCTGGGCCCTCAACGATAAACTGCCACGTTGCAATCACACTGGAAAAAATAAAAAAAAGGGAAAGAGAAAAAGGACAGCTGCGTCGCCTTCCTGGCCTCCTGCCACTCCTGAGCGCAACAGGGCTCACAACTCACAAGGCAACAAACATACAAACGCCATCTCGCCCAATCTAGGAACTTTTTTTTATTTTTAACCCTTTTTTTTCTTTATTTTTAAAAATAACCTCAGCGGGGTTTTATTTGCGTGGCCTAACCCTTTTGGCCGCGCTAGACCGCCTGGCGCGGCAGGAACATGCTGCCGCGCCACATGCACTGGCGCGGCAGCCCCCTACCACGCTGGCGCGGCGAGCCGCGGCGCCAGGCGGGCGCTGACGTGGGCGGGCTTTCGCCGCGCCATCCCGCCTGGCACGGCAGGGCCAACACTTAGACCGCGCGCCGGCTCCCTTCCTCCTCCCTCCCTCCTTTCTTCCTCCTCCAGACACACTACACAGCAGCACCTTGCAGCGCCGGCCCCCACCACCCTACCCCCAAATCCACCAAAAATCCGGCGTTTTTGGTGGGGGAAAGTAGTGGGAATCGATCCCTGCTTCGTGTGGAAGGTATTCCCCTACTTATTCTCGTGTTTTACCGTTGCATTTGGTAGATCGGAGGATGTTTAGGTGACTTAGGGTTAGGTTAGTGATTTGAAATTTTAATGAAATGCAATGGTGTTTTGTGTTAGATGATACGTAGTTCATACGCAATTGAGTCTCTGCCCGCGATATTGACGTGTAGAACTTGTTAAATGCTTCGATTTAGGTATATATTCATCCAATTGTGTGGTTTACATGACATGTATTTTTTTTATATGTTCAATTAATTAGTCTCATTTTTGTTTCAGTGTTTGTATTTTGTAGATCGAGTGTTTACATTTTATCAAAATGATGTATATAGCTAGTATGGATTACGTGTGTAAAGTTTATTTGTGTATTAAATTTGTTGCACTTGATTTCCAGGTGAGATGGCGTCGTTTGGTTCTGAATACAAACGGCGTAGGTGGTATGTGCGTTATGTGGGCGAGTCCAATGTTGCTGGTCCCGTACCTCCTGCTCTTCCGGTACCACTTTGTAGATGTGGCGCGCAAGCAGAGGTGAAACAATCAAGGCATCCAAAGACAGCCGGAAGAGCCTTCTATGTATGCAAATGGACTTTTGATCCATTGCCTGCCGCACCTTGCGATTTCTTTCAGTGGATCGATGGACCCGACAAATATGATCCTAGGATCCGCCTATTCCCATATCATAGCACAGAGCTGAAACCATACCATAAGTTTAGGCGTTGGGTTCCTCCTCCACCAAACCCACCTAGGATGACCGATGAGGAGAAGCAGGAGGCTGCTTGTAGGCGTGTGAGGGATCCTCCCATGTGCAAGTGTGGTGTTCCTGCTAAGCTTATGCGTCCTAACTTAGGGGATCCACCTAAGTTTACTCCATTCTTTCGATGCTCCCTAAAGACTCATGTAAGTATATTACGAGAATATTAGTATGTCGTTTAGCTAGCAGTTATAATTTTGCAGTATATTGTTCATACTTTAACTTGATGTTATTGCTTGGTAGTTGGAGAAGCGTTTTGTAGTTACTTTACATATGAGTAGTTCACGTCATGGGTTTTTTCAGGATGGGTGGCCGTTGTGTGATTTCAATGAGTATATATACGGCCCAATGGCAATGTGGCCAACAGAGGAGGAAGTGCGGGAGTTTGAAAGTGAAAATGCACCGTGGCCATGTGTGTCCTCTCCTAGTGATAGATGCAAGTGTGGTATATTGGCAACAGAAGGTGTGGTGCCTTCTGAACTTGGATATGGTTCGTTCTGTGGAAATGCACATGGCGATTACTGGGTTAGTAACTACTCGTCTCTTATGTTTTATGAAGGTTGTAACTTGATTCAAATTTGTAAGAATATTGAATTGTTGTTGCAGGAGGGAAGGACATGTGATTGGGAAGATTTTTGTGGTCGATATGATTTGTTATTAAAGTTGGGAAATACATCGGAACCATGGAAGTTAAGGAAACAACAAGAAATTAAAGAAAAGATTAGGAAGAAGTATGATGTGCCTATTCCTGACGTCGACTTGCTTTGGGGAAAAATATATCAAGATATGGTGCATGAGACTGGAGTGAAACCTAATGGACTTTATGTAAGGGAAACTATTATTAAGTATTGGAGGCAAAATAGATCCAAGTATCCACGACCTCTAACTGAAAATGAGAAGAGAGAAAATAGGAGGAAGTTGCAGGAGGAGAGGGAGTTGGAGAAACAAAGGTTGATGGAGGAAAGAGATCGCTTAGGTTATGTGGTTGATCCGAATGTGAAATACCCTGAGGGTTCATGGGAACAATATTTGCAACAAAAAGCGGCAAGAAAAAGAAGGCTTGAAATGGAAGAGTTACAACAAAAAGCGGAAGAGGCACAGATGGAGACGATGAAGGCTCTTATTGCCGATTTACCTGTTGGTAAGGTTAATGTCGATAAGAAAGGCAAGGGAGTTGTTGTTGCCGGAGATGTTCATGATGATGATGATGACGACGAGTTACTATATGAAGGTGACTCGGACTAGATGAACGTGTTGATGTAACTGGATCATGTTTCCCTGTAGCTGTGAAAACTATGTAGAACATTATGTTTATGTTTATTCTGGGAACTACAATTAGTTGTCAAAAACTATTTTCATTTCCGAGAGAACTATGTTCAGACGCATCAAAGTTTGCCATGACATGACTGGCTTCTTGTGGTTTTGGCGTGTTGTTTTCCTGAACTCCTGTCCACGGATCACCGTAGTCAATCTCCATGCATCTTCCCGACCCGGAAGGAATAAGGTATAGGAAAGAAGGCAATGCTTTCTTTTTTTTCATTTTTGATCTGTAAATTGAGTTGTTAATGAATCCGCTTCATTCGTCGACTCTATTTAATTCGCTGAATATATATGATATTTCTTTTCTTTGAAACACAAATTCTATAACAAGGTTTGAGACCTTGTGTTTGTATCTATTTATCTTTTTTATACTAGTGGAATTTCATTGTATTGGGTTCTTTCTTAGATCTAAATGGAGTGGAATAGAGAAATAAAAAAAAGGCCTTTCATATAAAAATGTAAGAATATTATGCCATATATCTCATTTGGATAAAACAAATTAGAATCAATTTTCTCTTATTCTCGTTTGTTCCTTCCTTTAGATAAATACTCGAAAATGTACTGAATACTCGAAAATGTACTGAAATCTACTGAAACAGTAGGTGGAGGCCTTGCCGCGCCAGGAGGCCTGGCGCGGCAGGGCTGAGCTGCCGCGCCAACCGCAACCTACTTTCAGTAGGTTGCGCCGGGTGGGATGCCGGCCTTGCCGCGCCAGGCGGCCTGGCGCGGCAAGGCTGGGCTGCCGCGCCAAACGCAACCTAAGTAGGTTGCGCCGGGTGGGAGGCCGGCCGTGCCGCGCCAGGCCGCCTGGCGCGGCAGGGCTGGGCTGCCGCGCCAAACGCAACCTACTTTCAGTAGGTTGCGCCGGGTGGGAGGCGGGCCTTGCCGCGCCAGGCGGCCTGGCGCGGCAGGGGTGACCTGCCGCGCCAAATGCAACCCAATTTCAGTAGGTTTCGCCGGGGGGTGGTGGCGGCAAGGGTGCGCGGCCGAGCCAATTTTAGTAAACTTTCATTAGGTTTCGCCCCAGGGGGGTGGGGCATCAGGAGCGCGCTGCACAATCCGAAACGTATTTTTGTGCTAAACATTTACGGAAAAATACACGAAATACAAGTACATCATGGAGCAAACATATAACATTGTACGGACATAAAAAAACGTAACAACCAACTTAGTCTTTTACAAACGTGACATGAATAAACCTAACATGCTTAGTCTTTTACCAACTTAGTCTTTTACAAACGTGACATGGAATAATTGGGCACATGATAGGTTCAGTGGCGTGACCGCCGCTCATCCGGAGGGCTAAAAGGATCTCTGGTGCGACGCTCCCTCCTTGGATGCGTGGGCAGCACATTGGCGCTGCCAACGTCGGTGTGGTCCCGGGAACGACGACGTCGGCGTGGCAACCGGGTATGAGTTGCAGGTTCCTATTGAATAATTGGGCACAAATCATAAAATTTGTATGACACTTCGGGAGCGAACATTAAAATGTATAATTGAAATTGGAGGAACTTCTGAATATACCTTGCTGGACTCTCCCTGCGTCTGAGTCACAGGTGGAGCATCGTGAGAAATCTCGAGTTCCTCACCATACGTAGGGTCATCATCCTCAGACTGCTCACCTTCCGAGTCCTCGCTTTCCTGAGGGGATGCGGGTTCCTTACCTCGCGATCTCCTGCTAGGACCTGCCGCAGTGGATGGTGTTGCAGCCCTGGGGGTAGTCACCAATGCAGTCCGACGTGATCCTGAAGAAGTACCCTGGACATTGGCCCCGTCGTGCGCATCTGAGGATGTCATGCAGTTCATCCTCTGCGCCATTCGCCTGCAACTTTTACGAACCCTCTGCCATATATTCACGACTATGTTATTGATGGTTACAAAGATAGTACGAGTATAAGTGAAAATTTGTTTGGATTTCTACCTCTGCAAAAGCACGAAGCAGACTATCACCTTCCCCAACAGCGTGCTCCATAATCACACCCGCCTCGTTAGAGAGCCTTGCAAGCTGCTGTCCTTGCACGCAGTAGTTTTCATTCCATAAGTGATCAATGTGACGATACTATAATTACAAACCGAAAGCTTACCATGTAGTCGTGGAGAGGTGCACGCTCAGGCTGTGTCCCATGGTGTGTCACGGTGTCGTACGCGTCAGCTATGTCAGCGTCATCATCAGACGGTGCATCCTCAATGGGCACATTAGTCCAAGATGGTTTCACTTTGGTTCTCGTCGAAGTACAGTACCATCTTATGTACTCATTGTTGGGTCGCCAGTACGGTCCACCTTCAGGATCGCATCCTTCCTTATTGTTCCACATGTGGATGTACCGGTCATGCTTCACCCTCCAATCATTTTCCTTGTACCGCTTTCTGCGGTCGATACTGCATCAGAAATTAGTGAAGTATTAGTATAACACGTTAATTGCGTTAATTGAATACCCTCCAATAGTTATTTATTCCTGCGTACCTGTGCAGCTGCTGCGAAGTCGATAATTCCAAAGGAGGGCACGGTTGCATCCTCCCAAACTGCCGCATCACCCTATGCGGCATATGAAACTCTACCACGTAGTACAGTATCATTGGGGTCGTGCACCTCCACAGCTCTCTATCTCTGTAGCACGTCGGTGAAAAGACGATCTCGCTAAGCTGCTGACGGTCATACGGTTTCCATTCCACCTTCAAAAATTTTCACGCAATACTTATTTCATCTACCATTATATGCAAGTTAGCTTAAAAAACTGTTATGGTTACCAAATTACCTGGTACTGCGTGAGAACATCAAACTCGTTCGTGTAGGCCCTGTAGCGCCTATCCGGATTGCCACGAACGGGCCGCACATGCTTCCACACGTGATAGAACGTGGGAAGAGAATCGTCCTGATGCCATGGCTGAAATTGCAAGTAAGTCTAATTGGTCACATGATACAATAGTTTTTCGAACATTAACGTAGAAAAAGGAATTAGCCGTTGTGACTTACATCGACACGGAGGCGGGAAGGTCGACCCACGGGCATTCGCTCTCAAATCCATATCTGGAGCATATAAGTGCACCCTCCAACATTAGAATCTCTCGCTGTGCGCCGGCAAGCCTCACATAACTGTCTGTACAGCCAGGCAAGAGCCGCTGAGCCCCAACTGTAGGTGGCTATGTTTTCCCAAACTTGACCTAGAATGGGGAGAACCATCCATGATACTGTGTTCCCAGCTGCATCTGGAAGGAGGAATGTACTGACAAAGTGCCATAGCCACACTCGAGCAAAGCGCTGCACGACCTCGTCATTTGCTCCCGGAGGACGCACCTCGAAGTGCTCCCTCAACCATGCCGAGCTAACACCGGACGTCTTCTTCGAGCTATCTCCTCCCTCTGGCTCTGGCGGCCTAATCCCAATATGCATCTCGACCATATCACGCCAATTCTCATTCTGGATAATACCTGTCACTGGCAGCCCATGCAGTGGAAGGCCGAGTATCATAGCCGCATCCTGCATTGTGATGGTCATTTCTCCGAAGGGCATGTGGAACGTGTGAGTCTCCGGACGCCACCTGTCGACCATAGCGGTCAACAGTGGTCCGTCCATTGGAGGGAGACCCCCCACGACCTGAACAGCGATATCCAAGAAACCTGCTCTCTGCAGGTACTGGGCGTACCGCTCATCCCACCTAAGTGGTGAGTGCACCCTAGCTCTCAGTGGTGTCAAATTCTGCAAAACATTATAAGATTATTACCAAAATGAGAAGTCAATCCAATTGTGAATAACGGGCTTCTAAAGTGGTAAGTAACACAAATATGATAGAAATGACATTTTCAGTATGAAATTGTTTACACTCTACACAAGCGAATAGTAACGATAGGCACATCCTTAATTAATTTATAAGAACATTTCATACGAAAATCTTGCAATTCTCATCCTAAGGTATGCATTCATCAGCAAAAAATAGCAACCATTGTTATACCTCATTCATGTCCGCGAGGTGGTGGGCACGGTGGTGCAAGTCGTAAGCAGCCTCAAGAAGAGGGTACCCCGGAGCCGCCATCCTAAAAAAACAACATAAATGATCGTTAGTAAAAAGCTTCATTACATGATAAGTACGGAAAATATGATAATGTACTACTATAAAAAAGATAAGATAATAGCCACGCATAATACAAGCAACGCGCATACCCAATTGTTCGAATTACCCGGCTTATTACTGCTCAGTCTAGATTTAGTGCCTTTTGATTTTCTACTGCGGCATGTGCAATTCCTAATGATCTTGTGGCACTTGGAGCAACGATTTTCTGACTTGTCAATATCAAAATCACCAGTATCATAATCTGCAGAAAGCCTCCCTTCCGACACGTCCATCTCGCCTGTGAAACGCTTCTTCTGCCGCCTTCCTACTTTATTTCTCATTAAACTGGGGTTAGGCACGTACCCTACCCCTTCATATGCCGGCCATTGTGACGGATCTAGGTAAGGTTGAAAGCTTGATTCCCAAATTTTGATGGTGTGCTCCCTAGAGTACAACGGTGACATGTACATGGGGCTTTCAAAGTTAAGACCTCTTGCCTTGCAAGCTGTAATGAAGTGTGAACATGGAAGGTGCAACAATTGAGGAACATTGCAGGTGCACGAAACTTCGTGCAGATCCACTCTATAGTGTCGGCCTCCATGACTCTCACCCCCAATGTTAGTCGAACCGTAACTTCTTATAGAATACACCATCCTTTCTGGCCCATACGGATCTGCTAAGTGGTGCACGGATCTAAGCTCAGCCTCTGATAAATAATTACCTGCAACTTGCCCACTTCTATAGCCTTGATCTAACATTTCACGCGCCTTTCCCCATCGGTTCACAAAGTAGGCGTTGCATTTTTCGAATGTGTATTCAATAATTCCAGCGACGGGCCTACTTCGGATGCCTTTGAAAACTCCGTTGAGTGATTCCGAGAAGTTCGTGGTCATAATACCCCACCGCATCCCTCCCTCATCGAAAGCCTGCGCCCATTTATCCTTGTCCCCCATTTCACCCTTCAACCATTCTTTTGCGTCGTCGTTCAAGTTCTTCACTAAATCTTCTAACTTCTCACGAAATTCTCTCTCTGTATGAACCGTGCATAATAATTTCAATTTTCCAATCACACGATTGCTCTTTTGCCGACGCGACATGTTGGCAGCAAAGTGCCTCATGCACCACCTATGCACAAGCGGCGGAAAACCATCAATGTGGTCCTTTGCACAATTTAGAAGCCCATGATGCCTATCTGATATCATACACACTATCCGTGAAGGTCCAAGAACATTTACCCGAACAAGTTTCATAAACCATGACCAACTCTCATTATTCTCACTCTCGACCAAGGTAAAAGCAAGAGGCACAATCTGTTGTTCTGGATCTACAGCAATTGCCATCATTAATGTACCCTTGTACTTGCCAGTCAAGAATGTACCGTCCACCAGTATCACAGGACGGCAATGTTGAAATGCCTCACTACATTGAGGGAAGCACCAAAATACCCTTTGCAGTATATGATTCAACACTCCATTGTCAGGAACCATCATGCTACATGAGTCGATCCACCATTTAACTCCGGGATTGTAGTAGGTTATAGCTGAGAGTACCCTAGGAACCATGCCGTACGACTCCTTCCAGTCGCCCCAAAGCAGGGCAACAGCGTGTTGCTTCGCCCGCCAAGCCTTCGAATACTTCACACGGTACCCACTAAAGATGAAGATGGACTCCACGAGTGATGGCACCGATGTCTCGCTGTCTTTACGGATAATGCCTAGGATACGCCGTCCAAGGTACTTTGCTGTGCACTGTACATGCTCTCGCTTCGGTTGTGACGACCGACAAGTATGCGGTTGCACAACATTTGAAATTCTCCATTGTCCGGTGCTTGATATTAGCCGAGACCATACACGCCAATGACATCCTTGCTTGCATATCACATTGTATCTTAAGTTCTTGTCAGAGTGAACTACGCTAAAAGGTCTATGTAACCTCACCGCGTAGTCAGCCAAGAAAAACTTCAGCTCCTCAACACTATTGAACTTCATCCCCTTCTTAATCACTGGACTCTCACCAATGGACGTCCCTTCGGCATTCACCATACTAGATTCACATATTGCTTTGTGAACCATACTTATGTCCTTATCATTGGGAACGGATGGCAGTTCGACATCACGTTCTTTTAACATCCGCAACTCACACTGGGTGTAAGAAAAACAATCGTCCATACGACGAATGCCTTCTACATCATGTACGGTTGCGGTGTCAAATTGCAGTCCATCCTCTTCATTTTCTACCCCGACGTTCTCATATTCATGCCCACCACTCTCAAATAGTGATTCCTCCTCTACCTCCTCACCTACTACCCCATCTTCCTCCAATTCACAATCTTCGGAACCCATAGAGACATTATCAACATCTATATTTGCTTCATCCCTCTCAAAAATGTTATTGGGAAAATCATCATTGGCAATAGCCAAGTCAAAATCACGTTCTGTTTCACCTAACACGTGATGCAGCATTTCTGACTCCTGGGTACCATTATGGTTCACTACCGTCACTTCCTCCCTCATGACAACATTTGGACCAGGCATACGAACAATTTCGACTATAACCTCCAAACATGCAACATTAGCTTCGTGCACAACATCCTTATAGTGCTTCCAATTCGCATCGGATGCTAACTTCATGAGAACATAATGAGCTCTAGCTTTCCCACAATCAAAACGACCTCTCAAACTTATCTCATCCACTCTACATCCATACTTCGTCATTACACGGTCAACTAAATCACTAAAACTTGGAGGACCATCAAATATTTCAATTGACTCATTCATATTCTCTAACTTCCCATTTTGTTTCACAACACCACCATGAAAAAATCGAACTAAACGATCCATCTACAAAATACAAACATTTCACCATGTCATATACACTACACATTGCACATATTCGACATATCAACTACACACATTACATATATTGGACAAATTGCAAACAAAAAATACATATATACATTGCACTATACGATTCAATGAATATATCCTTAAATCAATAAGTTCTACACGTCAATATCGCGGGCAGAGACTCAATTGCGTATGAACTACGTATCATCTAACACAAAACACCATTGCATTTCATTGAAATTTCAAATCACTAACCTAACCCTAAATCACCTAAACATCCTCCGATCTACCAAATGCAACGGTAAAACACGAGAATAAGTAGGGGAATACCTTCCACACGAAGCAGGGATCGATTCCCACTACTTTCCCCCACCGAAAACGCCGGATTTTGGGTGGATTTGGGGGTGGGGCGGCGGGGGCGGCGCTGGAGCTTCGGGCTCGGGGGTTTCTGGAGGAGGAAGAAAGGAGGAAGGGAGGAGGAAGGGAGCCGGCGCGCGGTCTAAGTGTTGGCCCTGCCGCGCCAGGCGGGCTGGCGCGGCGAAAGCCCGCCCACGTCAGCGCCCGACTGGCGCCGCGGCTCGCCGCGCCAGCGTGGCAGGGGGCTGCCGCGCTGCCGCGCCAGGCGGTCTGGCGCGGTCAAAAGGGTTAGGCCGCGCAAATAAAACCCCGCTGAGGTTATTTTTAAAAATAAAGAAAAAAAAGGGTTAAAAATAAAAAAAAGTTCCCCAATCTAGCTCACTCCGAAAGATCAAACGCCCCACCCAGAAAACCATTAGAATAACACCGGCAAAAATCTCTCTCCGTCTCCCTTCACACCAGGAGGAGGATAACGGGCCCCCGGAAGGCTGCAAACCCTAGCGCCGGGTCCAAGCAACGACGTGCGCCAGGCGGCCAGGCCCGCGCGCGCGCACGCACGCAACTGCATTCCGCGATTCCTTTCCCTTCACGCGGCGGCAACCCCTGCGCATTGCGCCGCGCGTGGCAGTGGTGCCAGGGATCCATGGCGCTGGCGGCACGACGGGGCTCCTGGTGGTAGGACTCCTCCGCGGGTGCCGGATCTGGGGGCCGCGGCATGGCGCTGTTCCGCAAGTTCTTCTACCGCAAGCCGCCCGACGGGCTCCTCGAGATCACCGAGCGCGTCTACGGTGCGTTTGCCCCCGCTCCATCATCCATCTCTTCAATGCCACTGTCATTTGTCATTAAAAGGGAATGCTCCGTGCGTCGTCTGATTCGCGTTTCCATTTTCGAATGCCGTGGTGAATATGTCTGGCGGTGATGCAGCAATTACTGGAAATGGTTCGGTGGTTTGTCTTGTTTTTTTTCTCTCTCTCCATGTCTTGCTCGGTTTGTCGTGCGCAATTCGTCTTCACTTGTTTTGGTTAGAGACAGTTTTAAGATCAGACAGACTTTAGCAACTCTACTTCAGCGGCCGTGCTGTTATATTGTGTCCTTTTTTTTATTTTTTTAAGGATATAATTTCCGAAATTTCTTTGGAGGAAACTGTAGCGAAACAATAGTTTGTCTACAGTGTTGTTAGGTGCATCGCTACCTGTGCTGGATGCCGTGCACAATGTGGGATATTCATTGTATTATCGAGGTTAGCTTACCACGCATTACTTGTTTTGTAGTGGATTGCTCCCTGGTCATTTCTGTTGCAGCACAAGTGGGTCCAGTGTCTCATGAAGTCATGAGAAAACTTTACAGTTCTGTCTCTTGATGAACCTTGATGAGCTGATGATCTGGACCTGAATCTCCTATCGACACAAGCCTCTGGTCTCAAAGACAGTCACATACATCAAGTTTTACCTTTAGGTCCCAATCAGACACATGGAAAAATTTCTGGTAGGAGATATTATAAGCTAGTGAAACCATAACATATGTCCATCTTGGTGAAATTTCTGGCAAGAAAGTCCGAGCTGACGAGCCCAGATGTTTGACATGGAATGGAAATGTGTGATTTGAAATACAGACTATTATTCTAATTAATAACCATCACTCAGTTGTCACAGATAGCACACCAACAAACAATCAGAATCACACACAAAAGAAAAAGAATCCAAGAAAGCAACAGAGGATTGGGTGCCCTTCAATTTGGGAGTACTAGAATAGAAAATATAGAAAATGGGTTAGGGCCGGCTCATTTTAACAATAAGGAAAGTGCTGTTATGGCCATTTTTGTATGGCTTACTAACTACCCCTTTTAGTGTTCAACATGCTTCACTGTGACTATCAAAGCTTCACCGTTCAAGGAACATTTGTTGATAGTGATAGTAAATGTACCCACGCAAGCCGTAGGATTTAATATATATCACTTTTCCTTTTCAAATTGATTTGCTGAAGTGATGTTGGCTTCCTGCTAAAATGTTCCTTATCCCTATCTTGTTCGCTGTAGTGTTTGATTCTTGCTTCACAACTGATGTCTTCGATGATGAGAAGTACCGAGATTATATTACTGACATTGTTACGCAACTTCGGAGCCACTTCGCTGATGCTTCATTTATGGTCTTCAACTTTCGGGATGGAGAAAGTCAAAGTTTACTGGCAAATATCTTATCAAGCTATGATATGGTAGTTATGGACTACCCCAGACAATACGAGGGATGCCCACTCCTTACAATAGAAATGATTCATCATTACTTAAGGTCGGGGGAGAGTTGGCTCTCTTTGGGCCAGCAAAATGTCTTAATAATGCACTGTGAGCGTGGTGGCTGGGCTGTACTTGCATTCATGTTAGCAGGATTGCTGTTGTACAGAAAACAGTTCATTGGTGAGCAGAGGACACTGGAGATGATTTACAGGCAAGCACCTCGTGAGCTGGTTCAGTTGCTCTCACCATTAAATCCTGTGCCTTCTCAGATAAGATACTTACATTATATATCTCGGAGGAATGTGAGCACAGAGTGGCCACCTCAGGATCGGGCCCTTACTTTAGATTGTGTGATACTAAGAAACATTCCAGGCTATAATGCAGAAGGTGGATGTAGACCTATATTCCGTATTTATGGACAGGATCCTTTACTTGCTACAAGTAACACCCCTAAGGTGCTCTTTGCAACACCAAAAAGAAGCAAATACATTCGGCTTTACAAGAAGGTTAGTGTTCATGATCACTTTCTGTTTCCAGAACTGGCAAATTCATCGTTTGGTGCCTAGCATCCAGAGTGAGAACACATATTTACTGATGACATTCTTTAGATTTTCTCATTTAGCATGCCATTGCCTTCTCACGACATTGTAATAGTCACTGAAATTTCCTTTCTGTTACCCAGGCAGACTGTGAACTGATTAAGATTGACATCCACTGCCATATTCAAGGTGATGTTGTCCTTGAATGCATTAGCCTTGATGCTGATCAAGAACAAGAAGAGATGATGTTCCGAGTCATGTTCAATACAGCCTTTATTAGATCTAACATTCTAATGTTAAACCGTGACGAAATTGATATGATGTGGGATGCCAAAGATCGATTCCCAAAGGAATTCAGGGCTGAGGTATGTATTTGTTGCTGTGATCTTATTCTCTAGAAGCTATGCAAAAATCGATAATTCGTTTTGTCCTCTTGTTAAAGGTTCTTTTTTCGGAAATGGACACCGCAAATCAGTTAGGTCCCATGGAGGTGGCAGGTATAGGAGAAAAGGAGGGCTTACCAGTTGAAGCATTTGCAAAGGTTCAAGAGATGTTCAGCAATGTTGATTGGCTAGATCCGACAGGGGATGCTGCAATCCAACTTTTCCAGCGACTTACTTCATCAGAAAATATACAGTTGAGGCAAGGATTCTTGTCTCCTAGTAAGAAAGAAGCAGAGTCGTTAGAGCTTGGTCCAATCTCTCCAACCAACAAACATTCTGACAATCTTCAACAGGAACCAAGCAACGTTTTACAACCCACAGTCTATGTGAACAAACAGGAAAATGTTGGTGGTCAGAGATTGACACTGTTGGAGCCGTCCACCAATTCTGAAGTCAAAACTGGAATTTCTGTTGTCCAAGAAAATCTAGGCTCTCTAGTTCACAAGGTTGACAGTAATACTGAACAGTCAACTGCATCGGAAAAGGCTGTTTCGTCGACCGTGAAATCTATCGAACCGGTTCTTAAGGATGAAAATGCTAAGCTTGATGAGCAACATGCTTCAGACCAACGCTCTTCACCTACTACAACTATGTCACGTCGATTTCCAATTTCTAGTTCGTGCTCTGCTCTTTCTGGCAACTCCAGTCCTAGATTACTTTCAGGTTGCCCAAGATTTCATAGCGCACCTTCAGCCCTTGGAATTACGGCTCTGTTGGAAGACCATGCTAGATGCTCTGATGATTGTCGTTCCACCGTAACCTCGACCACAGTATCAAATGTCTCAACCGGCGTAGTCAAAATTACATCAAAACTACCATCAGGACAACATCCAGCAACAGGTGTAGCTTAATTGATATTCTTTTGTACTATATGCATATCCTCATGCTACCACAATCCTTATTTTAGTGCTTTAACCTTTGATAATGTGACAGGTACTCCCGTTATAACAAAGGGTATGCCACCACCACCCCCTCCACCATCACGACCAGCTCTGCTGGTATCAGATGCTATTATGATGTCAGAAGCAAAAGACTTGTCTCAACCTGCTGTCAAGCATTCAGGTTAAGTCATAATGCATAATAAGACTAATGCTTTTTTCATGTAATATATATTTTTTATAATTAAGCTCATTCTGTGTTGTAGGCCTTCCATCTCATCCGGAGAGACAATCTACATTTCAGTCACATGGAACTAGTACTCTGCCCACAAATCATCAGAAATCCTCAACTAGCGCAGCAATTGAATCGCTGCTAACTTCTGCTCCACCATCACCACCACCACCACCACCACCACCACCACTGCCCATATCATCATCAACGTCCAGTTCTTCTAGTATTGACCATCTGCCTCCAGATTCTGTGCCTGTCTCTCCAACTTCATTCAGACCTCCAGTGCCAGCTGCACTGCAACCACCACCACCCCCGCCTCCAGCCTCACCTAGGCCTTCTCCTGTTAGGTCTCATGCACCACCATCGACGCCACCACCTCCACCATCTGTTTCTAGTTCGTCTCCTCTTAAACTGACTGGGCCACCTTCATCCCCACCTCCCCCACCCTCACCTAGGTGCTCTCCCAGTAGACCTCCTGCACCGCCGCCACCTCCACTACTTGCTTCTACTTCATCTACCATTAGACCTGCAGTACCACCTCCACCTCTATTTGCTTCTACTTCATCTCCTGTTAGGCCCGTGGCACCACCCCCACCACCTGCCCCAACATCATCACCCATTAGAGCTTCAGCGCCACCTCCACCTCCACCACCTAGAACAACTTCCGGTCCCCCTCCACCACCTGGAACAACTTCCGGTCCCCCTCCACCCCCACCACCATGCTATTCATCGAAACAATCATCCAGCCCCATGGGCAACTCAATGCCATCACCTCCTGTTCCACCACCACCCTCCCATGGAGGTGGCAATGGAGCTTCTGGCAACATTGTACCCCCACCTGTGCCTCCCGGTGGTAATGCTAAACTGTTTGGTTCTCAGGGGCGCGGACCTGCACCTCCTTCAGGTCCAATGTCAAAGAGCTTTCAGTCTGGTCAGGCTGTATTCAGAAGGTCCAATTTGAAGCCACTTCATTGGGTGAAAGTAACAAGAGCAATGCATGGCAGTCTGTGGGCAGAGTCACAAAAGCATGATGAAACTTTAAAGTACCTCACTGGCATCTTGACTGAGCTTGTTAATGATAATGTGAATTGGGATTTTCTAAGCTAATGTGTGTTTTGGGTGACTTGCGCAGAGCCCCAGTGTTTGACATGTCAGAATTGGAAAATCTTTTCTCAGCTGTACAGCCAAGTTCAGACTCAAGGCGTTCAGATAAGTCAGGTGGTCGTGCATCTGGGACGAAATCAGAGAAAATTCATCTTGTGAGTTGTTTTACCTAGTCCTAGCCATGTCTCTGCACTCCATTTTCTCCAAACAGTGTGATGTCGCCCTAATCTTCTTTTGTGTTGTGTTTGTTCCAGTCCAATTTTTATTGGTAACTAACTAGTAAAGACGGCTTCTTGCAATATAATTTATTATTTAAATTTGGATGTTAGTACTCCTCATCACCTATTTCGTTTTTTCCTTGTATGGTAGAATATCTCCCCTTTGCTTGTTTCTGTTATCCTTAATGCACATTAGAGTTTGTGCCAATTAGTTCTGCTTACGCAATTACTTTGTACAAAGATGTTTCTAGTGTATGGTTTTGGATTTTTACTAGTTATGCATAACTTTCCTTGTTGTAGCATCAGCAAGCTGAACTTTCCTCGGGCCTAATATGTGAACAAGTGCCAAAATTATGCTGCATTTTTGAAGGGAAAACCATGCCATGTTCACAACGCACAACAAACAACAACAATAACAAGCCTTTTAGTCGCAAGCAAGTTGGGGTAGGCTAGAGATGAAACCCCACATGAGCTAACCAAAAAGAAGGAACAACTCATATAACACAGGAAATAAGCACTACTAGGGGGTTTAATGCCTGGATCATGGCTCAGGCATGTGGGTTGCTGATTTCCATGTGCTTCTATCCAAGGACAATTTTTTTGGTATATGCCACCCTTTCAAGTCCCTTTTTCCTGCATTCTCCCTTATCAGGTTTGCCTGACCATATTCGTAATGCATCTAGTAAATAATAAAATCTAATTTAGGTGCAAGTTCTCATCTATTGTTGTCTAGTGGGATTATCATCGTATATGGAAGTTCAGCGGATTTTTTTTAAAAAAATTTGCACTCTCATCCACTCTTGTATGCTTTCTTGAATTTTTCATTGGAAAATTTACATTATTCTTCCCATGCTATTATCTTATGCAACTTACATGATCTGTCTCTAGTTGATCTGTTCAGAGCAGCTTAAGAAACCTTGGTAACAGGGACTTTGTAATATAATGGCCCCAAAACCTAGCAGTTCAACATTTGATCAGTTCATCTCTTGAACGTGCTTGTATCAGATGCATGTTAGTCGTACATACGATACTTAACCATTTGTTGTGTGGCTGTCTTGCTCTCATGTTTTCTTTGCTCTTTTGCCTGTTTCATCTTGGTTAGTTGCCGTGTCATTGCTGGCATTTTGAGGGGCTATTTAATATTTATGCCTTGTGTGTCGCTGCTTGCTTCTTCTCACCTCATGTGTGCTCTGTCCCAGATTGATCTTCGCCGGGCTAACAATTGTGGAATCATGCTTACCAAAGTCAAAATGCCACTGCCTGACCTAATGGTAAGACGATGAAATAATATAAATATTTACCATCTTATGCAACCAGGCCTGTTCACTCACGGGTTACACCGGTTTTAGCTGGTTTTTCAAACCAGCCCGCTGGTGGACGGTTTGCCTGGGGTGATCTGGTTTCCGTGCTTTGTGGAGGGATTAGCTGAATGGGTTAGGTGGGCTGTTTCTACAGTTCGAATGGTTTAGAACCAGCGAGCTTCAGTTTGCTGCTGCATGGAACGCTGCTTCTCGTATTCTCTCCAGCCAAGTCATGCAACACTGCAATGGGGCAGCTGCTGGCTCTCGAGAAGCTTGGGCGAGCTGCGAAGGTCCGGTGCGGCCAGCTCGTGCGGGCGGTGAAGCTCCGGCGCAGTGCAGCGTAGGCATGCGAGAAGCAGTGGGCGGGCAAGGGCGGCCAGCTCTGGCAGGGTGTGTAGCTCTGGTGCGGCCGCTGGCGTGGGAGAAGCAACGCGGGCAGATGCGGCGGCTGCAACAGAGGAGTGCCACGGCCAGCTCGCAGCGTGCGTCGCGCGGCCGACGGCGGCGGCGATGACATGGGTAGCGGCAGACGGCCCCTTGCTGCAGGCGGACCTGGCAAGCGCGTGATCGACTTCCTGAGCAGCAGCCCTGGTCGGCGAGGCAGGTAGGGCACATGGCCTGCGGCACGACCGGTGGCGCTCGTCCCGGGGACGTCGGCCTGGTCGAGCTGCGCGGCTTCGGCAAACTGAGCGCAATGCAGGGCAGCAGGCACAGGCTAGATCGCACGGCGGCTCCAGCGCAGCGACCTGGTGGCAAGGGTGCAAGCGGTGTGGCTGCGAGATCGTGATGACCTTGTCCTCTTTCACTGTTGCCGCCGGAGGTGGCAGGAGAAGATGCAAGCACAGATAGGGACGGGTTTACTGGTTTCACAGTTTCTAACCCGTGTTGAACTGTATCCGTTCCTGCACATACGGGTTGGAACCAGAAACCAGACAAAACCCACACCAACATCTTCAGTGGTCCGGTCTGGTCTGGGTTCACGGGTTCAACGTTTTCGAACCAACCCACGAACAGGCCTATATGCAACAGTTTTTTTACTATGTTGATTTATTGTTGGTGTAACATACTGAAAAATGCTTCTTATAGCTGGCTATGATTGTGGGTAAGTATGATAATAGTCAAAAGAAGTTTATACTTAACATGGAAAAGTTAGTAGGGATGGCTGTTGTGTCAAATGTCGTTGGCACCTAATGGAAATAATCTGGAGGGAATGAATAAGTGCATGTCAATGGTGTTTATTTAGCTACTCAGTTACTTGCATATCTTTGTTAGTAATACCAGCCTGTTTTATGTTTTAAGCAGAGTGCAATTCTGGCCCTGGATGATACTGTCCTGGATGCTGACCAGGTGGACAATCTTATTAAGTTCGCTCCAACTAAAGAAGAAGTAGAACTTCTAAAGGTAATCAGGTCATGCAGGCTCTAGTCTAGTGTTATTTAGAAACCAATATCATATGTTGAAAACAATAATGTTTGGGATATGATTACCAGGGTTACAAAGGAGATAAGCAAGTACTTGGAGAATGCGAACAGGTGACTTGTTTTCTATAGTTTGCTTTACTGCTTTACATCTAAAGTTTAAATTTTTATTGTATATGCATGCCTCTTTTGTGGGAAGGCATCCTGTTGATGTCAGTGTTCCATGAAATAGATAGTACGGTGATTCAAGGCACAAACTTATGATTAGTGTGTCATATATCAATTCTGATGTACACCTTTCTGTTGCAGTTCTTCATGGAGCTTATGAAAGTACCACGTGTAGAATCTAAGCTGAGAGTTTTCTCGTTTAAGATTCAATTTCGTTCTCAGGTTTGGCAACTGGTTCCCTTTCTTGCTATCATGAACTATACTGTTTTGCTTTGCCCTTGTGATATTTGATCTTTTTTCTAACTATTTTCAGGTTTCTGACCTTAAGCGAAATCTGAACATCGTTAATTCTTCTGCAGAAGAGGTAGGCACTTGATATTAATTTAAAATTTGTTGGCATACTGATATTAATTTCTTGTGTTTGCCATGATGTTCATAGATAAGGGGTTCAGTCAAGTTGAAAAGGATTATGCAGACAATTCTTTCTCTGGGAAATGCATTGAACCAAGGCACTGCCAGAGGTAAGAGAAATTGTAAAATTGATACTACTTTAGGAGTTTCATAAATACAAGTTCCTTTTAGGACACAAGGGACATCTGGTGCATTGTCTTGTCTCTCCCATTTAGAATCTAGACATATAATAAGTAAAACAGAGTGTTAGCATTAATCTTGTTACTAGAGAGTTGTGTCCAGGTTCAGCTATTGTCTAGGTTCATTGCTATTAGTGCTAGCTAGATTTCAGCTTCTAGTTAAAGAGAATAATATGCAGATCATATGGGCATCGATTGCATTAATTAGGACTTAGGAGGATACCATGGTGCAGCCCTGTACCAGTGAAAACGATAAGGGTTAGTGTGGCCGCATCCGTGGCGAAGCTTGCGCTAAATTGGAGGAGAGGGGGGAGGGGGGGGGGGGGGCATGGCCCCTGTTGGCCTACACTAAGCTCCGCCCCTGGGCTGCATAGACCAAAAGCTACTTGTGCTGTTTTGTGCTTGTGTGCGTGTCCACCAAAGAGAAAAACTAATGTGTTTGTGATAAACACCCAAGAGGGAGTGATTTCCAACAAAGCGTTGCCTTTCAACCACATCCAAAAAAATTGTTAGTGTAGCAATACCATTTCACTAGGTAAATCTGGTTAAGTGGATAAAGGAGTGCATACATGATACTATCATGTAAAAGTAAAATTCTATTCATGAATTTTCAAAATATCTGGTTAATTATTTTTTTCTTGAGGGTAGGAGATAATTGGCTAGTGTAGTCGTCTTAATGCTCATAACCCACAGGTCAACAGTTACTGATAACTAGGCAGTTAGCTAAGCATCATTACATGTTCATGTAAAAAGAATATTTGTGCTAAGTGGTTAGTCTTTTACTTTTTGCGAGATGACTGAATACCTTATCTTATCAAATGAAGCTTAGTTGGACTTTTTTTTTGAGGGCAAGCTTAGTTGGACTTGGGAAGTACTGCTGTAATTTGGGTGTTCAGAACATTGCATCTCAAATTATTGTTCCTTCCAATCTGCTGTGGAGCCTAATTTGTATTTTTTTTTCTTATAAATGGTTGTGAGATGCCATATGGTCAGTTTTCTTTTGAAAGGATTAATATGTTTAGTTATTGCTCGATGCATTTATTGTGATGACAACTTGTATTTACTTAAGTCAATTTTTCATGCCTTAATTTTTTTTCCTTGTGCCATATCTTTAAATTATTTTTTGCTCTTATTCTTTATGAATGCACTACAGTTCCCTTTGTTTTTTTAGGTTCTGCTGTTGGGTTCAGGTTGGATAGCTTGCTCAAACTAAGCGACACTCGTGCTCGTAACAATAAGATGACTTTAATGCACTATTTATCTAAGGTACCCCCATATTCACTTTTCATGTGATTTCCATTTTTGAAACCCATGTTCCATTACATGATGTCTATATTTAGGGTATAGGTAGGATTAAAATACCCAGACAGCCTAGGGTTTTCCTATTGTATAATTCTCATCATGGCTAGCTCACTTGCTTTATATGGAATTTTTGACAAAGAAACTTTCTCAATTGAACCTAGCCTTGCCTGAAAGAATCACTATGTTATTTGTCTAATTGGGCTAAATGCAAAACCTATTACATACTGTTCAACAGTTGTGTGGTTAGATTTTCTTTATTGGAAGGCATGAACAGGCAGCTATGTATAAACGGATCTGGTTTCAAAGTGCCCACTTATCAACTGTAATATGTTTGTTCACACGGATCATTTCTTAAATGCATTAGTTGTCCTACCACTTCTAAATTTTGTTAATCGAAGGTTAATTTCTTATTTCTAGTGTTTCAATGCACTTTTGGAACTGCATACCTTGTTTGCAGAAACATCAGTGGATCCTGGACTAACTAAGCAATGTAACTTTTAGCTAGACATGTGCTGTGTTGATGTCCTTTGAGTTTCTATTTGCTATATTCATCTCTTGCACTTAAATGTTTAAGTAGAGCTGCTAGCTTTACAAATTCATTCTTTTTGCTGCCTAGCAATTTATATTCATGATTGATATGCTTAGACTGTTAGTAATCTGTCTCAGTCATGTTGCTGCAGGTGCTTTCTGAGAAACTTCCGGAACTTCTAGATTTTCCAAAAGACCTGGCTAGCTTAGAGTTGGCGGCAAAGGTGTAAAATTAAATGTAGTTTCGGGCATTTCGCCACCTTGAATATTAATCATAAGATTGTGCAAACTTCCGGAACACTGATTGTGTTCTTGGTGAACTGATATAATGCAGATACAGTTAAAGTCGTTAGCAGAGGAAATGCAGGCTGTAAATAAAGGACTCGAGAAAGTTGAGCAAGAACTTACTACATCGGAAAATGATGGTCCTGTGTCAGAGATCTTTTGCAAGGTGACTACAACTGCTGCACTTTTATAACCATTCTTTAATAAAAGCAATTAACGTGATTACAGTACTGTATGCACCTAAGTGCTCAATTTAGAAAACCAAGCTGTATTGGTGGTGTGACTGGAAGCCCATGAATGTGGTGGACATTTTCGTAATAAAATGGTAAAGTATTATTTTATTCTGTGCATTGGCAGGGATTGAACCCCACACCACAGCACACTGCTTCTTTCAAATGCCCCAGGCAATCCAATTAGACTAAGGCATTTGTTTGTCCGTAGTTTGCATTTTGCATCTAACACAACTGTTTTTGTTGGTAATGCCAGCACTCATGATCATCTTTTCAATTAATTTGATTACACAGCAATAAATAATGTTTGTGCACCTGGTAGGTTTCTAGAACTATGTGTAGATACCAGTGAGCTCTTTACATGCAATTCTATTTCTTGAATGTATTACCAGTTTATCACCACCATAATTACAGTCAAGTGGTAAACCCATTACCTTTTGGCAGACACTGAAGGATTTTCTCATTGGCGCAGAAGCTGAAGTTAGGTCTTTGACTTCACTTTATTCTAATGTGGTATGCTTTTATCCCTCTGATCAAATTTCATTTGTGCCCTATATCAATCCATTGATTATTATTTCTAGATCCTGTTAGTTAATTGCTCAGCTCATTGCTTCTCTCTTCCTTTTGCAAAGTCATGGAGCAGGTAGAGCTCCTTGGCTGGCTGTATGGCCACTGCCTGCCGTATAAGGCAGCAGTGCCAAGAGTAGTGGGCAGTATGCCCTGTCTTGTACATAGTACTAGTAGTTGGTAGTGTAGTTGGTAGATACACTCATAGCTTTGTGTACTCTACTTTGACTTTGTGCTCTATAAAGAGTAGATGAGCAGCTGCAGCTCAGGCAGTTCAGCAGCACCAATTAAACCTGTGCAAAGTGTTTGTGCGTGTGTGTGCTGTTCTCTCCTTCTGCCTCCAGCTCTAGTGTGTGTGTGTTGTGTTCTAGGAGTTCTAGGAACTCACCTTGGCCATTGCCAACAAGAGGCATCAGAGCCGCTGTTGAGTGATCAGCAGCGGCAATGTCTGATCGAGGGCGAGGACGAGGGCGTGGGCAGGCTGCCTCCGTTGGGCACCGGCTTTCTCTGTCACCGGAGCGTCGTGGGACGACGTACGTGGTGAAGAAGACGGTGCGGGACATCGGTGGTGCGCAGCACCCCATCCTCACCCGCAGCAACTACGCTGAGTGGGAGGTGATGATGAGGGCTAGGGGCCTTTGGAAGTCCGTGAGTGTCGGCACCACCGACGAGCAGGAAGATCAGATGGCCATGGAGGCCATCCTGAAGGGAGTTCCGGCGGAGTTATCCGTTGAGCTTGGCTCCAAGGACACGTCATAGGAGGCCTGGGAGAGCCTCTAGACGATGCGCCTCGGCAACGACTGCGTGCGGAAGGCCAAGGTGCAGCAGCTCAGCCGCGAATATGAGGCGATCGTCTTCCGCGACGGCGAGGCCCTCGAGGACTCGCGCTGCGGCTCACGACGATGGTGAGCCAGCTGGGGGCGGTAGGCGACACCATCACCCGAGGAGGAGGCGGTCTCCAAGTTCTTGTGGGTCGTGCCATCACGATTCGCCCAGATTGCCATGTCAATCGAGACGCTGCTCGAGATGAGCGAGCTCACGATTGAGGACATCGCAGGGCGGCTCAAGGTGGTTGAGGACCGCGTCGTGGAGGCGCTGACGCACGCGAACACTGGCGGGAAGCTCCTACTCACAGAAGAGTGGGCGGCCTGGGTGCGGGAGTGCCAGGGAGAAGGATCCTTTGGCCAGGGGCGCGGAGGAGCATGCGGCAGGAGTCGTGGAAGGAAGAAGAAAGGTGACGGCGGCAACGGTCGTGTGTCCGCCAAGGCAAATGCCACAATTGTGGTAGAACCGGGCATTGGGCCCGGGATTGCAAGGCGCCACGCCGCCAGGAGCAGGCGCACCTCACACAAGGCGAGGATGATGAGCCCACGCTCTTGATGGTGCAGGTGTGCGCCCTCAACGACGTTGAGGCAGAGGATGCACCGCACGCACGCGTGGTGCTCGACGAAACACGAGCACAGGTCCACCTCGGGGAGGAGGGCGGCGACGGGAGGCAGCTGTGGTACCTGGACTCCGGCGCTAGCAACCACATGACGAGGAATGGCGAGGCCTTCTCCGAGCTCAACACGGGCGTTGTTGGAACAGTGAAGATCGGCGACGGCTCTCGCATGGAGATTCGCTCGGCGGGCACCATCGTCTTCAAGTGCCAGAATGGCGAGCACCGCGCCCTCACTGACGTCTACTTCATCCCCAAGCTACGAAGCAACGTCGTTAGCATTAGCCAGCTCGACGAGCCAGGCTGCCAAGTGCTAATCGACAGCGGCGTCCTACGGATTCGCGACCGCGACCATCGCCTCCTCGCCAAGATAAACCACTCCGCCAGTGGTCTCTACATGCTAGACTTCAAGATTGGGCGGCCAATCTGCCTGGCGGTGCATCACGATGACCAGGCGTGGCTCTGGCATGCTCGTTTCGGGCACTTGAGCTTCGACGCGATGGCACGGATGGCGCGCCAGGAGATGGTGCGTGGCCTGCCCAGGATCGAGCACGTCGGGGAGCTGTGCGACAGCTGCCTCGCCGGGAAGTAGAGGAGGAACGCGTTCCTGAAGATGGCGAACTTCCGCGTCGAGGATCTCCTAGAGTTGGTCCACGGAGATCTTTGTGGGCCAATCACGCTAGCGACGCACGACGGACGGCGCTTCTTCCTCCTCGTGGTGGATGATTGCAGCCACAAGAAGCAAAGACGAGGCGGCGACGGCGATCAAGCACTTCAAGGCGTGCGTCAAGGCAGAGACGGGTAAGAATTTGCGCGTGCAGAGGACGGATCATGGTGGGGAGTTCAACTCCATTGAGTTTGGACTCTACTGCGTGGAGCAAGGCGTTCAGCGCCACCTCACCGCGCCATATTCCCCGCAACAGAATGGCATGGTGGAGAGGAGGAACCAGATGATTGTCGGCATGGCGCGAAGCATGCTCAAGGCCAAGAAGATGGCGGCGGTGTTCTGGGGTGAGGGGGTGAGCGCCGTGTTCATCTTGGACCGCTCGCCGACGAAGAGCTTGAAGGGGTCAACACCGTTCGAAGCTTGGCACGGACATTCCTCTGGACGTTTGACTGCGTCGGGCATGTGAAGGTGACGAGGCCGGGGCTGAAGAAGCTTGATGATAGGAGCACACCAATGGTGTTCTTGGGCTACGAGCAAGGGAGCAAGGCCTACAGGCTCAGCGGGTCGTGGTGTCGCGCGACGTCGTCTTTGACGAGGTGGCCAGCTGGGACTTGGAGTCCAGTGGAGGGGAAGAGGTGGCCGGCGGTGGAGGGAGTCACTTCATGATCGAGTACGCGGAGCTCCACGCCTGCAGCGAAGAAGTAGAGGCGGATCAAGGAGGGGCGGGACAGGGGAAGCCACGCCGCCGCCTTCCTAGGAGGGGGATCCCCTGCTCCAGGAGAAGGGGAAGGCGCTGAAGGACAGGTGGGTGGAGCCGCCGTACCATCAACACCCATCGAAGGGGCGTAATTCGTCACTCCGCTGCCCGTGGTGTCCTTGCACCTTAACGCCAGCTACGACGGCGAGATGCTCCTGTTCCGCTTCCTCTTCGACTACATTGGCGACGAAGAAGTCCCTGGCTTGGCGGCGCGCGAGCTGGGGAACCATGAGCTGCATCTGGCCAGCGTAGAGGAGCCGTCCACGTTCAAGGAGGTGGAAGAAGACCATCGGTGGCGCGGGCGATGATCGAGGAGATGAACTCGATCCAGGACAACAAGATGTGGGAGCTTGTTGATCCGCCGGCAAATTGCCGACCAATTGGGCTCAAGTGGGTGTTCAAGGTGAAGCACGACGAGCGCGGCAATGAGGTGAAGCACAAGGTGCAGCTGGTGGTGAATGGCTTCGTGCAACGGGAGGGGATCGACTTCAAGGTCTTTGCTTCGGTGGCGCGGATGGAGTCCGCGCGCCTACTGCCGCACTCACGGCGAGCAAGGATTGGGAGGTGCACCACATGGACGTGAAGTCCGCTTTCCTCAACGGGGAGCTTGTGGAGGAGGTGCACGTACAGTAGCCGCCGGGATTCATCGTCACCGGTGAGGAGTGCAAGGTGCTCGGCTTGCGGCAGGCACCAAGCGCATGGAACACCAAAGTGGACGCGAGTCTGGTGTCTCTCGGCTTCACCAAGTGCGCGACGGAGCACACGCTCTACACCCGGCAAAAGGAGCGCGGGAACTTGATCGTCGGCATGTACGTCGACGACCTGATCATCACCGGCTTGGAGCGGCAGCACATCAACGACTTCAAGGAGATGACGGCACTGTTCCGGATGAGCGATTTGGGATTGCTCAGCTACTACCTCGGAATCGAGGTGGAGCAGGGAGAGCGCGGCATCACCCTCCGGCAGAGCGGCTACGCGAAGAAGCTGCTCAGGCACGGCGGGATGGATAGCTACAAGCCGTGCTAGTCCCCAATGGAGGAGAAGATCAAGCTACCAAAGGACAGCTCTGCTCCGAAGGTGGACGCAACGAGCTACCGGAGCATCGTCGGCGGACTGCGCTATCTGGTGCACACAAGGCTGGACATCGGTTTCGCCATCGGCTACCTAAATCGATTCATGGAGGATCTGCGGGAGGACCACATCGCCGCGATCAAGTACCTCCTCCGCTACATTGCCGGGATGATTGAGTACTGGATCACCTATCCCTAGGAGGGGAGGGGCACGGCTGGAGCTGACTAGTTTCAGCGACAGCGACATGGCGAGCGACATCAACGAGCTACCGGAGCATCGTCGGCGGACTGCGCTATCTGGTGCACACAAGGCTGGACATCGGTTTCGCCATCGGCTACCTAAATCGATTCATGGAGGATCTGCGGGAGGACCACATCGCCGCGATCAAGTACCTCCGCTACATTGCCGGGATGATTGAGTACTGGATCACCTATCCCTAGGAGGGGAGGGGCACGGCTGGAGCTGACTAGTTTCAGCGACAGCGACATGGCGAGCGACATCAACGGGCAGCGCAGCATGGTGGGGATCATCTTCTTCCTCGGATCATGCCCAATCTCCTGGCAATCCCAGAAGCAGAAGGTGGTGGTACCTCCGAGGTAGAGTACATAGCAGCCGCCACCGCATGCTGCCAGGGGATTTGGCTAGGGCGGCTGCTGCGGGAGCTTACCGGAGAAGAGCTCCGCGTGTCGGTTCTCCTGGTGGACAACAAGTCTACCATTGCATTGGCAAAGAACCCTGTCCTCCACGACCGCAGCAAGCACATCGACACCAAATTCCACTTCATCCATGACTGTGTCGACGGAGGACGCATCAAGCTCGAGTACGTCGAGACTGGTCGACAGTTTGGGGACATCCTCACCAAGCCACTTGGTCGTCTTCGACTCCAGGAGTTAAGGAACAAGATTATCAAGCAAGAGCATCACAACTAGGGGAAGGATTGTTAGTTAATTGCTCAGCTCATTGCTTCTCTCTTCCTTTTGCAAAGTCAATGGAGCAGGTAGAGCTCCTTGGCCGGCTGTATGGCCACTGCCTGCCGTATAAGGCAGCAGTGCCATGAGTAGTGGGCAGTATGCCCTGTCTTGTACATAGTACTAGTAGTTGGTAGTGTAGTTGGTTGATACACTCATAGCTTTGTGTACTGTACTTTGACTTTGTGCTATATAAAGAGTAGATGAGCAGCTGCAGCTCAGGCAGTTCAGCAACACCAATTAAACCTGTGCAAAGTGTTTGTGCGTGTGTGCTGTTCTCTCATCCCCTTCTTCTACCTCCAGCTCTAGTGTGTGTGTTGTGTTCTAGGAGTTCTAGGAACTCACCTTGGCCATTGCCAACAGATCCTGCTTCTACCAATGAAATGAAAGTGGACAAGGAATGTTGGAAGGACATAAATGGCTAATTGGTACAGGGGATTTATTTGCATATAAACATGTAAAATATGAAAATTAAATCGAGAAGAATTCAACAACTCAAATTTGAAAGACAGGAAACTTTAAAGTTCAGGAATCAATTTGAAATAAAAGATTTATAGATTCTACTAGAAATGTATTACACACTATGTACTTCATATGATGATGAATTTCTCTCTCTCACCTTTTGCAGTCTTGCATTTTTTTCTTTCATATTTTTAGTCATCTTATGACCATACTGTCCGGTTGTTACACTATGTATTTGTGCTAAGAGGTTTCTGTCAATTTGATGTTTTTTCCCCTTATTACATGTTTAGATATAAGCTGTTTTTAATTTAAATTGTTCCTTTATTTATTCTTTTATTACTGGTCATATATTACTTTTCATTTATCTTGAGTTTATAATATTTTCTTGTTTTTTCAATTCAATCTGATGAAGTTTCTGCAAAGTGTTGATTGTTTTTCTTTGTTGATAAATAAAATTCATTGCATAATTCAATATCTTAATTATTATTTGTAGTATGGAGCTGTAGGCTGCCAAGTACTTAAATTTGGTTAGAATGGATCTTTTGATTGATAAGAAAAAGCTTCTATTGAGCATTTTATTTATTAAGTTTTTTTTACTATTTTTGGCACGTTTCTCTATCTTTCTCATAGTTTCAACTTTCAACTAGTTCTCCTTTCAATGCGAAGATTTGATTTCGAGGATTTCGACACTTTGTTTTCTCGTAATTGTTGCATTTTGCCCCCTTTTTTTCAAAATTTGACCATAATTATTTATTTGGGAAAATTGCAAAAAGCCCACCTTCTGGTTTAGGGGTTTGTCCAAAATACACTTAGAACTTCTTTTTCGTCAGTAACCAACCCACAACTATTTGTTTGTGTCAAAAACCCCCCTATGGACATTTGACTGCATGATGTAGCGCTTGTATGGTTTCAAGGGTAGCATGGCGATATAGGGCATCCATGTAATCCAATTTAATAATTCATATAGTGCACTTTCTACTTACACCTTTTTTGGATTCACCCTCTTCAGGCATGGGAAAATACAGTGACAGGTTTGATTTGATGGTCCAAAAGATGCTGTAAGCCATGCATATGGTATCTTGTCACACTGCAAACTGCACAAGTGATGTAAAATGCATAGAACAGCATTTAGGGGTTATTTGACAACCAAGAGTTGTGGATGTGAAACTGACAAAAAGTTACAAGTTTGCAATTGGTTGTCATAGGCTTACTGACCTCTAGCTCTTTTTAAATCGGAAGCTTATTTTTTTTATTTACAACCCCACCTTGCCCCCAAGTGTCATTAGTTTTGGTCTCTTGAATTGCTTATTTAGATTGCAATTCGAAATTTATCCTAAACTTACTTCAACATCTGCAGGGCAGAAATGCTGATGCATTAGCACTTTATTTTGGAGAAGACCCAGCGCGATGTCCATTTGAGCAAGGTGCACTTGCGCACCTATTGTCCTGAAAATATTTTTGGCTCATCTATGGGTTCGATACTGCTTTCTTAGATTTTTTTTCACAAATGTTTTCCCTTTGTTTTGGCAGTAGTCACAACACTCCAGAACTTTGTGAGATTGTTCACACGCTCCCATGAAGAGAACTGTAAGCAACTGGATCTTGAAAAGAAGAAAGCTCTGAAGGAAGCAGAAGAGAATAGTAAGCAACTGGACCTGGAAAAGAAGAAAGCTCAAAAGGAAGCAGAAACAGACAAAACGAAGAATAAATCTGATAATGTGGAAGGTTGTAAGAAAGAATCAGAAAATGATAAAGCTTCTATAAAGGAATCAGCAAATGAGAAAGCTAAGCTAAACAATTCGATCAAAGAGCTAGATATATCACTTCAGTCACCTGCACAAACTGCCAGTGCCAAATGAATACAGCACCGGATGAACTAAGAGCAGTAGCAACGGGGGAGGAAAACTGGTTGTGCTTGCTCTCAATAGTGCTCTCTCTCAGTTATTGTGGATCTGGCATTGAAGTAAACTAGCCGCAACAAGGAAGCCACTAACTGCACTGGTAAGCATCACAGCATTTTGTCAATCTATAGAAGAGTTTAATTCTTTATCAATAAGGAACGTTTCAGTGTTGGATTAGCGCTATTGTTCAGCTCATTTCATAATAAATATTTCCTGCAGTTAATACTTTCTCAGGGGATTGTTGAAGAAACTACCCTGGCGACAAGATGTACAGATCTGACATAATAATAGTCTCTCTTTTGGGTAATAGATTATCCTTACAATTTTGTTAATCTTATTGATTACATGTAGCTAATGTCTGGCATCATGTAAAAAAATATCAATAGAATGACTGCTGATGTATGTCTAGGTAATTAGTTTTTTTTTTGTATCTGTTGTTGTAAAAATAAAGTTCCGTTTGTACGGGATTTTGTTGTAAAAATAAAGTTCCGTTTGTACGGGATTTTGTTCCTTTAGTCTGTTTTTGGTTGGGCAAGTAGGCCCAACTGTTCGCCCCAGCTTGGATGAATGTACATGTGAAACTTCAATTCTGCAACTGTAAGAATTGTACAAATGTGTCGCCAGACTTAAAAAAAAATTAGTGACATAGGAGAATAAATAAAGTTCATTCCGCAAGGGCCAAAAACTAGTGTAATTTAAAAATAAACCATTCAACTACAATGTTAAATTTGTTCCTTTTGTAACATACCATTCAGCCTAGCGTGGCTGCTTAGGCTGTTCCACCAAAAATCTGATAGCTGTTCAGATTTGTAAATTAGTGTCCAAGAAGCGCAACCCCGATGACCCACCGCCGAACGTTCCTAATACTAAGAATGCCGCTAGCCTTTACTAAGAATGCCGCTAGCCTATGCTTAGAGCATCTAGGTCTAGGTTTGACTCGAGTCAATTAAACGGATTTGAAATAAAAAACATATAAAAAATAGGTAGAGACTCTTTGGAGTGAATTAAACGGTTTTGCAATAAAAAAATATATAGAAAATAGGTAAGGGTTTCCCCTGTTGACTTCGATCAAAACAAATCCTGCATATAGGAAATAAGGGACGGGCGAAACCGATCAAAGTTCCCACGTCATAGGAAATAAGAGATGGTCGAAACCAACTAAATTTCCCACGTCAAATGGTAGAACAACACCAAGAAGTTCTTAAGACAATGCCTTCAAGAACACGACGCACAATACGCCACCATCGCCCGTCTGGTCACCCATACTAGTTTCACCTAAGGATATAAGATCAAGGTCAACATGATGCCAATACTAGTTTCACCTAAGGATACAAGATCAAGATCAACACAATGCCTTCAACAGGTAAACGACATCCGAGAACGCCTGCCATTGTTTGCTCTAGCTAAAGGCAGGTAAGGCTTTCGCCTAAGATCTAAAGACCCTCCTTCGTCCCCAAACATCATGGACAACGGGGGTACGGGGCTAGAATTAACCAATCAAGCAAATGTAGAGGGTTATTGACTCCAGGAGGCTAAAGTTTAGTCCTGTCACATCGAATGTTTAGATACTAATTAGAAGTATTAAACATAGTCTAATTATAAAACTAATTACACAGATGGAGTCTAATTCGTGAGACGAGTCTATTAAACCTAATTAAATTCATGATTTGACAATGTGATGTTACAGTAACCATTTGCTAATGATAAATTAATTGGACTTAATAGATTCATCTCGTGAATTAGCTTAGAGATTCTGCAATTAGTTTTATAATTAGTTCCTGTTTAGTCCTCCTAATTAGGATTTAAACAAAAATCTGATGTGACGGAACTAGTGTGCAGGAGGGAAGAAAAGGGACACCAGCCACCGTAGCAGCACTACCGACAAACATGCCAACAACGACCGACAAACCCCGATGACCCACCGCCGAAGCAACCTCGAGATGGGGCACAACGGCCCCAAGACCAAGAACGGAGCTAGCGCCGGTGAGGAGAAACCCCACGGAAGACACGGGCGCCGACAACGAGTGAAGATCACCTAGGAACGACCAAACAACGATGATGTTGGAGGCGATGGCAGCAAGAGAATGCGCGACAGCGGTGGCACAGGGCCATGGCTACAGGCGACGCGGAGGGAAGCCCCCACGACGCGGATCTGCCCGGATACTGGTTGGAGGTTGGGCGGCGACGGCGACCTCGGGCGGCGACCACCAGCGGCGGAGGGGGATGGGTTAGTGGGGCGTCTGACGATGATAGTAGCAATCGAGCTGCCCCGTCCCGCACTGAGGAGACGCAGGGGCGGCACCTGATCACCCAGGCAGCCTCAACCTCAAGGCGGCGACCATAGGCTGCGGGAGAGCATCACACCATGACCCGGCGCTCCAGATTTTGGCCAAGGGAGGACGGGATCACCCTTGGCTGGCGGCGACCATAGGCAGCGGGAGAGCAGCACATCATGACCCGGCGCCCCCAGATCTGGGCCAAGGGAGGACGGATCTCCCCATGGTGGCCGCCGACGGCTCTTGCCGGCGACGGAAATCGCGAAAAGGACAACCTTGGAGCTGAGGCAAGAAAGAAAGTTGGAGGAGAGAAGGGGACGCTAGGGACGACTTCGGCCCTGCGCGCTGGGCAGGCGGAGGGCTTCTGGTGGCGCAGCACGGGTTGCCCCCGAGCCGTTCAGGGGAGCGACGTGGGGAAGGGAAGTGAAGCTAAAATGCAGATAAGGCCTTGTTTAGTTTGGGTGCCCAAATTACTGTAGCAACATTGTAGCGTTTCGTTTGTATTTGTGAATTATTGTCCAAATATTAACTAATTAGGTTTAAAAGATTCGTCTCGCAAATTACAACAAAACTGTGCAATTAGTTTTTGATTTTGTACATTTAGTACTCCATGCATGTACCGCAAGTTTGATGTGATAGAGAATCTTCTTTTTGCATAGTGCTAAAGTTGGGATTTAGAGGTGAACTAAACAAGGCCTAAACAAGGCCTAAGTAATGTTGTTGTCATCTGCATGCGATTAAATTAACATGTGCATCCATAGATACGAGTGTGTATGCATCTTTGCTTTGAATAAAACCATATTAAAAATACACCCACCTAGCCTGTTTTGCAAAAGAAAAAAACCCACACCTCGCGCCATTTCCCACACTCCAAACCGTACGTGCTAGTCCATGCAAAGCATTATATGAATGTAGGCAACGTAAAACCCGTATATTGATAAATTTAGAAAACATAAAAACTTTAGTTAGTCGTTTTATTAATTGCTCTTATCATGGGCCTCATCTGGCCCAGCCTGCCCACGCTTACCCTGTTCCGAACCCAATGAGGACTTGATTTTAAGAATAATGGAGAAAAGTATTCTGGCTTCCTCCTCTCAATGAGAGGACCAGTTAACCTTATTACACTTATAAATAGAAGACAAACACAACACATCATAAAAGAACAAGTTCGTGAAAGCAAATGACCAATTTATAAACCAATTCACAAACTAAAAGATATTACGTGATATGGATAGAAGCGTAAGTACAAACATCTGCGGGCCTAATATGCACGTTTGTCATCACATTGGCCTTGGGTCTCACAGCCGCAACGGCGAGGCGACTTGTGTATGAGCCTGCTTTTGGACTCAATAGAAATAAGGGAATTTAATTATTACATTGGATCACAATTATATTGGTATAAACTTTCATCTTCCGGCCCCATAACCTGAAATGTTCAGATTTTTTTAAGGAACAGGAGGGGCAAAGCCCCTAATGATTACTGATTAATATATATAAATAATAGGAAGAAAAAGGTATAAATAAACTCTAGAAGAGCAGCAAAAAAGGAAAAGAGGAAAAAAATGGAAACATGGAAAGATTACAGGGAATTAAGCCAGGAATCCATAGTAGAGACTAGACTAGGTTTAACTCTGAGAATGACAAGGAGAATTTAGAAATGAATTTCCTTTTATAAGCATCCACCAATCCAGTCATTTCTTATTGTCCAAATGCTCCATTTCATGAGAATGATGACTTCCATGTAGAACGGAACTTCCAATTGCTGTTTTCTTTGAGAGAAGATTTGAAGTACTGATCTTGTAGTTACAACCAAAATGCCCATTGATTCCCAACATGCTTTAGCAAAATTGCAGTGTAGGAAAAGGTATGTAGCAGTTTCAGGACAATGTAGGATACATAGGTCACAAGTGTATGATTCCAAAACCATCCTTTTGCGCCTCAGCAGATCTCTTGTATTCACACGATTAGCCAAAAGACGACTTTATGTTTCATCTGGCATTGAGACCTCCATAGCGAATTATATGCTGGATGAGTGCTTCTGTGGCAAATCATTGTTTTGTAGACTTTGGATGCAGAGAAGTTAGCATTGCCCCATATGTAGCTCCATTGATCAGACCCAGCCAAGTGCTGGTTGTTGTTCAGCATGTCTTGCAGTTCCAAGAACTGCTGGTGAGCTTGAATTGTGAGAGGTAAATGGATATTGCTTGACAGGTGGATATGACTCACTGCATTTTTGTAGGTGACATCGGGATTCTTGGCAAAGGAAAAACGTTCAAGGTATTTCTACTACAAAACTTGGCCATTCCACATATCCTACCAGAGGAGCACTAAGGAACCATCATGCACAGTTGCTGAGGCAATTCCTTTATAGGAGTCCAGAAACTTGACTATATCTCTCCACCAGAAAGAACCCTTCTTATGTTGCCCGGGTAACTGAGCATTTGAGTAATAATTATCGCAGACTAAGTGCACCCAGTTAATGTTAGCTCAAGATTAGAATTTGTGCAGGAATTTTAGCAGTGAGGAGTGTTGGGGAAACCACCTTTGGAACACCCTTTGGAGGAAGAAGTCCTCAAAAATTAACCTTAACATCTTGTTTCTGCTCTTAATGGATTCTAGGTGCAGGCAAGAGGGAGGCGATGACGAGGGTCCCTTCGGCGTACAAGCTGCCCTTCGGAGTACGACTTAGGACTCCAGTTGGGGGTGTTATGCGCCTCATCAATGCCTCGACCTATCTCTGAAAAGGAAGAGCGGGGACGCCTAACGAAGAGCACCTCGACCTCCAAAGGGCTAAGCGCGCTGAAGACCACACTGTCTGCCACCTAGAGGGGTGAGGCCGTACGAGGGGCTTGGAGGAGTCTGTACGAAAGCCGTATTTCCTGTTCTACCTTGGAATATTCTTAGAGTCTAGCCGTTGGGTAACGGTAAAGTGTAATTGAACTTTGTGGCGGTTGATCTCCCTATAAATAGAGGCGCCACTATAACTGATGGGATGGCTGGTCCGAAGTGACTAATAGTTAATGCCACTTATTGATGTTTACTGCACTTCATTTATTAATTTCAATTTTGACATGACTTTGGGCTGTTAGAAGAGGGTTAGGTTAGCCATAAGTTTATCTATTCCGCCTGGAGGGGGCCGGGGAAGGATTGTTTGGCTGTTGTGACGGAGTCCATTCCGAGGCCGTCTTCCACCAACAGTTTTGGTGCCCACCTCGTGGTAGCTTCACGACCACATGGCCCCATTGAAGAAGAAGGTGACTACGGGACCTACAGACGAAGGAGCCATCGTCACTCATTGAACGCCGGCGAAGAGCGAGAAGAGGAAGTAGAGGTTGAGCACATAGCAGACGGTGAACTGGAGGTAGGCCTGGAGAGTTTGGGAGTCACAATTGAGGACATTGCGGCACTCAGGAGAATCGAGGCCACGGTAGCCGAAGCGGCAGCTAGAACACAGAGAGCAGCAATGGCTCGCCCATCAACCTCTCAGGGGTGCACAAGGCAGTCGAAGGGCAAGGTGCAAGCTGCATCCAATGAGGCCGAAGAAGAAGTGTTACGACAAGCAGAACAAAGATGCATAGGCCCTATTTGGTTTGCTGTGACTTTTGAAAAACCTGCTGTGAGCTGTGGGCTGTAGAAAAGCAGCTGTGGGAAAAGTAGAAGGCCGTTTAGTTAGAGTAGCTGTGAAACTGTAGGCTGTATAAGAAATACCTGTAATGCCCCTAAAGGCCTGATGGTCTGTTTATATTCAAGTTGCTCATAACAAAATAATGTGTTCACTAATTCGCATTTAAATGACTATTTTAGAAAGGAGAAAAATAAATTTTCTATGTTTTTCATCCATCAAAGTGATTGGTCCACATAAATAGAACAATATCCATCAAAAGACTTATACAAATATCATATATAAATAACCATAAAGATTCTGCTAGCAACATTTTTATGGATGAATAAGCCACTGATGAAGAGCATAAAAACAAGTTATTAGCCTACAAAACCTGTAGCAAGTATTTCTAATAAAACAAACTAACTCACAGCAAGACTAATTAATCAGGGAGAATTATTTTCTATCTATTTTCTATCTGCACCTGAACTTTTTTTTACTGGAGCTGACTAATTACACAAACATACTGTGTAAAAATTTCAGCATGATTTGACTGTCATATAATTTACTAAAAATCAAACAGTGCAAAACAACAGCTAGGAAGAATGAATTTTTCTGTATTACCCCCTAATGTTCTATTCTTCTCGCATCCGTACCCCTCCTCTCATCTTTTACCTCCAGACCGACCCGCACATGCCCGGCGGCGGCGGTGGCGGGTGGGTCTAGCACGGGGGTAGCAGTCTCCACCCTAAAGACTACCCCAGCACCCTCCCCACATCCTAGCGAATTTTTTTTATTTTTAACCCTTTTTTTTTATTTTTAAAAATAACCTCAGTGGGACTTTATTTGCGGCAGATGACCCTTTTGGCCACGCCAGACCGCCTGGCGCGGCAGGAAGCCTCTGCCGCGCCACATGCACTGGCGCGGCGGGCCCCTGCCACGCTGGCGTGGCGACTCGCCGCGCCAGGTGGGCGTTGACGTGGGCAGGCGCTCGCCACGCCAGCCCGCCTGGCGCGGCAGAGCCTACGCTCTACAACCGCGCACCAGCTCCCTTCCTCCTCCCTCACTCCTTTCTTCTTCCTCCAGACAGACCCGCGCACGAGCCTTCCTGCACCACCCCTCGCTGCCCCACCCCCAAATCCACCCAAAATCCGACGATTTCGTTGGGGGAAAGTTGTGGAAATTGATCCTTGCTTCGTGTGGAAGGTATCCCCCTACGTTTTCTCGTGTTTTACTGTTGCATTTGGTAGATCGGAGGATGTTTAGGTGAATTAGGGTTAGGTTGATGATTTCAATTTGAATGAAATGCGATGGTGTTTTGTGTTAGATAATACATAGTTCAGACGCAATTGAGTCTCTGCCTGCACTATTGACGTGTAGAACTTGTCGATTTAGGTAGATATTCATTGAATTGTGTAGTTTATATGACATGTATATTTTTTTTGTTTGCAATTTGTCCAATATGTGTAATGTGTCTAGTTGATTTGTCGAAGATGTGCAATGTGTAGTGTATATGACATGGTGAAATGTTTGTATTTTGTAGATGGATCGTTTAGTTTGATTTTTTGATGGTGGTGTTGTGAAACAAAATGGGGAGTTAGAGAATATGAATGAGTCAATTGAATTCTTCGAGAGTCCTCCAAGTTTTACTAATTTAGTTGACCGTGTAATGAGGAAGTATGGATGTAGAGTGGATGAGATCAGTTTGAGAGGTCGTTTTGATTGTGGGAAAGCTAGAGCTCATTATGTTCTCATGAAGTTAGCATCCGATGCGAATTGGAAGCACTATAAGGATGTAGTTCACGAAGCTAATGTTGCATGTTTGGAGGTTATAGTTGAAATTGTTCGTATGCCTGGCCCAAATGTTGTCTTGAGGGAGGAAGTGGCGGTAGTGAACCATAATGGTACCCAGGAGTCAGAAATGTTGCATCACATGTTAGGTGAAACAGAATATGGTTTTGACTTGGCTATTGCCAATGATGATTTTCCCAATAATATTTTTGAGAGGGATGAAGCAAATATAGATGTTGATAATGTCTCTATGGGTTCCAAAGATTGTGAATTCGAGGAAGATGGGGTAGTAGGTGTGGAGGTAGAGGAGGAGTCACTATCTGAGAGTGGTGGGCATGAATATGAGGACGACGGGGTAAAAAATGAAGATGATGGACCGCAGTTTGACACCGCAACTGTGCATGATGTAGAAGGCATTCGTCGTATGGACGATTGTTTTTCTTACACCCAAAACGAGTTGCGGTTGTTAAAAGAACGTGATGTCAAACTGTCATCCGTTCCCAATGATAAGGACATCAGTATGGTCGACAAAGCAATATGTGAATCTAGTATGGTGAATGCCGAAGGGACGTCTGTTGGTGAGAGTCCATTGATTAAGAAGGGGATGAAGTTCAATAGTCTTGAGGAGCTGAAGTTTTTCTTGGCTGACTACGCAGTGAGGTTACATACACCTTTTAGCGTAGTTCACTCTGACAAGAACTTAAGATACAATGTGATGTGCAAGTAAGGATGCCATTGGAGTGTATGGTCTCGGCTAATATCAAGCACCGAACAATGGAGAATTTCAAATGTTGTGCAACCGTATACTTGTCGGTCATCACAGCCGAAGCGAGAGCACGTACAGTGCACAACAAAGTACCTTGGGCGGCGTATCCTAGGCATTATCTGTAAAGACAACGAGACATCGGTGCCATCCCTCGTGGAGTCCACCTTCGCCTTTAGTGGGTACCGTGTGAAGTATTCGAAGGCTTGGCGGGTGAAGCAACACGCCATTGCCCTGCTTTGGGGGGACTGGAAGGAGTCGTACGGCATGGTTCCTAGGGTACTCTCAGCTATAGCCTACTACAATCCCGGGGTTAAATGGTGCATCGACTCATGTGGCATGATGCATCCTGACAATGGAGTTTTGACGCAAAAGAATGGTTGAAGGGTGAAATGGAGGAGAAGGATAAATGGGCGCAAGCTTTCGATGAGGGAGGGATGCGTTGGGGTATTATGACCACGAACTACTCGGAATCACTCAACGCAGTTTTCAAAGGCATCCAAAGTAGGCCCGTATCTAGAATTATTGAATACTCATTCGAAAAATCCAACGCCTACTTTGTGGACCGATGGCAAAAGGCACGTGCAATGTTGGATGAAGGCTATAGAATTGGGAAAGTTGCAGATGATTATTTATCAGAGGCTGAGCTTAGATCCGTGCACCACTTAGCAGAACCGTACGGGCCAGAAAGGATGGTGTATTCTATAAGAAGTTACGGTACGACTAACATTGGGGGTGAGAGTCATGGAGGCCGACACTACAGAGTGGATCTGAACGAAGTTTCGTGCACCTGCAACGTTCCTCAATTGTTGCACCTTCCATGTTCACACTTCATTACAGCTTGCAAGGCAAGAGGTCTTAACTATGAAAGCCCCTTGTACATGTCACCTTGTACTCTAGGGAGCACACCGTCAAAATATGGGAATCAAGCTTTCAACCTTACCTTGATCCGTCACAATGGCCGGCATATGAAGGGGTAGGGTACGTGCCTAACCCCAATTTGATGAGAAATAAAGTAGGAAGGAGGCAGAAGAAGCGTTTCATAGGCGACATGGACGTGTCGCAAGGGAGGCTTTCTGCAGATTATGGCACTGGTGATTTTGATGTGGACAAGTTGGAAAATTGTTGCTCGAAGTGCCACAAGATCATTAGGAATTGCACGTACCGCAATAGAAATTCTAAAGGCACAAAATCTAGGGCGAACAGTAATAGGCTGCGTTCTTCGAACAATAGGGTATGCGCGTTGCTCGTATTTTGCATGGTTATCATTTTATCTTTTTTTATAGTAGTAAATTATCCTAGTTACCGTACTTATCATATAATGAAGCTTTTTACTAACGATCTTGTTTGTTGTTTCTTTAGGATGGTGGCCCCGACGTACCCTCTTCTTGAGTCCGCTTACGACTTGTAGCACCATGCCCACCACCTCGCGGACCTAAATGAGGTACTACATCATTTATTAACAATGGTTGCTAATTTATGCTGATGAATGCATACCTTAGGATGAGAATTGCAAGATTTTCGTATAAAATGTTCTTATCGATGCTTGCTAACATTCCTTTTCACTTGTATTTTGAAAGTAGTCATTACAAAATTCTTATAAATTGAGGATGTGCGTGTCGTTAATATTTGCTTGTGTACAATGTAAACAATTTCATACTGGAAATGTCATTTATATCATATTTGTGTTACTTACCACTTTAGTAGCCCTTTATTCTCAAATGCATTGACTTCTCATTTTTGTAATAATCTTATAATGTTTTGCAGGATTTGAAACCACTCAGGGCTAGAGTGCACTCACCACTTAGGTGGGATGAGCGGTACGCGGAGTACTTGCAGAGAGCAGGTTTTTTGGATCTCACTGTTTAGGTTGTCGCGGGTGTCCCTCCAATGGACGGACCGCTATTGACCGCTATGGTCGACAGGTGGCATCCGGAGACTCACACGTTCCACCTCCCGTTCGGAGAGATGACCATCACAATGCAGGATGTCGCTATGATACTCGGTCTTCCACTGGATGGGCAGCCAGTGACAGGAATTATACAGAATGAGAATTGGCGTGACATGGTTGAAATGCATATTAGGATTAGGCCGCCAGAGCCAGAGGATGGAGACAACTCCAAGAAGACCTCCGGTGTGAGCTCGGCATGGTTGAGGGAGCACTTCAACGTTTGTCCTCAGGGAGCAAATGACGAGGTTGTGCAGCGATATGCTCGAGTTTGGCTATGGAACTTTGTGAGCACATTCCTCCTTCCTGGTGCAGCTGGGAACACGGTGTCTTGGATGGTTCTCCCCATTTTAGGTCAGCATTGGGACAACATAGCCCTTTACAGTTGGGGCTTAGCGGTTCTCGCCTAGCTGTACAGGCAGCTATATGAGGCTTGCAGGTGCACTACGAGGGATTCCAATGTTGGAGGGTGCACCTATATGCTGCAGATCTAGATTTGGGAGCGAATGCCCGTGGGTTGACCTTCCCGTCTCCGTGTCAATGTAAGTCACAATGGCTAATTCCCTTTTCTGCTTTAATGTTCGAAAAACTGTTGTATCATGTGACCAATTGGACTTACTTGCAATTTTAGCCATGGCATCGAGACTGTTGGAGGTATGCCCTAGAGGCAATCATAGAGATGATGATATTCCATTTGTATCCATGATTTATATTGTGTTCATTGAATATCCATTAAAGGCTACTTGAATTGATTTGCAATGATGTGAATTGTGTGTGAAACTCTTTACTTGTATGGTTATTCTAAAGTTGTCCCTAGTCGGAGTTCATGTGAGGACACACATGAATATTAGACTAGCACATGTATTAGTTGATGACTATGTTTCACAAGTCATGGACATGGAGATGTTGAACTAATTATGTGGGCACATGTGGAGACATGTGCTAGGACTGACCCAACACGGGATGTAGTTCTCTCTTTAAACAACATAGACGCTTTGTCCTTAGACCTGAGATTGTCGCATGTATTCAAGATGTGGATCGACCTACTTAGGGGCTATCAAACGCTACGCCGTAACAGGGTAGTTATAAAGGTAGCTTTCGGGTTTGTCAAGAAGCATGCTGTGAGACATGGTCAATCAAGATGGGATTTGCCCCTCTCTGATTGAGAGTGATATCTCTGGGCCCCTTGAGTGATCGGATCCGAAAATGCATGGCCATGCTACGTACGGTTAAGAGTTAACCTACAAAGGGACTCCGAATCACAGGATCGAGAAAGAGCGGTCGGTTTGGAGCTAGACCAAATATTGTGAGGCAAAGGAAATAGCATGTATATAATGTTGTGATGGTTCGTCTGATATGATCTTCGTGTGCGCATAGGAGTTGGCACGTCTTGCTAGAGGTCGCTACCGACTATTGGGCCGAGTAGGAGTACTCGAGCCATGTCTATACGTATCCGAACCCATAGGGTCACACACTTAAGTGGTTGGAAGCCCAATTCAGATGTGATCCAAGTTGGATTAGGTTTAGAAGTACTAATGGGCCTCAGACCCAGAGGCCCGTTAGGAACCTCTATAAATAGAGGGGTGGGGGCGCCCTAGGGTTTACACCTTTTGGCGAAACTCATCTGCCACGCCTCCCACGCCCTCGCCTGTTGCAACTCACGGATCTAGCAGTCCGGCTTGCGACACTTCCTCCCTGCACGTGTGGATACCTTGGAGGTGTTGCGCCTGCAGCACTTGGACGAGCCACCGACGAGCCACGATGAGCCGCCGACGAGCCACGACGAGCCGACGACGAGCCGCGGCACGAGGGAGGTCTTACTGCACGTGGACGAGCTGCTGAGGAGCTGCTGGACGTCGACGTGATCGACTACGTACGACTATGTTGATCAACTTCGCTGCATCGACGCGAATCTACATCTTCCGCACCAGTAGTGCGTTGAGTGGTAATCCCGTGATCCTTATACGGTAGTTTTCCTGGTTTACGCGGTAGAAATTTTTGATTTGCGCTAGTGTAGCCTACCTCGTATCCCAACAGAGATGATGCTCATCCCACATTCTATCATGTGTGGAAGCATGTGCGGCCCGTTCGTGGCAATCCTGATAGGCGCTACAGGGCCTACACAAATGAGTTGGATGTTGTCATGCAGCACCAGGTAATTTGCTCACCAGAGTTTGTTAATCTCACTTCCGTATAATGACTGATGAAATAAGTATTGCATAAAATTTTTTGAAGGTTGAATGGAAACCGTACGACCATGAGCAGCTAAGCCAAATCGTATTTTCACCGACGTGCTACAGAGATAGAGAGTTGTGGAGGTGCACGACTCCAATGATATTGTACTATGTTGTAGAGTTCCATATGCCGCATAGGGTGATGCGGCAGTTTGGGAGGATGCAACCGTGCCCTCCTTTGGAATTATCAACTTCACAGCAGCTGCATAGGTATGCAGGAAGAATTAACTACTGGAGGTTATTCGATACATGTACTTAACATGTTATACTAATACTTCACTAATTTCTGATGCAGGATCGACCGCAGAAAGAGATATAAGGAGAATGATTGGAGGGTGAAGCATGCTCAGTTCATCGTCATGTGGGAGAATAGACAAAGATGCGATCCTGAAGATGGACCGTACTGGCGAGCAGGACCAAACAATGAGTACATACGATGGTACTGTACTTCGATGAGAACTAAAGTGAAACCATCTTGGAGTAATGTGCCCATTGAGGATGCACCGTCAGACTCGTCCGACGACATAGCTGGCGTGTACGACACGGTGACACGCTATGGGACACAGCCTGAGCGTGCACCTCTTCACGACTACATGGTAAGATTTCGGTTTGTAATCATAGTATCATAACATTGATCACTCATGGAATGAAAACTATGCTTACAGGGACAACAGCTTGCAAGGCTCTCAAACGAGGCGGGTGTGGTCATGGAGCACGCCGTCGGATCCGGTGATGGTCTGCTTCGTCAGTTCGCAGAGGTAGAAGTCCAACCTAATTTCCACTTATGCTCGTACTACCTTTGTAACCCTATCAATATCATAGTCGTGAATATATGTTGCTTACATGTTGCAGAGGGTTCGAAAAAGCTGCAGGCGAATGGCCATGAGGATGAACTGCATGTCGTCCTCAGATGTGCACCACGGGGGCAATGGTCAGGGTACATCTTAAGGATCACGTCGGACTCCATTGGTGACTCCCCCCAGGGCTACAACACCGTCCACTGCTGTAGGTCCTAGCAGGAGATCACGAGGCAAGGAACCCGCATCCCCTCAGGAAAGCGAGGACTCTGAAGGTGAGCAGTCCGAGGATGACGACCCTACATATGGTGAGGAACTAGAGATTTCTGGCATGATGGATGCTCCACCTGTGACTCAGACGCAGGGAGAGTTCAGCTAGGTACATTCACAAGTTTCCCCAAATTCAATTCTAGATTGTTAATGTTCACTCCCGAGTGTCATACAAATTTTATGCTTTCTGCCCAATTATTCCATAGGAACCTGCACCTCGTACCCGGATGCCACGCCGACGGCGTCGTTCCCGGGACCACACCGACGTTGGCTGCGCCAATGTGCTGCCCACGCATCCAAGGAGGCAGCATCGCCCAAGAGATCCTTTTAGCCCTCCGGTTGAGCGGCGGCCACGACACTGAACATTGCTTGTCTCAAGTGTGATGCACTAGGTGTGCAATTTATGTTATATGTGTGTGCATGACTATTGGAACTGTCACATGTGTAAAAGACTAAGTTGGATATTAGGTTCATTTCTGTTCGTACAATGGTATTATTTCACGTGTGTAAAAGACTATTGGAACTACTTTGTGACATACTTGTGTTTCGTGTATTTTTTCATAAATGTTCGTAGTGGTAGGCTACCGCATACGGACGGAGATACGGAATAATTTCGTGGTTGAAACTAGGTTAAGAAAATCAGAACAAAAAATGTTCGGTGGAAGTCAAGCAGTCCAGAAAACATACTGAAAGTTTAATGTTTTTGGCGTGGGAGCGCACCCTGTCGCGCCAGACAGAGTGGCACGGCAGCCCCCAGCCACCGAACCTAATGAAACTTTGGTTCATCTGGCGCGGCAGAGCATTGCTGCCGCGCCACTCTGCCTGGCGCGGCAAGCCTCGCCCCCCCGGGTGAAACCTGCTAAAACTTTTGTGTAGTTGGCACGGCAGCTCATTGTTGCCACGCTAGGCGGAGTGGCGTGGCAAGCCCCGCCCCCCGGGCGGGCGGAACCTACTGCTGCCGCGCCACTCCGCTTGGCGCGGCAAGCCCCACCCCCCTGGGCGAAACCTAATGAGTCTTTGGTTCGTTTGGCGTGGCAGAGCACTGCTGCTGTGCCACTCCGCCTGGCATGGCAAGCCCCGTCCCCCGGGCGAAACCTACTTAAACTTTTGTGCAGTTGGCGCAGCAGCGCATTGCTGCCGTGCCAGGCGGAGTGGCGCGGCAAGCCCCGCCCCCGGGCGGGCGGAACCTACTGAAACTTTGTTTTGTTTGGCGCAGCAACGCACTCCGGCCGCGCCACTCCTCCTGGCGCAGCAGCCCCCCGCCATAGGCAGGCCAAATCCGAACGGGCTTGGGTCGGATAAAAAATGCTCGGATATACCCTACGCTGGATCGGACCCTACCAGTAATTATAGAAAGAGTATTGTCTTTTTTTAAATATTACAGTACTTCTTCACAAGTTTTTGTTCAATCTTAAATTTTGAATGATTGTATATTTTTGTTCTCACGTGACTTGCGAGTATGCTAGAAATTTTGATCAAAGTTACTACTGTTTCTTTCACACCCTAGCGCTGACTACCAGCTCGGAGAGGAAACTTTGATGTGTTTGGACATAATTCTCTCACAAATGAAAATAGTTTTTGACAACTAATCGTAGTTCTCGCTGATGTGTATAGTAGGCCAGCCGGGTCACCATCTGAGCAATGCTTGCTATTGCCCTATTGGCACGGTAATTCTGGCTACATTTAACACAAGGCAGAGGGTACTGACAAGACGCCCACGGGGTGTTCTGCAAAACCTTGGAAGCAGACCTCCTGCGTCTTGTCGGTACTGCAATGATTCTGTTTCAGGCTGCCATGGGATTAGATCAGACCGGTGTGCAATCATGGATAAGAAGAACGGCATACACACGTGCATTAAATGTTAGGGGTACATGTTGCCCCATTCATACTTCGTCTTCTACTGTTATTCCATCACAAATGTCTTCATTTTCTTGTCTTTCTGACACGAGGAAGTACTCACTGCAAAGAGCGGATCTAGAAGAGAGTAAAAATGGGGCTGAACTAGCATCCCAATTTGCTTGCACTTGTGGTCCATCATGCACACGTGGCTCAAATAGCTTTCTTCAACCTCAGATTTTATCATATTATTTATTTACGGTTACGAGGATGAGAGCTACTTTCAGTTCCAGGATCTCAGGTAAGCACTTCTGATGGTGATATCGGTTCTCACGTGACTTGCGAGTATGCTAGAAATTTTGATCGAAGCTACTACTGTTTCTTTCACACTCTAGCGCTGACTACTAGCTCGGAGAGGAAACTTTGATGCGTTTGGACATAATTCTCTCACAAATGAAAATAGTTTTTGACAACTAATCGTAGTTCTCAGAATAAACATAAATATAGTTTTCTCATAAATGAACATAGTTTTCACAACTAAAGAGAAACATGATCCAGCTAAATCAACACATTCATCTAGTCCGAGTCACCTTCATATAGTAACTCATCATCATCATCATCATCATCCCCGGCAACAACAACTCCCTTCCCTTTCTTATCGACATTAACCTTACCAACAGGTAAATCGGCAACAAGAGCCTTCATCGTCTCCATCTGTGCCTCTTCCGCTTTTTGTTGTAACTCTTCCATTTCAATTCTTCTCTTTCTTACCCTAACCTGCTGCAAATATTCTTCCCATGAACCCTTAGGGTATTTTGCATTCGGATCAACCACATAACCTAAGAGATCTCTTTCCTCCCTCAACCTTTGTTTCTCCAACTCCCTCTCCTCCTGCAACTTCCTCCTATTTTCTCTCTTCTCATTTTCAGTTAGAGATCGTGGATACTTGGATCTATTCTGCCTCCAATACTTAATAATAGTTTCCCTCGCATAAAGTCCTTCAGGCTCCACTCCAGTCTGATGCACCATATCTTGATATATTTTCCCCCAAAGCAAGTCATTGTCAGGGATAGGCACATCATACTCCTTCCTAATCTTTTCTTTAAGTTCTTGTTGTTTTCTTGACTTCCATGGTTCCGATGTATTACCCAACTTTAATAACAAATCACAACGACCAGAAAAATCTTCCCAATCACATGTCCTTCCCTGCTGCAACAACAATTTCATATTCTTACAAATTTGAAACAAGTTCCAACCTTAATAACACACAAGAGATGAGTAGTTACTAACCCAGCAATTGCCATGTGCATTTCCACAGAACGAACCATATCCAAGTTCAGAAGGCACCACACCTTGTGTTGCCAATATACCACACTTGCATCTATCACTAGGAGAGGACACACATGGCCACGGTGCCTTTCCACTCTCGAACTTCCGCCCTTGCTCCTTCGTTGGCCACATTGCCATTGGGCTGTATATATACTCATTGAAATCACACAACGGCCACCCATCCTGCAAAAAAACGGTGACGTGAACTACTCATACGTAAAGTAACTAGAAAACGCTGCTCCGACTTCCAAGAAATAACATCAAGTAGAAGTATGAACAATATACTGCAAAATTATAACTGCTAGCAACACCGTCATAATAATATTCTCATAATAAACTTACATGAGTCTTTAGCATGCATCGAAAGAATGGAGTAAACTTAGGTGGATCTCCTAAGTTAGGATGCATAAGCTTAGCAGGAACACCACACTTGCACATGGGAGGATCCCTCACACACCTACAAGCAGCCTCCTGCTTCTCCTCCTCGGTCATCCTAGGTGGGTTTGGTGGAGGAGGAACCGAACGCCTAAACTGATGGTATGGTTTAAGCTCTGTGCTATGATATGGGAATAGGCAGATCCTAGGATCATATTTGTTGGGTCCATCGATCCACTGAAAGAAATCACAAGGTGCGGCAGGCATTGGATCAAGAGTCCACTTGCATACATAGAAGGCTCTTCCGGCTATTTTTGGATGCCTTGATTGTTTCACCTCTGCTTGCACGCCATATCTACAAAGAGGTACCGGAAGGGCAGGAGATACGGGACCAACTGTGGTGGATCCACCTCGAATTAGCTTGATTAAAGCACGGTTAAGTCACCTAACACGCGACACTCATGCCTTAGTCAAGTTAACACGAAGTGCCGTCGGATTTCATCCGATTTAACCACTTAACAGGACCGAGTTAGCAAACTCACACGAAGGTGAGCGGTTCCAGAGAATACAACAGGTCCACCAAAAGATTAACAAGTTGTTACACACTTGGTTGTAAATCAGAGTTTAACAAGTTCTGAAGAAACAGACAGAAGGTAAAACAAGCGGAAGCTAGCGCCGGGGTCGGATGTCCTTGATGAGGCCGATCAGGACATCAGTGATCCCTTTCCTCGCCGTCCGAGGAGGGAACCCACTCGACCGTCCAACCCGGAGGGAGCTGGGGTGGCCAAGTGCCAACAGGAGCAAACTTAGGAGCGGCGACATCACCTGAAAAGAGAGCCACAAACAAGGCTGAGCTTCTAAGCTCAACAAGACTTAACCGACTGGTGGTAAACTACTCCACCACTTCTAGACATGCAAGGCTCTTTGGCTGAGGGGTTTTGTTTGCCAAAAGCGACTACAGTGGGTCCTTGCTTTCAAGTTTTAGCTCAAGTTCTAAGTTCATTAACCAGTCTATGTTGGCGACTTATGCTAAACAACCATAGTTTTCAACAACAAAGTATAGAACAAGCATCGGGTTCATAGTATCATCATGTTCCATCTTTACTCAGTGTAGCATAGCGATCAAGCAGTCTCAAACTGTGAGAGGCAGACGAATCGATTCGAGTTTCTTAACCATGCATGGCGAACCTAATCTCACGACATCCGCGCACCACAAGGGTCGCTTCCTGTGTCGGCCGTCCCCATCGATTCCCAGGCACGTGTCAGGTCCAAACTTCCCTTGGCATGCAATGCTCCACAGTCCCGGCCTCTACCGTATTGTGACCGCACTTGCACCCACATGATGCACCATGGGAACCTCGTTCCAGGGACAGCAGAGGTATAAGCCACGCCCTAGTTCAATCAGGTACTAGGCTTCCCCATCCCATACTAGGTATGAGATTAGTACTTTCAAACACTTGATCACGAACACCAACACTTTTCGACCTTAAGCAACTTCATATAGACAGACAGGGCAATCCACCGACCACCAAAAGAGTTCACCAGGCCCTGCCCCGTCCATCATCCTTATAGTTGTAACCAGAAGGAGAACAACCAACTCCTATAACTCGCGAGTGACAGGAAATCACTCGACTTTTACCGAGTCCTATTAAGCAATGCAACTACTCGGACTCATCAGGCTAGTGTTCAGATCAAGGGAACTAAGTCATGCATCTATGGTTTCAAACAACTCCTGTACTTAAATGCACATACAAACAATGGAAGGCATGTGTAAGTTTAGAAAGTTGGGCTCATGCTCCGGGGCTTGCCTTCAAGCGGAGGGGAGGAGTACTGGTCTTCAGCTGGGGCGACGTCGGCTTCTGGAACTGGCAGCTCAGCTACAGCTCTGTCTTCTAGCACCGGGTGTAGCTCGTAAACGCCGTCGGCGAGATTTAGCTCTACACGAATGCAAATGCAGGAGTTAGCACTTAGACGGTTATTTCAACAACACTTACAGTTAAGCTCGGACATTTTGCAGCAAGGCTACAGAAAAGGTGGGGAAGTTTACTTAAGTTGGTGGAGAGCAAGATAAAAGGGTCGGATAGGAAGAAACTTATGATCTGACCCTTAGACTAGAGGAATAGCTGTGCTGGGGGTCCTCAGACTTAACGCAGAGAAGTCCCCGATTATTACACATATACCCTCGGGTCAAGGAAAAGGATACAGCCGAGTCCTCGGGCGAGGCGGAAAAAGGGTCGGCGAAACAGACAGGGTCGGACGAGACGGAGAAGGGGTCGGGCGAAACAGATAGGGTCGGGTGAGACAGAAAAAGGGGTCGGGTGAACAGGTAGGGTCGGGCGAGACGGAAAAGGGGTCGGGCGAACAGGTAGGGTCGGGCGAGACGTAAAAGGGGTCGGGCGAACAGGTAGGGTCGGGCGAGACGGAAAAAGGGGTCGGTCGAACAGATAGGGTCGGGCGAGACGAAAAAAGGGGTCGATAGCTTACCTTCGGTTTATAGGTGAATCTTTGAGATCGGGAAGGAGCAGACTTGGGCGGAAGGACTGAAGCACTAAGACTTGGGCAGCGGTGATGTCCGGCGGTGCTCCGGTGGCGGCGGTGCTTCTTGTGGACAACAAGCAAGCTCTAGCACAGCGCGGAGGAGGAAGCAGCTGGGTGGATTGGGAAAGGCGGGTGTTGAGCGGAGAGGAGAGTTCCTCAGGAACTTAGGTGGCAGCGCTCGAGCACGAAACAGAGGAACAGGCGGTAAGGCAGTGATGGCGAAGGGAACTCCGGTAGGACTCTGGCATTCCCTTTTATAGCTGCGCGGAAGAGAGAGGGTTGGAGCAGCACGAAGACCGGGAAGGAAAAGAATGGAGTGCGCTGCCATGGCGGCGATTGAGCTGCGATGGGCGGCGGAACAGGGCTTCAGAGATGACGCCTTCGGCCATTAGGCACTGGAGACAGGGCGACGCAGGCGCGGTTTTTCCGGTGGTTGAGGTTTGGCAGAGGCAGGCGTCGTGGAGTGGCGGATCTGATGGGTGTGACAGGGGGAATGACGCTATAAGCGAGGTTGCAACCGGTGAAAAGACAGGCGGGCTGCGGCTGCACGGGCGAGCGCGAAATAGCGATTTGCCGGGGCACAGTTCTGGCAAGGTGGCAAAGGAGCTGTCACGGCCGGGGTCGGGGTTGGTGATGGAGGAATCGTTGCGTAGCGAGTTCGGGGCGGCACGACTGTGGAGAGGCAGCGGAAAAACCAGAAGGCATCGGGACTTGCAGCCGGGGGTCCGACGAGGTGATGATGGGCGCGAGCAGCGAGGCAGCTTGGACGCAGCAGGCGGCAAGCTCTGCCACAGTGGTGACGGAGCACCAAGGCGCGGCCGGCAAGCGCGCGAGCGAGACGGGGCGCTGTAGAAAAGGTTGCAGAGGGGCTTCCCCTGAGATTGGGGAGGAGGGCGCGAGAATCCATCCGGTCGCGGCCGGCGACTGGGCGGAGCGACGGGGGTCGGAGAAGTTGAGCCACGCGGCAGGGGAGCTCTGAAGTGGTGTAGGCCGCTCGAGTGCGTCTGCCTCGGGAGATCTGGGAAAAAGATTTGCGGGTCCACCCGTCCGTCCACCGGTCAGTCTCAGTTTATCCTCTGCTCAAGATTGAAAGGGTCACTGTTGTGGAGACTTAGAAGGAATCAGTGGTCCTGGTTGGGTTTTCAGGGGTCGGGACCAGAAACTGGAGCTTGGGCGTTTAAGCTTAGGGGAGCCGAGATAGGGGGATCAGGGACTCGAATTGAGATTAACTCGGTGGATTTGACCAGGGCCGTTACACCAACACCATTGGACTCGCCCACATAATGCACATACCACCTACGCCGCTTGTATTCACAACCAAACGACATCATCTCACCTAGACATCAAGTGCCACAAAATTAATACACAAATAAACTTTACACACGTAATCCATACGAGCTATATACATCATTTCGATAAAATGTAAACACTCCACTACAAAATACAAACACTGAAACATATCAACTATAGCAACTATATCAAGGAACAAAAATATGAGACAAATTAATTGAACATATAAAAAAAATACATGTCATGTAAACCACACAATTGGGTGAATATATACCTAAATCGAAGCATTCAACAAGTTCTACATGTCAATATCGCGGGCAGAGACTCAATTGTGTCTGAACTACGTATCATCTAACACAAAACACCATTGCATTTCATTCAAAATTGAAATCATCAACCTAACCCTAAGTCACCTAAACATCCTCCGATCTACCAAATGCAACGGTAAAACACGAGAAAAAGTATGGGGATACCTTCCACATGAAGCAGGGATCGATTTCCTCAACTTTCCCCCACCGAAATCGCTGGATTTTGGGTGGATTTGGGGGGTGAAGCGGCGGGGGGCGACGCAAGAAGCTAAGGGCGTGGGTCTGTCTGGAGGTGGAAGAAAGGAGGGAGGGAGGAGGAAGGAGCCGGCGCGCGGTTGTGGTGTAGGCTCTGCCACGCCAGGTGGGCTGGCATGGCGAGCGCCCGCCCACGTCAGCGCCCACCTGGCGCGGCGAGTCACCACACCAGTGTGGTAGGGGCCCGCCACGCCAGTGCATGTGGCGCGACAGAGGCTCCCTGCCGCGCCAGGCGGTCTGGCGCGGCCAAAAGGGTCATCTGCCGCAAATAAAGTCCCGCTGAGGTTATTTTTAGAAATAAATAAAAAAAGGGTTAAAAATAAAAAAATTCCATCCTAGCGCACCCATCGCCGTTCTAATCTTCGCGAAGCCCGAACCCTAGGCATGGGCGCCACGGGCGGCGGTGCGACGCCGGCAACATGCTCGAAATCGAGCATGGAAACTAAAATAAAATGATGGAACACTGAGCGCATGGGCACAAGGACCTCACCCTGGTTCGATTTGTGTGGTTTTTTGTTGACTAGGTTGGTCGGAGAGGGGTCATCGACGATGAGATGGACGGTGGTGGTTCGAGCTCGTGGCGGCCGGGGAAATGGCAATTCCCGGTCGAGGGTTGGATGGAGCGCGGCAGGGAAGTCTAGGAGGGAGCTCGAAGGGTTGGCTAGGTGGAGCTGTGGTGGATTTGTTTGGGGCAAGGGGACGGCGATGGATTTTTGCTGGCGGTGGAGGTTGGTGGTGTGACGAGGGCAGATGGGAAATCCCCGATTCCCGGCGGTGGAAGGAAGAGATGGTGGGCGGCAGTGACTAGGTACGGTGGTGGCTAGGGGAGTGGGTGAGGTGGTGGCGTGGTGGCTTGGGCGGCGATGGCCGGAGGACGACGCACTGCGCCGGCGATCGGAGCTTGGTTGGGTGCGTTAGTGGTGGAAATGGCGGATGAGACAAAGGAGGGAGGTGACGGGTGGGTGCAGGTGACGGGAAGGGTTAGGATGGGAATAGAAGGGGAAAACAAATCGGTATCCTTCATAACCAATGGCAGGTGGGTAATTTTTTTGCTCAAAAGCAGGTGAAAGCAGGAGGGAACTTGCTTTTAGATTTGTACTAGAGTGAAAGCTGCTTTTGGGCAAAAGCACATATGGCTTGTTATCCCTTTGGTTGGCTTTTGGCTTTTGCAAAAGCAAAAGCATGTTTGGAAGCCCAACCAAAGGGGGCCATTATTCTCCAAAATCAAATTGCAAACTGGAAGAAGCAGCTCGCCGAAGCAATACACTATGAAGAAGAAGAGCCTTCAGAATCGTTGTTTGAAGCACAATTATGGCAGTCCATACAGGAGATGCAAAGTAGACTGAACAAGCTCTAGCAAGTAATCATGCTCAAGAAGTACAACCACCACTTCATTAGGCGAGGGTGAACCTAAGGGCACAGAATAGGATCGTGAACGCTTCGACCACTCCGTTGTCCCTCGAGTTGGAGTTTCCTCATGGCCTCCGAGATTCAACGTGATGACTCTTTCACAATATGACGGTGAGTCCAATCCGAAGGAGTTTCTTATGAAATACGAAGTGGTCATCGAGTCCAATGGAGGTGATCATACAACAAAAGCAAAAGCCTTCGTCATGGCTTTGAAGGGTCCTGCACAATTTTGGTACACAAACATATCGAAGGGATAGATATCTTCTTGGTTTGAGCTCCAAAACAGACTCTTGTCTAATTTCAAGGGAATGCAAATGGAGGAACTTAATTCAAATGACTTCGTCCATGCCTGTTGTTGACGCCGAATTTTGACACGTGCCAATTAAAGCTGCAGTGTTTTGGTCGATTGGCGGAAGGAGTCAATGGAGGCTGGCCGATTGGGAGTCAAAATGTCTTGGCCAGTGTGGGCCTGAAGTGGGCCAAGGTGATGGGTAGTTGAAAAAAGAGACTGGCCCGTGGAAAAATAGTAACCAACTCCGATACGAGTTGTGTTTGTAAATATTTGTTATCTTTTAAAATTAGAGATAGATCCTAGTCGGTTAGGAAATCGGTTGTAATAGGGTATAAATAGCTGCCTCATAAAGCTTGTAAGAACAACAGATCAATCAATACAACAAATTTACTTTTTTCTCGTACTTTACTTTCAAGTTGGCGACTTCGCGAAAACCTTTTCTTTTCCCGAGTTCGTAAGAGTTGGCAGGGCTGCATCGACACGATCTCCGTCCGATTGGTAAGTTCCGCGTATCGAGTAATATCTAAGCTTTAACTTCGGGCGCATCGCTGTTGTTTCATTTAGATTTATTCACTGGTTATCGATATTAACTAGAATTATAGGTTTTACCTGTTGTTTTAGTTTTATCACCAGTGATCCAGCTTGAGACAAGAACTGTTAGCTTTTCGTTATTATTTTTTGTTTATCATCACAGAGCCAATTAGATCTATCCAAGTGTAACACCCGCCATTTTAGTCATCAAAGTGACTTTGAAGAATTGAAAGCAATTCGAGAAGAAAGGAAAAAGAAATTGACCGAAAATCAAATTCGGGTCAAATTTGGCCGAAATTTGAATTTTGAATTTGAAATTCAGAAAAATTCGGCAAAAATATAGAATAGAAGTGTAAAGATGATTAGAACTTAAGGGTCAAAAATTTGGAATAATATTTGATCCTAAACACTCAAAAGAAATCAGAGAAGGAAATGAAAAACTACATTTACTGTTCACCGTCCGAAAACAAGAAATCAGAAAAACAGCCTCAGAGTCCATTTTGGAAATTGAATTCTGATAAATTTCTCAAATAAGTAAATCAGGACAACTATACCATGTTGAAGTGTGAACTTTGGACTCCAAAATTTGGGTGTTGTTGATCAGGAATAGCAGAGGGAACCATTTCAAATGGAGGCCTAAAGTTGGCACTTTGTCACAATAGGCGGCTTTGCTGGAATTTGGTTAAGTCTGAAAATGATATTGAGTACATGACTTTAGAACCAATTTCTGGAGAAATCTCCTTATAAATGAGCAGATGTTTTTGGACATTAGTGAAATAGGGGCTATGGAGAGGGTAAATGAATTGTTGTTGTCCAGAGAAAGTGGAAGGTTTGAATTCAAATTGGAGCCAAAAGTCAGCAAATGAGCAGATTTCGAACTCCTTGCCGAAATAATTCTAAGTCTGGAAAACAGCATTGGTTAGCAATGTTTGGAGCCACATTCAGAAAAATCTAGTGTAGAGGTTATGCGGTTTCTTGTGCAAAATGGAATCCTTATTAGTTGTAGAACACAAATGGTGAGTGGTTGGGCTATATGGCATAAATTTGGGCCACCGAAATTGGGTCCAAAGGAGGGTAAATGACCACACTTGAGGACTGTCGAAACTGAATCGTGAAGGTTCAGTGACAGAAATTGTTGACAGGGACTTGGAGCTTAAAAATCTCGATCTTAGGGTGCTTAATTCGGTTGGAGGCCAATCTATCAAATGGAGTAGTTGAACTACTCTACAAGTTTACTTAAAGGAGTTCTACGAGTTGAGATGGAACATTTTGAGCAATTAAGGCGTAAACATGTCGGTTTGGAAGGAAGGAAAAAGAACAGAAAGAACAGAGCGGCAGTGCTGTGCTGCCGCCGGCTCTCGCACATGCCGACCAGCGCGACGGCCACGTTTACGCCACGCCACCTACCACGAGCTGAGCTGGATGTCATGCACGGTGAAAGTTTGCATTGCTACCGCCTCGCCCTCATCCAGTTAACCTTCTGCCGTTTTTGTTCTACTGCCATTCAAGCCAAAGCTCGGTCATGTAGTACCGCCGCCGGCCAATTCACCCACGCCGCCGCCCCTCTTTACGATTCCACCGCCCAAGGGTCCGCCAGCTCCTCCTCAACGCCCCACGCCCCTCCGTTTCCCAGCTCCCCGCCGTCAAGCTCCGGTGTGCCGCTGTTTTCATCCGCCGGCCGCCGTCACCCAATCCACGAGGTGAGCCTCTGAACCGGTTTTTCTTCTCAATTGGCGGGTCTAGGGGCATCTTGCGAGCGTGTTGAAGATGAAGGAGGAGTTGTAGCAGGCGCTTGCGCCACCTCCGTGCGCCGCCAGGGCCGGCCGCTGGCCGAGCCACAGCCGCCCGTGGAGGTGCCGGCTCGGACCACCTCCCGGCGAGCTGCGGCTGGGCGCGGGTGCGCCTAGCCTGGGCGCCGCCGTCCCGGCCCGCTCGACCGCCGGCGAGCCGCCGTTGGCCGGGCCGCCCGGTTTTTCCAACCGCCGGCGTGCGCCTCTGTTCTTGGCCAGGGGAGGAAGAAACCCCTGACCAAGGGGGCCCGCACGACAGCCGCAGGAGGGAGGGAAGGAAAAGGATAAGGGCCAGCCGTCCGTCGTGGGCCGGGGGAAGGCGCCGGCCCAGCTGGCCCGCGCGGCATAAAAGAAGAAGGGAGGGAAAGACAGGCCGGTCGTTGTTGCTTGGGCCGTGTTGCCCAGTTGCGGTAGAGGAGGCCCATTAGTGCGTAGGCGTTCGTTGGGCCGATGACCTTTGAGGAAGAAAGGGAGAACCGGTGGGCTGACTGTTGGTTTAAAAGGAAAGTGGACCGTGCGGCCCAGGTGGAACTAGAGAAGAAAGAAAAGGTGGGCCGGCCGGGGTTAAGAAAGAGGAAAGAAGGGGGAGTCAGCCCAAAAAGGGGCTGCCGCAAGAAGGGTCACTTCTCAGCCCGAGGAAGGGTGCCGACCGTGGGCCCCACTTGTCAGTGAAGAAGAGAGGAAGGAGAATAGGAGGCCGGATGGGCCCTAGATGGAAGTGATGGTGGGTAGAAGCAAGCTGAGTGAGAAAAGTTTTGGCCGGGGTTTTGAATAAACCTTAGGTTTTCTTTTATTAGATAAATAGATTAAATAAGGTTTTCACCATTTAATTCACAGGAATTTCTAGGAGTGTCCAAAATTAGTGAAACCAATTTTGTTAGGCTTGTTTTATTTTCCTTTATGCATTAAAATTTTTACACCCTAGAAAAATAATAAAAATTTGGGTATTTATTTAATGCCTTCCTTTTAAGGTAATTAAATAAATACTTAATCTTTATAAAATGTATAAAATAGGGAATAACATTTTCTTAATCACAAATTATTCTTAACTCATAGGAAATTAGGTTTTCAAGTTAGAAAATAATTATAATCTTTTCTAAAAATAAAAGAAAGGCCTTAAGTAAGGATAGATAAGAAAATAAATTGTGGGCTAATCTTTAGGGTTTTTGTGTGTTGGCTTGGAACTTTATCATGATAAATTGTATAGTCCTTGTTGGCTTGCAACTTTATCATGAAGGAAGATTGTATAGTCTTGTATTCAAAAGTTTGCATCTCTAACTCTTGCATATACTGAATCGTAGACGTCACAACTCCTGAAGTGGAATTCATGGAATTCAGCTGGAAATGGACAGCATTCGCGAAATATGGAGTGCCTCTTTTAATAAAGAAGTTTTCCGAAGAACTAACCTTTGTTGATCCCAGGCAAGCCCCGGTGCATTTATACCTATCTATTTTGAGAGTTATTATTTCATGTGTCCGATTATCGGTTATTTGCTATATGTATGCACTAAGTCTAGGAGTTGCTTGAAACCTATTCTTGTGTATAATCATACCTTGCTTTAAGGACATCTTTGCCACGTGTTCAAACCTTAGAAGATAACCCAAGTCTAGCAATGCTTAGTTGCTTAAATGCTTGGTTTACCAACCTTAAGGAAAAACTTTGAGTCATACATGTGATATATGGAAGGTTAACTTGGAATTGAGTAGCGGACAGAAGCTAGAGATGTAGTTCTGTCTGCTAGATTAATTTGGTTAAGGCCCGATTCGTTGTCTTAACCTTTGATCAAGTGATAAGCATCTGATCACTTACTGGGTATGGGACCAGTAAAGCCCAGTAGGTTAGTAAACTCTCTGATCGGGAATACTTCGTACCCGCGCTTGACGTGCTGGAGATTGGCAGGGGCGTAGCCTGAAACTCACATGGTGATCGGGCCAGACGTGGGGTCCCATGTGGGGGTGCGTCCCTGGGTTCGGGTAGTCTTATTCCTAATCATTGGATTTGCTGATCGAAAAGTCGTTACGTACGACCCGTACAGTCGTATATAGCTGGTGATCAGGGTACTCTCCTGCAGGATGTAAATGGATCCGGATCACCGCAATTCTCGGTTATGAATGCACTTGATCACCGTTGAGCATCGTAGTGTAAATCCATGAATGATATACCTTTCTGATAAATGAGTGATGTATGGCTTAAATACCTTATTGTTGTATTTACTCTTTTCTCATCATCTAGAATGGTTAGGTAATGACTTAACCCAAATAAAAGATAAAACTAAGGCATTACTTGTAGTAAGCTTTTCGGCAAAAATTATGTTGGCCAAGTACACCAAAAAGCTAGCATACACTTCCAAAGAAAGCTATTATATTGGTTAGTCGGGTAAGACTTGCTGAGTACTTCGTACTCAGGGGATCCCTTGTTGTTATTTTCAGAAAACCAGCAGGGACCCACCGAAGAGGAAGCTCCGAAGATCTAGGGTATCTTATGAGTCTCATGATACTCTAGAGTAAAACTTAAATGTTTATTTTTCTTGCGGACTGGTTCATGTTTTAAATTCCTAGAACCACGCTAACCTGCACTGTTAAGTTTTCTTCAATCTATGGTTGTAATATTTCTTACCTTTAATATGTTTATAAAAATGTAATATTTGTTGATGCTATCCCATCGCGGATATTATCCTGATGTATGGCTATGAAACACACCGTGGAGATTTTCAAGGAGATCTGTGAACAGAATCCTTGACGGACGACCGGACTTATACTGTTTTAAGTGCGTTTCGGATAATTGCTGCGTCGGCAGCAATTAGGCGCATTTAAGCCAGTTTAAGTTGGGCGGTTCCGCCACACCAAGTGTTGCCTTTGTAGTGTTGTGTAGGTTGCTCTAGTAGTTTTCCTTACAATTGCTATGCGGTTATCGGCTATTTATAGCCGGTCATCTCTACAGGAAATCGGCCGATTCGCTGATATGCTTTTCAAGACATATCGGAACTTTAGCCGATCGAGACACCTGGAATTTAATAATTTTCTTTCCTTGTCAATCAACAGGTCAAATTGACTGGCACGCCGCAAGAACCGCACCAGGGCAGTAACCTGGATAGGAGTTAAGCAGATTCTCCTGGGTCGTGTGTCCGACGCTGACGGCCATCGGTCGATTTTCAGCGCCAACACACTTTTGGCATGCTCGGTGGGACCGAAGCAAGATCCAATATGTCAAAAGCTGCTGAGATCTTCGAAGATAACGTCATCGAAATCACTGAAGCAAATCTCAAGGATGACCAAAAGGAAGAGTTGACAAAGGCTTTGGAAGAATATAGGAAGACATGCCTACAATCCTTTAGTCGTACCAGAAGCGGGGAGACCGTCAGGAAGGCCCCTCTTCCAACTCCTCACCATATCACCGTCGCTGAAGACTCGGGAAAGATGTGTGAAATGATCCGGCAGTTTGTTTATCAGGCTATGATCGACCAGTCTAAGGTGATTACCAACACTGTCTACAACGCCATCATCATCTCCATGGTCAACGACGCAGCTCAGGGGTATTAGGGACCAGCTTATGCCCCTCCTATCGTGGCACCAATCAGAGGCTTCTCAACAATGCCAAATACGTCTCAGTCGGTTCCACAGCCGATGCAGATGCAAAGTGGAGGGTATAATACTTCAATGCCCCTAGGATATAATGGTGCAACGCTCTATCAATCACAAGCGCCGTTTTATCCTGCACCAATTCCCCCCGTACAACCGCCATTTTCAAACTTGGCGCCATGGGGAGCAACAGTAATACTCGCCGATCTGGACCCGTCCACTAGTTATGGGAGATCTCTGGTACAGGCATCGTTCCCATCGGCCTCTTGGCCGACAGCCCCCTAATACCAGCAGACTCCTTCAGAAATCAGCAGGGTTGCGGGCGCTCCAGAACCACTTAGAACTGCGGCACCGATAATATTGTACGATGAGGCGGCAGATGCACTATGTCAGGTTGACCCTACGCAACAACAGCCATCGGCTCCTCAGCCGATAGCCCAGCCACAAGATTTGCAACACGCTTTAGTCTATCACCTGATTGTGGTACCGCAAGTCCAACAGCACGTGCCAATTCCTCAGTTGGTCATGCATCATCAACAACAGCAGGTGGACTGGACCGTAAGAATAGCGGACATAATTCAAGATCAGTTCGGGTTAAAACCAAAGGTACATACTTACACATACAAGACGCCGTACCCACTTGCTTACGACCTGTTGCCGTTCCCTCATCGGTACAAAGTCCCCGACTTCACCAAGTTCTCGGACCTGGACGACACATCGACAGTAGAGCACGTTAATAGATTCATCATCCACTGCGGGAAGGTTGCTACGCAAGATGCTCTGAGGGTGCGCCTATTCTCGTCATCCCTGTTCAGATCAGCTTTCCAGTGGTTTACTACACTGCCACCCAACTCCATTGTTACCTAGGCCAATTTGGAAAAGCAATTCCATAAGTACTTCTATGCGGGGGTCCATGAGATGAAACTTTCAGACGTAACTAGCCTCAAGCAAAGAAGCGACGAGTCAGTGGCCGCTACATACAGAGGTTTAGGAAAGTTAGGAACAAGTGCTACACCCTAGTCTTGACTGACACCCAGCTGGCCGATATCGCTTTCCAAGGACTCCTGCCACACATCAAAGAGAAGTACACTTCACAGGAGTTCGAAAGCTTGAGCCAAATCGTTCACCGGCTGTCCGGCTAGGAAATACACCCCTTCGACCAACGAAGGAATTTTCAGAAAAAGGTGACGTATGTGGAAGGGTCCGAATTAGAAGAAGAAGCAGAAGTCGGCCTGGGAGAGTGGGTGAAAGGGAAAAAGCTAATATCGTGCCCATTCGGCAAAAAGGAACCGGAGACATTTGGCTTCGACACGTTCAAGGCTGACAAAATCTTTGACTTGCTGCTTAAGGAGGGACAGATCAAACTCTCACCTTACTCGGTCGAGCAACTCAGAAAGATGAAATATAGCAAGTGGCACAATGCCACATCTCACGACACCAATGAGTGCAAGATCTTCGGTCAACAGATACAATCAGCTATCGAGCAAGGAAGACTCAAATTTGATGTCCCAGCAAAGCCAGCAAAGCCGATGAAGATCGATCAGCACCCCTTCCCTGCTAACATGGTTTACGTAGGAAAAAACACGCTCCAAACCGAAGTGCTGGCGTCAGAATCAGCTAGGAGGAGCAGCGCAGTGGACCCCAGAAACCAAGCCTCAGCCGAAGACGTTAAAGGTAAAGGCTGGATGAAAACTGACGGCGAGGGCTCAAAAAGACCACATCGGCCCGTCATGTCCCGGGACTTGCTCAACAAATACCAGAGGCAGCGGGAGGACACGAGACGCCGTGAGGAGATGATGCACCGACATGAGGATCACTGGAGGTGCCCGTTTTTTATTCATTGCTGGGAAAACAACCTCAGATTACCATCGGCCGATAATTTGCCCGAGTGCAACGGTCAGTATCGCAGCAGCTGCCTGTTCAAAAGATCACGCTCCAGAAATCGAGGACTAAAGCCGATCAGCAGAAATAGGCACGAGCAAGGAGATTGGCGTGTTTCAGTGCGTGATCGGCTGGGGGCAGAGTAGACCAGTATACTTGGCTGGGAGGCAGAACCAGTGCACACCATCGGCTGGGAGAGATGGCCGACGCAAGAGTCTCAGATGAGAACCCTCTGGGGTGAGAGCCAGACTGGGAGCGAGAAAAACCACCAAGCAAACCAGTAAACCCCAGATGGTGTCCAGATGGTTTGACCAAGTCCCAAAAAAGGAGGGTCCAGCATTTACACCAATGGGAACAGCAAGAAGAGGAACAAAGGCAAGTGATGGACAAGAGAGGGGACAGATCTTGAGTTTGGCGCCCCAAAAGAAAAGCTGACGAAGAAGACAATGATCAGGATTCGGCGGTTGATGTCAACATGGTGTTCATCTTGCCGATGGAATTCATGGCTCCCGCCGATCGGGATGACGCGGCAGAGATAGAGGAACAGGTGGCACAGTTGGCTTTGGAACCAATGACCGCCACTTTTGAGAAACCTGAAGACAAAAAACGCTAGCATCTAAAGGCTCTGTTCCTCAAAGGACACGTCAACGGACGACCGGTCGCTAAGCTGTTGGTGGATGGAGGTGCTACTGTGAACGTCATGCCATATGCTATGTTCCGCAAATTGGGCAAAGGAGAAGAAGGTCTAACCAAGACGAACATGATGCTCAAGGATTTCGAAGGCAACATATCTTCGTCCTGGGGGGCACTCTGCGTCAACCTCACCATCGGTAGTAAGACCTTACCCACCACTTTCTTTGTTATTAATGGCAAAGGGTCCTATAACATGTTGCTCAGGCGAGATTGGATCCACGCAAACTGCTGCATCCCATCTACAATGCACCACTGCCTCGTCCAGTGGGTCGGCGATGCCATCGAAGTAGTCACCACCAATTTCGCCTATAGCGTTGCCGCAGCCGACGCGCAACAGTGGAGCCGCGAGCACCTTAGATGCATATCTGACAGAACTTGGGACACTGATTTTCTGAAGGTGTTCGATTTCGGTCTACAGCCGATCCAAACAGTCGGCTCTGAAGAATCCAATTAAATGGATCAGTTCGTCCAAGAAGATGGGAAGCTTGGGCACGGGTTTATGTTGGCCGATTCTTTGGAGATGGTGGACCTCGGAGACAGCAACAAGCCAAGGGCGACATATATTAGTGCTAAGTTAGACCCCGAGTATAAGCTCGAGTTTGTTAAGAAAATTTAAAGATTGCTTTGCTTGGGAGTATCATGAGATGCTTGGTCTAGACTGGTCCATTGTTGAACACCGGTTGCCTATAAAACCAGGGTATCGGCCATATCAGCAGTCTGCATGATGGTGTAACCCAAAAATTCTACCTGATATAAAGGTCGAGATTACAAGATTGATTGAAGGAGGGTTTATTTGGCAGTGTCGCTATGCCGAGTGGATTTCCAGTATTGTGCCCGTATACAAGAAAAATGGAAAGCTACGCGTGTGCATTGACTTCAGGAATCTTAATCAAGCTACGCCGATGGATGAATATCCGATGCCGACGGCTGATGTTTTAATAGACGCGGCCATGGGACACAAAGTCATCAGCTTTATGGATGGTAATGCTAGGTATAATCAAATATTAATGGCCGAAGAAGATACTCAAAGACGGCCTTCAGATGTCCAGGCCATCTCAGTTTGTTCGAGTGGGTGGTGATGACTTTTGGTTTGAAAAATGCTGGAGGCACATATCAACGGGCTATGAACTATATATTCCATAAGCTTATTAGTGTCCTAGTGGAGATCTACATTGATGACATTGTGGTCAAGTCAAAAGGGCATCAAGAGCACCTAGCTGATTTGCGGAAAGTGTTGGAATACATAAGGAAGCATTGGTTGAAAATGAATCCTAACAAGTGTGCCTTTGGCATTTCGGCTGTCCAATTTCTGGGCTTCATGGTCCACGAGTGCTATATCGAGATCAATTAGAAGATTATGTTGGAGGTATGCCCTAGAGGCAATCATAGAGATGATGATATTCCATTTGTATCCATGATTTATATATTGTGTTCCTTGAATATCCATTAAAGGCTACTTGAATTGATTTGCACTTATGTGAATTGTGTGTGAAACTTATTACTTGTATGGTTACTCTAAAGTTGTCCCTAGTCGGAGTTCATGTGAGTACACACATGAATATTAGACTAGCACATGTATTAGTTGATGACTATGTTTCACAAGTCATGGACATAGAGATGTTGAACTAATAATGTGGGCACGTGTGGGGACATGTGCTAGGACTGACCCAACACGAGAAGTAGTTCTCTCTTTACACAACATATATGCTTTTTCCTTAGACCTGAGATTGTCGCATGTACTCAAGATGTGGATCGACTTACTTAGGGGCTATCAAACGCCACCCCATAATAGGGTAGTTATAAAGGTAGCTTTCAGGTTTGTCAAGAAGCATGCTACGAGACATGGTCAATCAAGATGGGATTTGCCCCTCTCTGATTGAGAGTGATATCTCTGGGCCCCTCGAGTGATCGGATCCGAAAATGCATGGCCATGCTACGTACAGTTAAGAGTTGACCTACAAAGGGATTCCGAATCATAGGATCGAGAAAGAGTGGTCGGCTTGAAGCTAGACCAAATATCGTGAGGCAAAGGGAATATCATGTATATAATGTTGTGATGGTTCGTCTGATATGATCTTTGTGTGCATATAGGAGTTGGCACGTCTTGCTAGAGGCCGCTACCGACTATTGGGCCGAGTAGGAGTACTCGGGCCATGTCTATATGTATCCGAACCCGTAGGGTCACACACTTAAGGGGCTGGAAGCCCAATTCGGAGGTGATCCGAGTTGGATTAGGTTCAGAAGTACTAATGGGCCTCGGACCCAGAGGCCCGTTAGGAACCTCTATAAATAGAGGGGTGGGGGCGCCCTAGGGTTTACACCTTTTGGTGAAAACACATCTGCCGCGCCTCCCACGCCCTCGCCTATTGCAACTCACAGATCTAGCAATCCAGCTTGCGACGCTTCCTCCCTGCACGTGTGGATACCTTGGAGATGTTGCACCTGCAGCACTTGGACGAGCCGCCAATGAGCCACGACAAGCCGCCGATGAGCCACGACGAGCCGACGACGAGCCGCGGCACAAGGGCGATCTTGCTGCACGTGGATGAGCTGCTGAGGAGCATCTGGACGTCGACGTGATCGACTACGTACGACTACGTTGATCGACTTTGCTGCATCGATGCGAATCTACATCTTCCGCACCAGTAGTGCATCGAGTGGTAATCCCGTGATCCTTATACGGCAGTTTTCCTGGTTTACGCGGTAGAAATTTTTGATTTGTGCTAGTGTAGCCTACCTCGTATCCCAACAGTGGTTTCAGAGCCGTAGCTGTTTAGTTTTGGATTTGGAATGTGTGCATATGGAGATATGCGAGTTTTCAATTTGATCTATGTCCTGGTTTCGTGTTCTTGCTGCAATGGTAGTGTAACGACATACTCCTACCGGTCGGGTTTCCACCATCGGAGTTAAGTGATACACGTAATTCCAATTGCAGTGAGTGAAGATCAATATGATTGGTCGAATCAAAATCTAGGTTCATACGCTAGGCGCATGAGATGTGCAATAGTAGATGGGATCTACTGCCGGGGTCGGGATTTTGCCGTGTGTGTATGCTTTGGTAAATCAGCCGTAACTTTTCGGTACGATCTCGGATCGAGGCGAATTTTATATGAAAATTGATCTACAGAAAAAATTACACATGAAATTCAATGGCTTTGCCATTTTCAGCGAAATTAGATTTCCCAAATTCGGCTTGGAAGATAGAGTTTCGGGCCTCCGAAGTTTGGAATGTTAGGATGCTGAACCCTGTTTTGCAGGATGTATGTATCTTGTGATCAGTATGGCCCCTTTGTGTATGTGATGCATGTGTGTAACTCATTCGTGTCCTGCGTGTCGCGCGTATGGCAACACGGCAGGAGCCATATGTGTTGTCACTTTAATGTATTTAATGATCTGCGTACCAATCTGTGATGATCCAAGCAACTATGTAATCTTCATTACTAGCTTTTTACTAGCTATTAGGTGTAATAGCATGTTCTAGTTCTTGGAGGACTCATCACCAGGAGGATGGCGCACATGGAACATGGATATGGAGATCACCATGGTGAACAGGTTCTATGGAGATGGAGATCACCATAAGAAAACGGGTCATACTGTGTCACAACTGTGTGAATGCTATTCTATTTATGTTTTACTTTCTGCATGCTGTGATGTTAGAAGTAGAATGATCCCTCACAAAGTTTAATTTAGTATTCCCTCCCAACTAAAATTTGCACTGTCCCATGTCTTGTACAATTAGTGGTGGGTCTATGAAATTAGGGTGCCACTAGTTTTCCTTGATTAGACGGGTTTGTGTCGGACACTTACACGCATAAGGGTTGGTTTGCTTAACAAGGTTAACTTAACGGTTAAGGACCTTGGGGCATAAAGGTTGAGCGCCGAGACATGGGGATGTCACCCAACAACAGGAGTCATATGTGATATGATTAGCAAAAGTTGCTTACCGATCTACCTTGTTTGCTAGCGGTGATGCTAAAGCTCACTAGTAGACTTGTTAGTTGTGGATCCTGAATCACTAAGTATCAATAGAGGGATATTGATTTTAGTGGGAGTAGATTCTGTTAAAATAGTTTAATGTGATTTGCTCTATCATGGATACATTTGTCTTAGTGTATTTTGCATTACTTTTGTTGTAGATTAAATGACACCTAGCAGCACTACACCGTTTGCTTTGTGTTCGGTCCTTGAGAAGGACAAGTTGAATGGAATAAATTACTCGGATTGGATCCGTAACCTGAGAATTGTTCTCAGGGCTGAGAAAAAGGAAGATGTTCTAGACAACCCATTACCAGAAGAACCTATTGATGATGCACCTGCTGCTGCTAAGAATGCTTACAGGAAAGCATGTGATGCTAACCTCAAAGTAAGCTGCCTTATGCTTGCTTGCATGGAACCTAAGCTGCAGATGCAGTTCGAAACAAACCATGAGGCGCACGATATGATCGTGGAGCTTAGAGACATGTTCCAAACACAGGCCAGGACTAAAAGGTTCAATGTGTCTAAGGCCTTTGTGGAGAGCAAGCTAGCAGAAGGCGCAGCAGTAGGACCACACGTAATCAAGATGGTTGGTTACACTCAACGGTTGGAGAAGCTGGGCTTCCCACTAGGCCAAGAGTTGGCCACTGATTTCATTCTTTCGTCTCTTCCGCCTAGCTATGGGAACTTCATCTCAAACTACCATATGCATGGGACGGAGAAGGGTCTGAATGAGCTGTGTGACATGCTTAAAACAGCAGAGGCTGACATCAAGAAAAGCGCTAGTAGCAGCCAAGTCATGGCTATACAGAACAAGCCTAGCTTTAAGAAGAAGGGCAATTCTTGGAAGAAGAAGGGCAAGGCTGGAACGCCCAAGCCAAACCCAGCGCCCAAGGTTAAAGCTGGACCTGGACCTGCTCCAGACAAAGAATGCTTTTACTGTCATGAACTTGGTCACTGGAAGAGAAATTGCAAGCAGTACTTAGCTTCATTGAAGAATGGCGAAAGTAAGGGTACTTCCACCTCAGGTACGCTTGTTATTAATGTTATAGACAATATATTTCTCGCTGATACAATTATTAATTCTTGGGTATTTGATATCGGATCGGTTGCTCATATTTGCAATTTGATACAGGGAATGATAAGAAGTAGAAGCGTGGAAAGAGAAGAAGTTGATTTCCGCGTGGGCAATAATGCAAGAGTTGCTGCGTTGACCGTCGGGACGATGCAACTCCACCTCCCGTTAGGATTTATTATGGAGTTGAATAATTGTTATTTCGTTCCTAGTTTAAGTCGAAACATTTTGTCTCTTTCATGCTTGATGAAGGATGGTTATTCATTTGCGAGTGAAAACAATGGTTGTGTGATCTCTAAGAATGATATGTTTATGGCTTTTTCACCCATTGTGAATGGATTATTTGTTTTAAATCTTGATGGTTCACCTGTCTGTAATGTAAGTGCTAAAAGGCCTCAGCCTAATGATTTGAGTCCTACCTACTCTTAGCATTATCGTTTGGGTCATATAAGTGAAAAGCACATGAAGAAGCTCCATTCTGATGGACTTCAAACTTCGTTTGATTTTGAATCATATAAGACATGTGAGGCTTGCTTGCTAGGCAAGATGACCAAGACGCCTTTCACAGGATTTCCTGAGAGAGCAGTAGACTTTTTGGAACTCGTACATAGCGATGTATGCGGACCAATGAGCATGACGGCTAGAGGAGGATTCCAATACTTCATAACTTTCACTGATGATTTTAGTAGATATGGCTATGTCTACTTAATGAGGCACAAGTCTGAAACCTTTGAAAAGTTCAAGGAATTTCAGAATGAAGTTGAAAATCAGCGTGGCAAGAAAATTAAGGCCTTACGATCTGATCGTGGAGGCGAGTATTTGAGCCACGAGTTTAGCAATCATCTAAAGAGTTGCGGAATTGTTCCACAACTTACGCCGCCTGGAACACCTCAGAGAAACGGTGTATCCGAGCGATGTAATCGAACTTTGTTAGACATGGTTCGATCAATGATGAGCCAGTCGGACCTACCGTTGTCATCTTGGGGATACGCTCTAGAAACAGCAGCTTTCACACTTAATAGGGTACCATCTAAATCCGTAGTTAAGACACCATATAAGATTTGGGGATGTGAAGTGTTTGTCAAGCGACTTCAGTCGGACAAGATCACACCCAAGTTGGATAAGTGCATTTTCGTGGGATATCCAAAGGAAACTTTAGGATATTATTTCTACAACCGGTCAGAGGGCAAAGTGTTTGTCACTCGGAACGGGGTTTTCCTAGAGAAAGAGTTTCTCAAAGAAGAAAAGAGTGGAAAGACAGTGCATCTTGAAGAAGTTCGAGATAAGCCGATCGGGCAAGAATCAATGAGTGATGCTAACGTAGCAGAACAAGTTGAGAGACCCATGGCAAGAGAAGCACCGCCACAACCACGAAGGTCGGCAAGGCTCTGCGAAATGCGGGAAATATTATTGTTGGACAATGATGATCCTGCGACATATGCAGAAGCAATGATGGACCCAGACTCCGAAAAATGGCAGAGTGCCATGCAATCCGAAATAAAGTCCATGGGAGACAATCAAGTTTGGAACTTGGTTGACCCGCCTGATGGTGTTAAAGCCATAGAGTGCAAGTGGATCTATAAGAAGAAAAAGGACATGGATGGAAATGTTCACATCTATAAAGCAAGACTTGTCGCAAAAGGTTTTCGACAAGTTCAAGGAGTTGACTACGACGAGACTTTCTCGCCCGTAGTGATGCTTAAGTCCATTCTGATTATTCTAGCTATAGCTGCATATTTCGATTATGAGATATGGCAGATGGATGTCAAGACAGCTTTCCTCAATTGAAACCTAGCTGAGGACATGTATATGATACAGCTTGAGGGTTTTGTCGATACGGAAAATGCTGGAAAGGTATGCAAGCTTCAGAGATCCATTTATGGATTGAAGCAAGCATCTAGGAGTTGGAACATTCATTTTGATGAAGTGGTTAAAGGATTTGACTTCACCAAGAACGAAGAAGAGTCTTGTGTTTACAAGAAGGTTAGTGGGAGCTCTGTAGTATTTCTAATCTTATATGTAGATGACATATTGCTGATTGGAAATAACATTCCTATGCTTGAGTCTGTAAAGACTTCACTGAAAAATAGTTTTTCGATGAAGGACTTAAGGGAAGCGGCATATATTCTGGGCATTAAGATCTATAGAGATAGATCGAGAAGGCTTATAGGATTAAGCCAAGATACTTACATTGACATAGTGTTGAAGCGGTTCAGCATGGAAGAGGCAAAGAAAGGGTTCTTGCCTATGTCACATGGCATATATCTCAGCAAGACTCAGTGTCCTTTGACTGCTGATGAGCGGGATCGCATGAGTAGAGTGCCATATGCCTTGGCTATTGGATCTATCATGTATGCAATGATAAGTACTCGCCCAGATGTTTCATATGCGCTAAGTATGACAAGCAGACACCAGTCTGATCCAGGTGAGAGTCACTGAACAGCAGTGAAAAACATTCTTAAGTACTTGAGAAGGACTAAAGATATGTTCCTCGTCTATGGAGGTGAGGAGGAGCTCGTTGTAACAGGTTACACCGATGCTAGTTTCCAAACCAACAGAGATGATTCAAAGTCACAATCAGGATTTGTGTTCACGCTAAATGGTGGTGCTGTTAGTTAGAAGAGTTCCAAGCAGGAGACGGTGACTGATTCTATGACAGATGCCAAGTACATCGCGGCTTCGGAAGCCGCGAAGGAGGGTGTTTGGATAAGGAATTTCCTCATTGAGCTTGGTGTGTTCCCGAATGCGTCCAGCCCATTGAATCTCTACTGTGATAACTATGGGGCAATTGTGCAAGCAAAGGAGCCAAGGAACCACCAGAAGAACAAACACGTAATGCGGCAATTTCATCTCATTCGAGACTTCGTTAACCGGGGTGAGATCAAGATATGCAAAATACACACGGATCTGAACATTTCTGATTCGTTGACAAAACCACTCCCGTAGGCTAAGCATGATGCGCATGTAAGAGCTATGGGTATTAGGTACCTTCTAGATTGACTCTAGTGCAAGTGAGAGACTGTTGGAGGTATGCCCTAGAGGCAATCAATCATAGAGATGATGATATTCCATTTGTATCCACAATTTATATATTGTGTTCCTTGAATATCCATTAAAGGCTACTTGAATTGATTTCCAATTATGTGAATTGTGTGTGAAACTCTTTACTTGTATGGTTATTCTAAAATTGTCCCAAGTCGGAGTTCATGTGAGGACACACATGAATATTAGACTAGCACATGTATTAGTTGATGACTATGTTTCACAAGTCATGGACATAGAGATGTTGAAGTAATAATGTGGGCACGTGTGGGGACATGTGCTAGGACTGACCCAACACGAGAAGTAGTTCTCTCTTTACACAACATATATGCTTTATCCTTAGACCTGAGATTGTCGCATGTACTCAAGATGTGGATCGACTTACTCAGGGGCTATCAAACGCCACGCCGTAATAGGGTAGTTATAAAGGTAGCTTTCGTGTTTGTCAAGAAGCATGCTACGAGACATGGTCAATCAAGATGGGATTTGCCCCTCTCTGATTGAGAGTGATATCTCTGGGCCTCTCGAGTGATCGGATCCGAAAATGCATGGCCATGCTACGTACGGTTAAGAGTTGACCTATAAAGGGATTCCGAATCACAGGATCGAGAAAGAGCGGTCGGCTTGAAGCTAGACAAAATATCGTGAGGCAAAGGGAATAGCATGTATATAATGTTGTGATGGTTCGTCTGATATGATCTTCGTGTGCATATAGGAGTTGGAACGTCTTGCTAGTGGCCGCTATCGACTGTTGGGCCGAGTAGGAGTACTCGGGCCATGTCTATATGTATTCGAACCCATAGGGTCACACACTTAAGGGGCTGGAAGCCCAATTCGGATGTGATCCGAGTTGGATTAGGTTTAGAAGTACTAATGGGCCTCGGACCTAGAGGCCCGTTAGGAACCTCTATAAATAGAGGGGTGGGGGTGCCCTAGGGTTTACACCTTTTGGTGAAAACACATCTACCGCGCCTCCCACACCCTCGCCTATTGCAACTCATGGATCTAGCAGTCCAGCTTGCGATGCTTCCTCCCTGCACGTGTGGATACCTTGGAGGTGTTGCGCCTGCAGCATTTGGACGAGCCGCGGACGAGCCACGATGAGCCGACGACGAGCTGCGGCACGAGGGCGATCTTGCTGCACGTGGACGAGCTGCTGAGGAGCAGCTGGACGTCGACGTGATCGACTACGTATGACTACGTTGATCGACTTCACTGCATCGACGCGAATCTACATCTTCCGCACCAGTAGTGCATCGAGTGGTAATCCTGTGATCCTTATACGACATTTTTCCTAGTTTACGCGGTAGAAATTTTTGATTTGCGCTAGTGTAGCCTACCTCGTATCCCAACAGATTATAGCCGCCATCAACAAGGTTGTGACCCCACAAGACAGAACCGAGCTGCAGTCCTTAATCGGCAAGGTTAACTTCATCCGGCAATTCATATCTAACTTGTCTGGGCGTATTCAAGCTTTCACCCACGTATTGAAACTAAAGCAGACCAAGAGTTTGTTTGGGGTGAAGAACAGTAGAAAGCATTGGACAACATCAAACAATACTTGGTCTCACCCTTGGTATTGGTCCCTCCGCAGGCTGATAAGCCATTCAGACTGTACCTATCACCCGATGAGCGGGCTATTGGATCGACGCTAGTCCAGGAGTTTGAGGGGATAGAAAGAGTAATCCATTACGTTAGCAGAAGACTTCTGGATGCTGAAACCAGATATCCTCCGGTAGAGCAGCTATGCCTTTGTCTATATTTTTCTTGTACCATGCTCAGGCACTACCTGCTATCAGCAGAGTGCATGGTTGTGTGCAAAGATGATGTTGTCAAGTATATGTTATCGCTGCTGATTTTGAAAGGGGGAATTGGAAAGTGAATTCTGGCCCTCTCAGAATTCGACTTGAGGTACGAATAGGCCAAGGCTATTAAGGGTCAAGTAATGGCCGATTTCGTGGCCTAGCACTATGGACTAGAGATCGCCATTGTCGAGCTAGCTCCATGGACACTATACTTCGATGGGTCTTCGTGTGGGGCCGGACCAGGAATTGGCATCATCCTCATATCGCCTCAGGGGGCAAGTTACGATTTCTTTCTGCCAATTCAGGCGTCCGCCACTAATAATCAAGCAGAGTACTGGGCTGTTCTAAAAGGTTTCCAATTATTGAGAGAGGTCAAAACCGATGCGGTGGAAATTTTGGGGACTCCATGCTCATTGTGGACTAATTAAACGGGAAATCTGAATGCAAGGATTTATTATGAAGATTGCCTCCGACTACTGAAGGAGTTTAGGTCCGCAATTATTGAGCATATTCCCAGGGATTACAATGAGGAAGCTAATAGGCTTGCCCAGCATGCTTCCGGGTATCGGCCGATTCAAGGAGCTATGGCCGTGGAACTTGTTGCTGATGACTGGAGGAAGGAGATCGCCGATTATTTAAAGGATCCGTCCAAGAAAGTCGACCGACGAGTACGTTTTCAGGCTACGAAATATGTACTACTTGAAGATGACTTGTTTTACCAAACGTTTGATGGGGTGTTACTCAAATGGCTTGGAGTAGAAGAAGCAAAGACTCTGATGGGAGAAATTCACGAGGGTGTATGTGGGGCCCATTAATTGGCCTATGAGATGAAGTGGATGATTTGAAACAATGGTTATTATTGGCCGATGATACTCAAAGATTGCTTTAAATATTACAAGGGATGTCCAGATTGTCAGAGATTTGGCAACGTGCAACGAGCACCAGCTTCGGCTATGAACCCAATAATTAAGCCGTGGCCATTTAGAGGTTGGGGGATCGACCTCATCGGACAAATTTATTCTGCATCGAGCAAGGGGCACAAATTTATATTGGTGGCTACTGATTATTTCACAAAATGGGTGGAGGCAGTCCCTCTGAAAACCGTGACATCGACCGTCATGATTGAATTCGTAAAGGAGCACAATATCTATCGGTTTGGTATCCCTCAGACTATTACAACTGATCAGGGAACAATGTTTACTTTAGGAGAGTTTGAGGAGTTCACTGCCGACATGGGAATTAAGTTGCTAAATTCTTCTCCGTATTATTCTCAAGCCAATGGTCAGGCTAAATCATCCAACAAAGGGATAATCAAGTTGATCAAAAGGAAGATAGAGGAACAACCAAGGCGATGGCACACAACTTTGAGTGAATCTTTGTGGGCCTACAGGATAGCCTGCCTCGGTGCTACCAAAGTATCTCCTTATCAGTTGGTGTATGGACATGAGGCAGTGCTACCTTGGGAATTGGGAACTGGGTCTTCAAGATCAGTTGATAGCCAATGACTATTCTCTCCTCATGAAAGGGGAGTTGGACAATTTGGCAGGTCAGTGATTGAGGGCCTTGATCAGTATTGAGGAGAATAAGAAAAGAGTCGCCAGGTGGTATGATAAGAAGGGCAAGGTCAAGCAGTTCTCCCAAGGGGATTTGGTATGGAAGTTGGTCCTGCCGATAGGGTCTAAAGATCCCAAATACGGCAAGTGGTCGCCTACTTGGGAAGGGCCGTATAGAATCAGTTAGTGCGCACCAGGAAATGCGTACATATTGGAGACTATTGAAGGAGAAGAATTTACAAGGGCTTTAAATGGAAGATATTTAAAGAGATACTATCCCAGCATATGGGTAGATGCTTAGCCGTCGATATAGCGTGTTGACTCCTTGTGGCCGATTCCTATTGACTCGTGTTTGTATAGCTAATGCAGGGGGGCATCACCTTGAGGACGAAAGAGCAAGGAAAATCTCTGCTCAAATAGTCTGATTATTATGCGGTACATTGTTTGGTTACATGGGCAACATGGTACAAGTCGCCCTTAGAATAAAAAGTACCAACATATTTGTTAAGTTACAATATGGTTAATGGCATTTCAACTGGGCTTTGCTTGTATTGATCTCTCTTTGGATCCGGCGTAGTTCGATCAGGAGACAGGTGCTTTTTTCCTCCATATCCGCCATGGCATCTTCAAGGGCAATTTGGCGGGGTAGCTGGTGGCTCCTCTCAATTGGCGACTGGGGTGGCTTCCTGGAGCCGTTGGCTTCAATGTGGTCCACAATATTTTTGATGTGGGCAGGAAGATGGTCTTTAAGTTCTTTATGATGGGCTTCGATCAGATCTTTGTCCATCTGCGTCAGCGGATCCTCGGAATGCATGATCTCGATAGCCCACTCGAGATCGGGGTTGAGCCGGGTTGGCTGGAGAAACAATGGGCAGTCAGTCGTTGGTAAAAATTGGTTGAGGAGTGCAGGAGTGATTTCGTACCTGATTGATGGAGGAAGAAGACATCTTGACGCCTTATTGAAGATTTGAAAGCGTTTAAGCAGAGGGTAGAAGTATGGACGTAATGCGAGTGCCTCTGGAAGAGACGCGAAGATCTTGTATTTATAGGAAGAAAAGATGAGGGGCAACGGTCAGTAAAGGTGTCCATTCAAAGCAAATGACAGTTGGGCTAAAAGGGCTGCGAAAAGGAGCTGTTCAAGTTCGTATTCACATAGCGACAACAAAAGGGCATTGAATGTTTTTACAAAAACGTTCAAGGGATAATTCAATGTTTGATACATTCACCCAAGGAGAGTATTAGTGGCCGCAATCGCCCGCTGGCGGATCTGGTCTGCTGAGTCTAATACCCGTTGGTCGTCATCGACCGTTCCAAGGACCTCTAGCATGTTGCGATGGAGTTGAATGGCCTTGTGGGCAAGAGTTTGCCTTTCCTGCTTCAAATCGGCGATGATGGCTGGGAGATCATGGAGTTTCTTTTCTTTAGCGGTGATGGCCTTCACGACCTGCTCCATCTCCTTGGTGAGTTCTGCTCTATGCTGTTTGAGATGGTCTATGGTGCCGATGATGCTTGGGTGACAATTTTCAAGAGCGCCGATTCAGTGATGTACTTTTTGAGCTCAGTGCTTGTAGGATTCTTCCTCTTCACGTGCCTTTGCTAGCTTGGCACGATCGACCATATGTCACAGAGCTCTGAACACTGGGATTTGCATTGATTCAATATATGCTGCGGGTGCGAGAGCCTCCTCTGTGTCTTCTGGGACTCGGCCTTTGATTTCGTTGAAGCTTTGCTGAATCTGCGAAGCGTCTTCCACCAATCGGTCGATGTCATCCTGGAGGAGGGTTCGTATACTCTGGAGCTTGGCACGGATTTCCTCAGGAATTGAGCTCAGAGCTACCTGACGCAAGGCGACCTCCTCATCATCGGAGACAGCGACTGTGAAGGAAAAGAGGCTATTGTTGGGCATGTCTTGCTCCTGAGAAAATAAAGGGGAAGAGATGGATTAGCCATCAGTAGTAGGAAATTGGCTAAATACTTAAGGTCCTTACTTCTTTAAAGTGGATTTCTTCTGCTTGCGTTGGTGGGAGTGTTATCCTTGGCTCAGGAATCGGCGCGGCTGGCTCGTCAGAGGAAGAGGAGTCGACGATGATTAGTGCAGTGCTTGGACCAGCCTCCTAGAGAATGACAGTACAAATCTCTATAAGTATGAGAGGGTGATTGGATCTAAAAATGGGTGTCAGTTGTCTTACCTTTGCAAGTCGTGCTGCTGATGGCTGTTGGAAAGGTACGATTGATGTGCCCAGGGTAGCCTACGCCAAGGAGTTAGTTAGTTTTAATTAAAGATTGGAATAGATAAATGAAAGGTATATTCTTTACCACGATTGGAAGGACCGTTGGTGGCTCGGTCTGTGCCTGAGGTTCAGCCGGTTGATGAGAAGTTTGCTCTGGGAGGATTTGCGCCACCTGATAAGGAGTCAAGTTGAACATTGACAGTATACTTAGAAGGTTTGCAACATATAGGATTACCTGGACAGCTTCTACGAATAAGGATGCAGCCGCCGATCCAGCTTTTGAGGTTGCTTGGGGGTAACCTCCTGAATGATTGGCAGAGTCAGCGCGGATGAGGGCTCGGCTGACAGCGTCGCTGATTGAGTGGCCGATTCTATGCGGGCGCGTACCCGATGGCTTGTTTTCTTTTAGAAAGATATGTTCAGCTTTTGCTTCAATCGGCCGATGACTATGTCTTCCATCGATGGAGCGTGAAAGCCCATGATTGGAAATGAAGTATACGGGTGGTGATTCTCTATCAGCCTACCATTTCAGCTGCGCATTGGAGGAAGCTGGCTTTCGGACTGTGCAAAAAAGAAATTAGTAACGATTATATAGCATAAAGAAGACAGTACGAAATCGGCCAGGAGGATTAATACCTCTGCGTTTGGTTCGACATTAGCAGGGTCTAGCTCATTGCAATATACTGCAGGGGACACGTAGAATAGGTGTTGCTTCCATTCACCCCACCATAGTTTGAATTGTTGGACAGAGAAGGGTGCTACTAGCCAGTTGGCCAAGTCGACGGTGCTGGAGTCTGGTATCAGGCTGCACAGCCAATTGTATTCAAGTCCTCTTGAGAGCCATTCCCGGAACTTCACACAGCCAACAAAATAAATTCCAATCGGCATCTGTCCAAGGCCGAATTGCCACGTTGCTACTGATGGGTTGTAGAACTCATAAGTTGGGGAGTCCTTTCCAGAGAAGAAGTTTGCTGGCAGGATCACGGGCTTGATCAAAATATCCATAAGCTCATTCTCAAAGGAACAAGTGCTTGAATCAAAGAAGTTAGGATTTTCAAAGAGTGGCTCGTCTCTCTGGTATGGATACCAGCTTGTGGTGTTTTCACTAAAGCCGACATAGAAACATCTAAAATATTCAGCTGTTTTTGTGGGGGTAAATCTGCTCCCACGGAAAGCTGACACAACCTCTCCAAAAGAAGTGCAACGCTGTCGTGATGTTGGGTCATCCTCCGATTCAATATTGGGGAAAGTCTTGGACTCGACTCATTCCCTAGAGATCTTGCTCATGTATAAGTTAAGCCAGAGGGTGATAAACCACCAGGGACCACCAGGGTTCCCAATCGGCTCTCCGGATGATAGCTTGACAGCGATCTGGTGCATCATATAACAAGTTGATCCTAGGAGGTGTTTTCCCAAAGGGACAGTAGAACCTCTTGCTAGGGCCTCGGCCAGAGCCTATGTGTTGGAAGAAGGGCCAACTGCTCTACCGCAGAAGAAGTGTTTCTCTAGCCACATCATTAGAAAAGCTGTGTACTCTCTGTCACCGATAGGCTCGGTCTTCATATTTTTCTCAATGAAGCCCTTCCACCTGCCGATTCCTTTTGTTTCCAGGAGATGAGTGGGCTTGATCAGTAAGTCTAAGGGTGAATCATGAGAGGAGACGTCAAGGCCGGTCAGCATCAGGACATCAGCCAAAGTAGGAGTCATGGGCCCGTGGCCGAAGAGGAACGCATTGAGGGCGTCAGACCAGAAATAAGATGCAGCGATGACCAAGGAATCATTCCTCTCCAGTTGAGATAGGGACAAGTTTATGCAGTGGCCGATTTTCATTTTGTCCCAAAGAACTCTCTTGGAGTTGGACATCCTCTGAAACCATTCCCTCCAGCATGGCGTTTCATTTGGCCAAGACCTAAATGCGCCTGCCCAATGATTCAGATCCATGGTTGACTGCTTGAAAGGGATCCTGTGGGTTTCCACGTTGATCAGTTCAGTTGGATCTGGGTTGCCCATGGGGCCTAGGCCAATGAGGCCTTGTGCGTCAGATATAGGAACAGTGATCCTCTACCTAAGCTCCTAAAAGGATATGAAGGGAAAAACTGAGAATAGATCTAAAGAGGCGCAAAACGGCGAAAGTAAAAAAATTTCGAAGTATTTACCTCTGGAATGAAAGCCATGGTTGCCGATGGAATCGCCATTGGAGAAAATGGAGTGGGATATTCAGAAGATGAAGGAGGAGTCGCTGGAGGAGTGCAGCTGGAAGCTGAAAAGGCGCCGGAATGCGTTGAGCTCAAGAAGAAGAAGCGGCGGAGGAGGCAAATACTTAAGGACGGTTCGAGAGAAGGGTAAAGGTGGGATTTTTACCATGCCGTCTGCGCGAATTTTGGGAAGAGCGGTTGCCTGCGGGCACTTCGTTCAAAAAAACGCAATCATCAGTAAGAAGACTATGGAACGAAAAGGAGCTATTGCCGTGTTTACTATTGCGTTTTCTTCGAGGAAAGAGTTAGACTTGAAAATTTCGAAGGAAAAGTTATGTTTTACTCCGAAACTGGAGGCATGTGTTGACACCGGATTTTGACACGTGTTTGGAATCGGCGTCAAAGGAGGAGGAAGTCGGCCGATACGGCAAACTAGAAGCTACAGTTGAGAATCAGCCGATTAAAGTTGCGGTGTTTTGGCTGATTGGTGGAAGGAGTCAATGGAGGCTGGCCGATTGGGAGTCAGAATGGCTTGGCCAGTGTGGGCCTGAAGTGGGCTAAGGTGACGAGTAGTTGAAGAAAGAGACTGGCCTATGGAAAAATAGTAACCAACTCCGATACGAGTTGTGTTTGTAAATATTTGTTATCTTTTAAAATTAGAGATAGATCCTAGTCGGTTAGGAAATCGGTTGTAACAGGATATAAATAGCTGCCTCGTAAGGCTTGTAAAAACCAACACATCAATCAATACAACAAATTTACTTTTTCCTCGTACTTTACTTTCAAGTCGGCGACTTCGCCAAAACCTTTTATTTTCACGAGTTCGTACGAGTTGGCAGGGCTGCATCGACATGATCTATGGTGGATTGGTAAGTTTTGCTTATCGAGTAATATCTAAGCTTTAACTTCGGGCGCATTGCTATTGTTTCGTTTAGATTTATTCACCAGTTATCGATATTAACTAGAATTATAGGTTTTACCTGTTGTTTTAGTTTTATCACCATTTATCTAGCTTGAGACACGAATTGTCGGCTTTTCATTATTATTTTTGTTTATCATCACATAGCTGATTAGATCTGTTCCAAGTGTTGCCTTTGTAGTGTTGTCTAGGTTGCTTTAGTAGTTTTCCTTACAATTGCTATGCGGTTATCGGCTGCTTATAGCCGGTCATCTCTACAGTAAATTGGCCGATTCGTTGATACGCTTTTCAAGACAGATTGGAACTTTAGGCGATCGAAACCCCTAGAATTTAATACTTTTCTTTCCTTGTCAATCAACAAGTCAGATTGACTGGCATGCTGCACGAACCGCACCAGGGCAATAACCCGAATAGTAGTTAAGTAGATTCTCCCAGGTCGTGTGTCCGACGCTAACGGCCATTGGCCAATTTTCAGCGCCAACACCTATGTTTAGGGAGAGAAGGAAACACTGCATGAGTACATGCATAGAGTTGTCAGAATGACAGTTAGAGCTCCGAGGGTGTCGGAAGATAGTATAATTGATGCAACAATAGGAGGTTGGAAGGTAGGACCCTGCCAGGATCTTTGGATAGGCAATGACTAGGCACAGTTCAAGAGCTGTTCGAAGTGATGCAAGAATATTGCAAATCAGAGAGGGGACGAAGGCAAAGAATTGATAACCTCATCGCGCAAAAAAAGCAAATACAAATGTAGAATCAGTGGGGATAGCCAAAGCCTTGGCAAAACAATGCCCCCAAACAGCAAGGCAAGCCAGTCAACAATGTCTCAGGGGGCAAAATGAAGGGCCAAATCAAAGTTTCAATTTTAACCGAGGGGATAGAAGAAACAATAGAGGAGAGGAGGTCGAGGAGGCAAAAGCCAGCAACAGATGTATTACTGTTGGCTTCATGGCACGAACAAAGGGCACCACACACATCAGTATGCCCCGCTATACATAAGAAAAAGGAGTATGAGGATGAGTAGAAAGGGGTCTCGGTAGGAAGCACAGTAAATCATGTGGCGGCAGCTGGACAATTCCAAGCTCTGAAGCCATTCGTGTATTCGCCTCACCCTTACATGATGTAGCCATACATATTGCAACAGTATTCCAACAATCTACGCTGCAGTTGCCACCACCACTGCTGTCGCCGCCACAACTAAGACACCCTTCGTTGTTCACCCCAACTTGGACGAAGAGCGCATTAGTGCCAGGTTATGATCCCATCAACTATCATCTACCAGCGAAGCCAAAAATGGAAGCTCAAACTTCGGGCAACTAAGGACCCTCAGAACAAGGGGGACCCCTTGGAATGGTAAACATCATTAATGCCATTTCCGGAGGATCGAATGAACCAGTCTACACAAGCAAGAAACAGAGATAGGAGTATTACCGAGGGGTGAATCATATATGTTCGAGCAAGTATTTTGATTTGCCATGGCCACACATACCAATCTCCTTCATAGCAGCAGATGTTAGGCTGTAGCATTATCCCCATAATGACCCCCTCATCATTGGAGCGAACATCGAAAAAAACACAAGACACTTCTAAGGAAACGATGTGGGTCGCATCCTTGTAGACAATGGCAGCTTAGCAAACATATTGACATGGAAGTGTTTCACAGACATGAAATTCACAAAGCAAAACTTGCAAAAAGCAAATCATCCTCTGTATGGCTTTGGAAACAAAAGAATTGTAGCACTCAGCGAAATCAATGTCAATGTCACCTTCGGAGCAGGACCAATGATGAGGACAAATGTCATCACTTTTGATATCATTGACTTCAACTATCCATACAATGCCATCTTCGGACTTCGGCAGAAACACAATAAACAAGTTCACGATGGTGATTCATAGAGGGTACCTTCTAATGAAGATACCAACGGCGACTAGAGTGCTTTTAGTTTATGGAAATCAGGATGATGCATGAAAATTAGAAAGAAACACTTCAATTTTGAACACACAAGTTGTGTAATTGATGAAGGGCTAGAGGACGAAAATGCTTCTGAAACCAAGAAGCTAGCTGAAAAGCAGAGGAGGGAATCAATGAAGCACGTCGAGCAGGAAAGAGTGGAGGCCCTCGATCATACAAAAACTATCCCGTTGTGCGAAAATGTCCCAGATAGAACAGTAATTATTGAGAAGGAAATGCAAGACGAAGAAGAAAAACGCCTCTTAGAGTTTATGAGAAACAATCAAGATGTGTTTTCCTGGTCCTCTAGTGACCTGAAGGGAGTTGATAGGAGCATGATTGAGCATCAATTGAACACAGATGCGAAGGTCAAGCCCTAAATTCAAAGACAAAGGCCAATGTCTAATGACAGACGAAGGGTAGCAGAGGCAGAGGTCCAAAAGTTGTTAGATGCGGGCATAATAAGAGAAGTGCAATACCAATCTGGGTTGCAAATGTAGTAATGGTGCTGAAGAAGAATGGCAAGATGAGAATGTGCATCGACTTCACCAAGCTCAACAAGGCTTGCCCGAAGGACCCATACCTATTGCCAAGGATTGACATACTAATTGATCAAGCGACAGGTTATGAAATATTAAGTCTACTGGATTGTTTCTCAGGATATCATCAGGTGTGGATGCGGTGATCAGACGAAGGCAAAACTGGTTTCACTACACCATTCGGTATATTTTGCTTCGTTTGGATGCCCAAGGGGCTCAGGAATGCAGACCCAACTTTCAACAAAATGATGAAAATAATCCTTGGCACACAATTGAATAAGAATGCTTTGGCATATGTAAATGATGTTGTAATCATGATCCTCAAGGTTACTGACCATATCAGTGACCTTTGGGAGACGTTCTCCAATATGAGAAGGTATGGGTTAAAACTCTACCCAGAAAAATGCATCTTCGGAGTATGAAAGGGAAAGCTGCTGGGGTGCATGGTCTCCAAGAGAGGCATTCAGGAAAACCTAGGAAAAATTGAAGCCAATCGCAGAATGCACTCTCCGAGGTCCAGGAAAGAGGTCTAAAAATTAACAGGCCGGATAGCATCACTCAACAAATTCATCTCAAAAGCAGCAGAATGAAGCTTACCATTTTTCAGGATCCTCAGAACAAATAGCAGTTTTCAATGGGGTCCGGAGCAGCAAAAAGCATTCGAAGAATTGAGAGATTATCTAGAGAAGCTTGCCATTATGACAAGCCCCTCTCCAAAGGTAGAATTGTTACAATACATTGCAGCAACTGATACAGCTCTCAGTGCAGTGTTGGTAGAAGAACGAAGGGTAGAGGATAAGCTATTGGAGGTATGCCTAGAGGCAATCATAGAGATGATGATATTCCATTTGTATCCATGTTTTATATTGTGTTCATTGAATATCCATTAAAGGCTACTTGAATTGATCTGCAATTATGTGAATTGTATGTGGAACTCTTAACTTGTATGGTTATTCTAACAATTGTCCTTAGTCGGAGTTCATGTCTGGACACACATGAATATTAGACTAGTACATATATTAATTGATGACTATATTTCACAAGTCATGGACATGGAGATGTCAAACTAATAATGTAGGCACATGTAGAGACATGTGCTAGGACTGACCCAACACGAGAAGTAGTTCTCTCTTTACACAACAAGTACACTTTGTCCTTAGACCTGAGATTGTCGTATATACTCAAGATGTGGATCGACTTACTTAGGGGCTATCAAACGCTACACCGTGACATAGTAGTTAAAAAGGTAGCTTTCGGGTTTGTCAAGAAGCATGCTGTGAGACATGGTCAATCAAGATGGGATTTTCCCCTCTCTGATTGAGAGGGATATCTCTGGGCCCCTCGAGTGATCGGATCCGAAAATGCATGGCCATGCTACGTACATTTAAGAGTTAACCTACAAAGGGATTCCGATTCACAGGATCGAGAAAGAGTGGTCTGCCTGAAGCTAGACGAAATATCGTGAGGCAAAGGGAATAGCATGTACGTGATGTGGTGACGGTTCGTCTGATATGATCTTCGTGTGCGTATAGGAGTTGGCATGTCTTTGCAAAGAGTTGCCTTGCTGCACGTGGAAGAGCTGCTGAGGAGCTGCTCGACGTTGACGTGATCGACTATGTGTTCGACTACACTGATCGACTTCGCTGCCCCGACGCAATTCTACATCTTTCGCACCAGTGCATCGAGTGGTAATCCCGTGATCCATATACGACAGTTTTCCTGATTTACGCGGTAGAAAAAATTTGTTTTGCACTAGCATAGCCTACCTCGTATCCCAACACAAGCTGACGCAGTTACCTATCTATTGTCTTTGAAGCCCTGAGTGGCTTGAAGTTGTTTTACATAGAAATGGAGAAAATGTCCTACACAGTGGTTATGGCTAAGCATAAGCTTCGGTATTATTTTCAGAGTCACAACATAACAGTGCCAAACTCGTACCCTCTTTGAGACATGCTTGAGAACAAAGAGTCAACAAGAAGAATGGGGAAGTGGGCTGCAGAGTTGGTAGAACATGCCATCAACTTTGTTTCGAGGAGTGCTATAAAGTCAGAAGTATTGGTAGACTTCATCATAGACTGGACACCAGCATTGTCATAGAGCGAAGGCACAATCACAGCCAGTGTGGGAGGTACAATGTGATGGAGCCTACTGTCATGTAGGAACAGCAGCTTCGGCAGTTTTGAAGTCACCTTCGGGCATCAAGCTAAGATATGCATTGAGATTGAATTGTGACAATTGGACAAACAATGTAGCAGAATACGAAGGGTTGTGATCTTAATAGATTCAAAGTTGATGTCAGGACATGTGGACAAGTCTTACAAAGCAAAGAACCCGGATCTGGCACAATATCTCAAAGCCGTCTGAAGCATGGAAAAATACTTTCTCGGATTCACAGTGCTGACGGGCTATAATAGAGAGGCTGACATCATTGCAAAAGCAGCAGCAGCAGCAGCGAAAGATCCGTTACCTCCGGATGCGCTTTTTGAGACTTCATCACACAAGTCAATAAACATGGATGAACCACCTATCAAGTTCATGAATGCTATACATAGTGTAGACTGGAGAGCACCCATCACCACATTCCTGAACGGATACTATGAAATGAAGGATGAAAAGAGTGTAAGAAGATTGGCACTTCGGGGAAGAAATTATTGCATGAGGGGGGAGAACTTGTATAGAAAGGGAGTGTGCGCTCTGTTATTAAAATGTATTGCCATTGATGAAGGTAAAGAGTTGTTACAAGAAATACATAGTGGAATGTGTTCACATTAGCACAAGGGCACTTCTTAGCAAAGCTTTTAGGCAAGGTTTCTATTGGCCTTTGACAGAAGTAGACACGCACGAAGTAGTCCAAAATTGCAGCGATTGCCAGAGGAATGCCTCATATAGTAAGTTTCCAACAAATGAGATACAACTGATACCTCCGATCTGGCCCTTGGCACGATGGGGCATCAACATAGTAGGATCATTACCAACTGCACAAGGAAATTTGTCCTACACCATCGTAGTGGAAGAATACTTCTCCAAGTGGATAGAAGCAAAGCCAGTGCAGAACATCACCTCCGGAGCTATTCATAAATTCTTTTGGCAGAACATCGTCTGCCACTTCGGAGTGCCTTACGAAGTAATAGTTGACAATGGGAAGCAGTTCGATAGTTCGGATTTCATAGAGTTCTGCCACCAGTTGGGTACGAAGTTGTGTTTCGCATCAGTATATCATCCATAGTTGAATAGAGCTGTGGAAAGAGCAAACAGGATCATTTTCACAGGCATCTAGAAGAACATAACATATCTGCCAAGGGGAAAATGGGTAGATGAACTCCCGAGGGTCATTTGGTCTCACAATATGAAGGACTCAAGAACAACATAGCTCTCACCATTCAAACTAATATACGGAGAGGAAGCAATGACTCTGGAGGAAGTAAAGTTGGGTTCTTGGAGAACAGAACAAGAACCAAAACACGAGGACTATGGAGCGCCACTAGATAACATCGAGGAAGTCAGAATGCAAGCATCAAAAAACCTCAAGCATTAGCAGGAAGAAACAAAGAGATGGCGAGACAAGAAGATAAAACACAGGGGCATCAGATCAGGAGACATGGTACTCCAGAGGGTACCAAAAGGGAAAATGAAAGGCAAAATGAGCTGCAAGTAGGAAGGACCATTCGTGGCAGCACAAACACAAAGGCCTTCGGCATTTAGATTGAGAAGCTTGAGCGGCAGGGAAGACCCATATACATGGAATGAAGACATGCTCTAGAAGTACTTCATGTAAGAATAGACGAAGAGTAGCAGTAGTATATTAGGAGTTTTATTTCTCTTAGTTTCTTTTTTTCTTACAGTTTATGCTCCTCTCGTGTATGTAATTTTGAAGGGACCGTACTCTTTTCCTCACAGGGGAAGCCCTCGAAGATCACACTGATCCGAGGGGGTGTAAGGTTTTTAACGAGGCAGACACCCATGTAAACCCCTTGTGAAATATAAATAAGGTACCCCCAAAATGAAGAAGAACACCATCGATGCAATCAACCCCTTCGCAAGATGAAGCGACATTGTCTTCAGTGCAGAGGTCGACCATGACCAATCTAAGTAAAAGATGAATATACAAAAAAATAAGTTTCGAATTACTATGAATATTTTGCTTTTACATTTTCTTCATGCTTGGGACAAAAAGGAGAGTAATACTACTATGATGCATGGAAAGGAATGCATGGAATGAAAGGAGCCAGGATAGACGTAGGAGTCTGGAAATGGGCATGCAACTTCTCACGCGATCTATAATTCTATGTTGATAGATAGAAGATTTCTGAATAGGTAGAAGAGAAGGGCAGGGCATACTGTAATCAAGGAAATTCCATTTCTAGGCATGTTTTGACCTAAATGTGATCTGGAACCATAGTAGCAGTAAAAATAAAATTTTTGAATTATCAAACCCGTGCTCAAAACTCAACTTCTGACTCTAGCCTTCCAACCTAGCATGGTACCCGCATCTTGCCCTCGCCCAAGCGGTTAGTGAACTCTGGAGCGGGAAGGTAACTCTAGCAGTTGGTCTTAATGGAGGGGGGCGTCTATCGAGGATCTAATACATTTTCCCAAGAAATATGAAAAGCAAAGAAAAGGAATCTGTACAATGGGAAGCACCCAGAATAAGGAATCATGGTGAACACCCTGATAATAGGGGGCATGTCAAAAGAGGCACGATGGCAAGCAAGACTAACTTCCTACCTTTGATTGAAGATCCACCTCTCCCCACACTTTTGGTGACTCCAAGAAAGAGAGAAAACTCCTCTATCCCGGGCTCCACAACAAGACAAGGTCTCTAATGGGCGAAAGACCGATCCAAGATGCCCTGCTGCAAGAAGAAGCTCTTTGATCGCCATCTATCGCAAATAGAATATATTGAAAAGATGATAAAAAATGCTAGTTTCCTTATTGAAGAGCCCTGAATAAGAAATGGTTCCCAGGACTGCAAATCCTTGTTTGTGTGGTTAGAGCAAAGGACTCAAAAGCCTGAATGAATAAGAGGCGGGAGAAGAGAGCAGTAGCCACGGGTGATTGACCGACAAAGCCGCCAATTGAACTTCATTGATTCAGTCAACTAGGTGCATCAAAGGCTTCAAAATCTCTCTCCTCAGAATAGCGGAACAACTTATTCTAATGTAGCTAGGAAATCAATGCTTAAACCAAAAATAGGCGAACCTAGCGCTAGAGAAATGCGTAGCTCTACTCTAGAAGTATAAATAATACGAGACTTGCATTGCGAGCCAATACCGAGATAGTGAAAGAACATGCTTTTTTTTTCTAATTTTATAGAATCCTCTTTTCCTACACCAATACTTCAAGGAAGTAGATAACCACTTATTGGGGAGGCACTCTTGTGGCTAGTAGGATTAGGAAATTTGGTATGGTATATTTTTATTAGGGAAGTCAGGAAGTATCCTAAAGGATAGGGTCGGAAAGCTTATTAATATTACTGGGTGGGCAATCCAGCTAGTACTAGGTGGCAGGGGTGAAGCGGACATAAATTACAAATATTTGCTAAAAGAAGATAAAGAGTAGTACACACCCACACTTCCTTAAAGCAAATCGGATGATTTGAATTGTAGTAATCATGCCCATAGACTGGAGAATATTTAGAGAGTCCAACTTTCACTACTACTTCCCCTTCAACAGCTACCCCGATTGTGGCTCATATGTCTAGTTTCGGTTATGGTTCCTACTTTCGGGTTGTATCCAACGGCTCCTCTAACAAAGCCTTTGCTTTGGTTGAATCGTATTGAGTTCCAAGTAGTAGAGTCCTTGGCTTCGATTCTTTCCAGCAACGGTACGGTTGACTTTCGAATAACGGCTACAATGTTGGTTCCTACTCGATTGATCGGCTTCCTTTAGCTTTGTTACGGCATGTGTAGAACCATTCATAGTAGCATACATTCCCTACATTAATTGATAGCGCTAGGTGATCATCGACAGCTTGGGCTAGGCCACGTCTCGACACATCCTCTAATAGTCCCTTTTCTTGGCTTAAAACCAATATGAATTGCTCCTATGATTCCCAGCGCTAGACCAGGGCAAGGGATCTATTTGTAATGTCATCCCCACAGGATGAAATAGAATAATGCTATCCTACGGCATGGCTGTGGACTCACCAAAACAACAATACCAACTTTCCAACTTTTGATCAAGCGAACCTCCTTTCTAAATGGTGGGAATGGTACCAATGGTAATATTCTTTTTGTTATTCAATAGCTTTCATCAAATGAAATCCTCTATCGCAGCATCTTGACTCGGTTTTGAAAAGTCAGAAAATAGGTACGGTTCCCAACTCAGGGTAAACTTGGAAATGGGAAGCCTTTCCAACACTAGCTTAGGCTAATACGACATAGTAAATACGATTCCCAGCACTTTTATCCAATGATGCTATCCTCATGAATGAAAGAAATAAATCAATTAAATAGTTGTAGGCTCCTCTTTCGGATTCAATAGTAGTAGATGGCTGTAGTTTTGAGATATCCTTCCCTACCTTTTCAATTAATAACTCGGATTCGTATCGTCGGGAGAGGGAAATATGCTTAAATCAAGCTTCCCCCTTTGTTCAGGTACTCCTTTCAGGTGAGAGTCAGGCATGAGGCTAGGCAAAAAAGAGCTTTCTATGACCTCCAAGATGGAGAGAGACAGATAGGCAGAGCTAGAGCTCTTAAAGTCTACCCAGGCTAGCTTCTTCATTCTTCGATCAGGGGCGGGCTTCTTCCCTTATATACGATGACATAGATAGAGCCTCCTTCTTTGATCCATTGATTGATAAAGTAGTCTTCAGGGGCAGTTTACCCTTTGAATTGACAATAGAGTAGGTTTGATCTTGCTTTCTCAATCTTTCTCTAATCCTAGCCGTGTAGTAGATTCGGCTTTATTCGGCTAAAAAGAAGTGTGTGTGTGGTCGTTGTATCTGCTCGCCCCCTTCTTCATTCATCCATTTTGGTCAGAATGGATCCAAGGAACTTGGCTCGGGAACAACCCTAAAAAAACACAGTAAGAGAGTCCAATCTCTTAAATATAGCATTTTATCTCCTAACCTAAGTAGTAGTAGTAGAAGGCTTAGTATCTGACTTGATCCAATAGAGTCAGAACACACAGTAGATCCAAATTCCACACCTTGCTATGGACTGGGGAGATAGCATCTCTACAAAGCTGGGCGTTCTGTGTGATTATGGAGGAACTGTAGTACTTGCCCCAAAATGCAAGCTGAGATAGATACTTAAAGAAAGGGGGAGCGGTGGGCCTTCAAAAAGGAGCGAGGGAGTGATGGGCAACCTTAGTCTATATGTTGCTCGTGAGCCACCAAGTACCAGTCTCACAACAGTACTGGCGTTAAAGGATCAGTCCTTCACTCGCGTATCATTCATAAGTCGAACTCGCTCTCTTGCCATGCCTTTGACTCACGAACTTGAGTCGGACTCATTCACACTTGACTAAGGATCGTTCGTTCTTCACTCTCTTGCTATTACCCGTAGGGAGCGCAGCAACCGACGGTGCATATTATCATATAGAAAGAAGCAAAGCGTAGCAATTCGTACTACTAGAAAACTGCCACTAACCGTTAGGCAATAGAGTCCGCTTACAGGGTGGGGCGCAAGTAAGCGTAGCAAATCACATAGAGTTGCCCCTACCTGCCAGCGTGCAAATAGATAGGGCGGGTGAGCACAGGGATGGATGTCTGAGCGGTTGAAAGAGTCAGTCTTGAAAATTGAAGTATTCATAGGAATACCGGGGGTTCAAATCCCTCTCCATCCGTGAGGGCATAAGTTCTCTCTTTCCTTATCTATAGATAAGAATGAATCTCCTCGACTCGACGGATATGATGGATGGAATGGGTAGAAGGTTTAGGTTATTGTGTGTTGATTTAGTTAGGACTTTGTCTCCCTTTCGTTATCTTCCACCCTGGGTGGATGACCTGTGGGAGCTAAGTTGAAGATCTCGGTCTCGCCGTGAGTGGTTGATAAACAATGATTGTTGTTTGATTTAAGGAGTCCTAACCCTGTGAAGCTTAACAGACAAAGAAAACGATAGAGACTTCTTGGTATAGGGTGACAACCTTAATGAATCAAGTATTCAGGTGGTAGAGTTATTAGCTATATAAGCGCTCAAATTCCTAAATACTTATTGCCCTAGCTTCTATGATCAACCCCAGGCACATTTAGGTTTTGATCTGAGGCTATCCTAGTGTGCACGACCCAACACAAGTATTCATCCTTTCCAATCTGAAAAAGGTGTTGCCGAAAGCTTACCCTCTTCCACACGGATGCTACAACCGCTATCACTTTTGCAGGAGGGGAATTACAGAGTTCGCCTCTCGACATCTTGTTTGGTAAACGGAAACCCAGGTGCCCTAGTGTTGCCTAACCATTAGGCCGGAGATGTCGGATGCGAGATCTTTAGCTACTTGTATCAATTTGCCAGATTTCAATAGATACAATGCGTTGGCAGCTGAGGCTTGACAGGATGGAAGTGAATTAAGGTCGAGGGAGCAGGAAAGAGTTTGTTATGCGCTATTGGCTTAGTACGGCCTATACATAATAGGGCCATGATGGTTTTGGCAAGGCCTTGAAATTCATATATTCCTTTTTTTACTCAATCTAGAATACCAATAAAGTCAGATTGAATCATTTTATCAACCTTTCCTTTGGATTTATTATCATAGGTAGTGTTCGAGATCGCCTCTGTGCGGTGAACGCTCGAATGTAGATCAGTTTTGTCCTTGCGTGGTTGAAGGAGATGCTGTTGTTGGATAGAATGCTTCTGGGGCGCCATGATCCTTCTATCTGGAATAATCGAGGGCACTGACTGACTGCATCAATCATCGCTCAATCAGCTATTAATTGCCGCCAAAAGCGCTTCTCTTGCAAGCAAGGCGGCTAATAAAAGTGCCAGGTAGACACGCGGAGATGCATTTTGGGTACTGGTGGTACTGGACAAGCTCTAGGGAAATAATATCTTTCATATTTCTTTCTTATTTCTTTCACATGTCGACTAGAAATGGGCAAATCAAGAATTTCACTTCGAATTCTGGACCTCAACATCCTGCTGCTGATGGTGTTTCAAGATCAGTATTGGAAATGAACGGAGAAGTGGTGGAATGTGCGGAACCACATATTGGATCACTCCAGTGCAGCACGAATCCGCTTGCGCTAAGTAGGCTCCCATGCTGCTAGCACGGTGGAGGTTCCGTAGTGCGTCATGAGCACCGGGCAAAGGGACGGTTGAGCAACTCAAGTGAACCGCTCTACCTGACTTTGGATAAAGATAGAAGGGAGAAGGTTGTGAAGGTGGCCTCGTTATCCACACATCTGGTCGGAGGACCGACCTGGGTTTTCACAAGTGTAGGTGGGTCCTAGAGGGCCCATCAAGGGTGCTAGCACATACCCCGGGGTGATCATCACCACCTGCGCCTCACATCTCGGCACAGTGGAACGTGTAACCCACCTGCTGTCCATGTCAACCACTTAATTATATGTAATTCATAGCACCTAACAGAACATAGCAGCAAGGGACAACCCACCCATACAGACAGCCGGCGGGGAGGATGGCACTATTGGCAAAGACCGTCTGGCAAAAACGCCGCTGGCGCGAACCATGGTAGGCCTGCGCTCGGGAACCATAGGGAGGAAAGGGAGCCCGGGCGGTATAAGAGCCAGGGGAAGCTGGGTCATTTGACAGAAATGGAAGGTCCAAACAACTCATTCATTCTTGGAAAAAGAGGGGGGGAGCGAGGCAATGTATCAATGAATAGATACAGTCAATGGTAGACAGATAGTGCTGCCTACACACGAATTAGCTTCCGAACAAGCAAGGGATTGAGCAACTAGCGCAAAAGCCGTTGCGCTAACGTGCATCCATTTTCTTGCTGGTTGAGCAGTCTCAGTTTCACTACAGGATTTGCGAATGAATGCTGGGCTGAGCCACCTCAAATGGCATGAGTTGCATGTGGGGAGACCCGCACGTACGATTTTTAGGGGGATCCGGCCGGCCGGTGCCCACCCGACTAGAGGGACTAAGAAATTAATCGAGTACAAAACTTATCTTCAAGCTTTTATTCGAATTCAAGCAAAACTTGTTTTCGTACTTATTTTTGTCCTAAAGAAACAAAAATGGTGAAGAAATATACACAATGCTTGGCATTCCAGTACTGCACCAATCAATCAGAATACAGAGGCCAAGAGTCGGCACTTGTCAAAAAAGCACATCCAGTAGTTCCAAGTTCTATTCCTTTCTCCGCACCATTCAAGCAAGAGTCATGGGTGTGTTTTCAGTGCGGAGCCCAAACTGGGGAAAGACACAAGTTACTGCAGCGATGTTTTTGTCAATTGGCTAACAGATCATCCAACTTTGTAGGTATGGTTTCTTGAGTTGGATTCATTAACCCGGAACGAGGTAAAGGTAAATCCCTTGACCGAGTGAAGGTGAGCTCTGATTCAGAGATAGATGGACTAGGACACTTTTTCACAAGGGTTGGGCTCCATCAAATAGAAATCCTTCTCTTCAGGGAAACCTAAATTCTAAACCAAAGTGGTGAACTGGTTGGCACTCTGCACTGTTCTACTTCAGTTTCTACCCCTGTGGTATAGGCAAATGCACTTGACTAGTTATGCGGGCCACCCTAGATTACCAACTATCGATAAAATGCCAGCACGGGAAACCCCTACCTCCTATCTAGTTACTACTTTCGAGTTAAGAGAGGGAAAATGAACTATCCCCATCCGAATCAACAACCACTGGCCTCTGGTATATATCTATTGGAATCCATCATACTCAAGATAGATAGGTTCAGGAGGAGCCCAGGGTTAAGTGCTTCTTCATATGTCGAGGGCTCTACCACTTGATTACTGGAATTTCTTTTCTAACGGATATGAAAAAAAGTAGGATGACCAACCTATCGCTAAAAGTACTAGACTTATTTCAATCTACTCTTTATTTCTATTACACATCCAAGCAAGCCTTTGAGCTAGTAATGAATTGAGACTAGGAAGGTAGGCAATCTCCCTATCCCATAGTGAGAGATGGAGTTTAGACCAATAGCCAGCATGTCTTCAGCTTACTACCTTGGCTAGCTCTTACTGATGAAGTAGTTAGCAGTGTAAGACCCCTCATTCTAGACTGATTAACCCTCGATGTAATAGGCATAGCATAACATTCGAAGTATGGGGTTGTTGTCCATTGACAGACTAGCTTTGTAGAGCTTGAAATGGATAGTTAATCAGCAGGAACTCCTCTTGGTGTGAGAATGTATTTTAAGAAAGTGATTGATCAACACCTTGCTTAACTAGGGAATCCTAGACCTTCTTTTCCTCTCTTATTGAGAGATTAAACCTTACTACACTACTTTAGCTTATCAAAGCAATACTAGAAACCCTACCTATTATGAAAAGATGCCTACGCCACATTGACTTCACTAGAAGATGAGTACATCCCTTTGCATCCTTGTATCGCTAGTGATGGAAAGCTAGTAGGGACATCACTTGAGAGAGAGTTCTAGTGAGTCCAGACTCTTCCTATCGTTCATCAAAGCGAAGCATGGCAGCAAACCCAACTTGTGACGTATAAAGATGCTAGTATCTGCCCAATATTGACCGTTCGAGTTGATGAGCTGAACCCAGACCCATGCCAATTGGACACCCACAACGTATGTCCACCTGCCCTTTCCTTTGAGAAATCATATACCTATCGATTTAGCTGCATAGGCAATACGATGTTACTACGAATACATGACGAGCAAAACCTCCAAAACCGAATTGGGATTATCCACTTGAACAGATTCAATGTGTTCATCATGGGAAATGAGATGTTTAGCTGGCTGATACCTTTCTTCGATAAATTCCTCCTCATATTCAACTACTGCGTATATGACCTTAGTATCAGGCACTACAAAACCCTCTACAGAAACAACGGTACTTCCGAATCCTAATCCTAAAAGGAACCTGCTCCTAAAGCAAGTATCATAAATAGAGGTACAGCCCTCTAGCACTAAATCGGATTTTTTGGAAGGATTGCTTGATCAAAAGGAAGGATTGGTCGTCAAAACAGCTTTAGCGATGACTAGGATTCGTACTATTCCTACGAAGCGAGGGACGAGCGAAGCCTAGGATTAGGAATTGGAATTCCCACATGCATAGAAGGGTACGGCCCTTTCCCCACAGTCATGACACCTCGGCCGAAGACACCTATTCCCTTTCTTTCCAACAAGGACACGGCTCAAATCAATTAAATAATACTATTCCTCGACAAATCAATTATCCAGTTGTAGATACGGTACGACTAAGCCTATTGATCTTCTCCTCAGCTCCACGAAGCGAAGGCAGGCCGGGCAAAGCAAAGAAATAAAAGTAATTTGACCCATTAGTACGAGTGCACTTACCCCCTTAACAGCAGCTTCCGAGCCGAGAAATATTTATCTTTAACCACAGGATACGCTAGAACTATTTCTAGAGGTATGAGCAGCAAAGGAACAAGAGGATCTGTCTGCTCGGGAATCGAATCCGTATCCTAGGTTTCCTATTGGAGCAGCGACATGTGCCATATTTAGAGCTATTCCTACTCATAAGAGAAATAAACAATCCTTTCCTCGAACACCTTTGATGGCTCCTATCCCTAGACATAGGAATGTATTATTCCGATCCCTAGCTGTTCATATGCAATAGTTCCTCATAGAAAATTATTGACTCTAGAGATATGGTAATATGGAGAAGACAAAATTGTTTGAAGCACGCACATAACTGGAAGCGCTCGTTGTTTCAAGGAGAGGAGGACAGGTTATTCACATTTAATTTGATGGTCAGAAGAGAATTGAAAGCTAAGTAGTGGTAATTAAGACCCCCAGGTGAAAATAGGGATGTCTCCTATGTTACCCGTAATATGTGGAAGTATCGACGCAATTTCATAGAGTCATTCGATCTGAATGCTACATGAAGAACATAAGCTAGATAATGGAACGCGGAGACCTAGGATCTAGAAGATCATAACATGAGTGATTTGGCAGATTTGGATTCCTTTTATATATATCCACTCATGTGGTACTTCATCATACGATTCATATAAGATCCATCTGTCTAGAGATCGTCATATACATCTATGCTTTGGAAGAAGCTTCTACAGTTTGGGAAGGGGTTTTTTAAGAAAAAAGAAGAATCTACTTCACGATATGCCCTTAGGCACGGCCATACATAACATAGAAATCACACATGGAAGGGGTGGGCAATTAGCTAGAGCAGTAGGTGCTGTAGCGAAACTGATTGCAAAAGAGGGTAAATTGGCCACTTTAAGATTACCATCTGGGGAGGTCCTTTTGGTATCCCAAAACTGCTTAGCAACAGTTGGACAAGTGGGTAATGTTGGGGTGAACCAAAAAAGTTTAGGTACAACCGGATCTAAGTGTTGGCTAGGTGAACGCCCCGTATTAAGAGGGGTAGTTATGAACCCTATGGACCAACCCAATGGGGGTGGTGAAGGGAAAGCCCCCATTGGTAGAAAAAAAAACCCACAACCCCTTGGGGTAATCCTGCGCTTGGAAGAACTAGGAAAAGGAAAAAAATATAGTGATAGTTTTATTCTTTGTCGCTGTAAGTAAATACGTAACTAGGAATATGGAAAATTGCATTTTTGGAATTTTCAATAATGCGATGGGTGAACGATGGGAATTGAACCCGTGCATGGTGGATTCACAATCTACTGCCTTGATCCACTTGGCTACATCCGCCCCTTATCCAGCTAAAGGATTTTATCTTTTTCCATGCATCATTATTCTATTTATTTTGACCTCCATACCTCGATCGAGATAGTGGACATAGGATGCCACTCTTTAAAATGAAAAAAAGCAGTAATCAGTTGTGACACAAAAAAATGAATCCTTTTGTAGCTCGTCCTTTATTGGCAACAATCGAAAAGGTTAATATGAAGGAGGAGAAACAAATTCTAGTAACGTAGTCCTAGGCATCTAGCATTCTACCTGCAGTTGGCCATACAATCGCGATTCATAATGGAAAGGAACATTTACCTATTTATATAACAGATCGTATACTAGTATTCTCTTAGGACTTGGAAGTGTAGTTGTCTTTCCTTAGCTGCACAGGCAGTAAAAGTAAAGAGCTAGAGGTCGAATCCTTCCTCTCCTCACTCAAACCAGGTAGGAAGGCTGTTTACATACGTATAATCCGCTTGTCAATTCTTGATATCAGACTCACTCGTCAAAGCAATTGAAATTCATTGAGGGAACAAGGGCTTTCTTTAGGAGATAAATCTGAGACAAATAGAAGTGAGAACAAGAAGCCCATTCTGTCATAGCTATTACACGCACCCTCCTTTCGTTATTCCACCTTGAGCCTAGTGTAGATGGGGAGAGGAGACCCCTAGGGTCAAGGGTTGAATCAATAGATCATAGTCTTGGATCAAAGGGATAAGCCAGATGTCAGTGGGAAGGCTGATTTTGCATTTGGAGGCTTTCTTGCATACCTTTTCGAATTCTTTTTTTTTTGTATAGCTTAGTTACTTCTTCAGGAAGAGCTCTTGGACCAGGTGATTAGGAGAATTCTTAGATTTGCAACTCAACACTTCCGACCAGGCAAGCCCCAGTACATTTCTCAATAAGGATGAAAAGCTTCTAGGAACCTTTGGAGTAGGGGACTGTGAATCGATAAATCAGAGGACAGACCGTTTTTACTAGTTATTTTTGCAGGGGTCTTGGGCAATCAATACCAGCCAGTGACTCAATGAGGAAGGGAGGGAGCGATAGCGACAACCAATCTAGGGAGTCTTCCGTAAGACAAGATCGACTTCCTTTTGCACCAGTTCCATTTGTTGAAGGAAAGAGCCCCTTCCTACGGTGACTCTCGGGTGAGGCAAGGCATATTGAGATTTCAGAGCCCACTTTATTAAAAACTTCGATTTGAACTGCTCCAAAGGTGATTGTCGAGAACCCACCTTAAAACAATCATTTGACTCCAAAATTCGCTGGATAGGTGCATCACGAAATCGGTACTCAATCCCTTGCTTGTTCGCGGGATGGGAATTTTATTGCTCGTTGCGCTTGCTTGCTTAGCTCATTACCTTTTTTTCTTATCTTATCTCTGATTATTGAATCAAAATCAGCCAATGTTCCTCTTTCTTGGCGCTATGCTACGGGTGGGATAGGGGTACTGGGCTCGTACTTGCTTGCATCCCCGCCTAGATGCTCTTGACTGAACTTATAGACATTAAGGATATGGATCTAACCTGACTCTGCCCCCCTGAATGCATATATACTTTACCAATTCAGTAATATAGTCTATTCTCTCCCCTATCAAGGTATAATTGTTGGCTGGTAGTCCAGCTAGGAAGCAATCAACATTTCCTTTACATACTGAATATTGAACAGTGAGTGGAGAGGCTAAGTCAGCTAGTTATTGTCTTTTCCTTTACCCTTCCCCGTCCTTATCCCCATCGGTTGAGGAATCAGCAAAGCAAGTGAAAGCGATAGTTGACTTTGATCAATAAGTTTGCACTTCCCCGAAATCCGTAGATACCTTGCTGAATATATCAATTTAGGGAATCAGAAGAAGAACAAAAGATAATCCCAAGTATAGGGTCTTATTAATGAAATTGAAGAAGAGATCAAGTGAATCTACGTCAAAAGAAACTACTAAAGCTATCTGGTTGAATGCAAGTACTTAGAAAAATAGTTATCCTCTGCTGAAGTGAAATATATGGGTTCGATAACTTACTTATTTGGCTGTGCCTGGTCCCATTTCCCATGGAAAAAAGATAGTCGTTTTCCTCTTACGAATTTGTTAAAGACCCGTCCCCTTCGGTTAAGATCGATACATCGAATAGAACTAAAATCAAAATAAAAGGAAAGAAGAGAAATAGTTGATTTCTCCTCGAAAGCCTGCCCTCACCAAGCACAGTCTCTCTCTCACTCGATAAAAAAGGGGATTAATACAAATTTCTACTCCCTTAACGGAAAAAAGAAGATAGGGTTAAACAGTATACCTAGCTAGAATGGAAAGGATGGCCTCAGCTGGTTGAGCCACGCATCAGATGTTGTTCCTTGAATGCAATTCAAAGGCACTGGATATAGATGTACGATTTCAATCAATTCTCTAGTTGTATAGTTATTCTCTAGTTGTATAGATGTAGAATCGGTGCACAGCTGGGACGATGTTCCGTTAGAGGGTATCTGGCAGTTGAAGCTTGGCGGTGGAATCCCTTGAATCAAATAGAATGTAGTATTCCGATGCTACAACGGCAGTTCCTCATCCTCATCTGGATAGAGCTTTTTGAGCGAGCGAGCGATGTCCTTTCCAGGAACTAGAACTATTGCGAATCCGCGAATAGGACCCGTGCCTTGTCTGCTTAGCCCTTAGCCGTGATTTTCTCGGAACATGCAAATCACAAGCATGCCTTGCCAATACAACCATTGAATAGATTTCACCCATACCCTTGACATCCGTGATGAGCCGTTGGATGGAATCCATTCTGCTAAATCCTAATTCGTATGCTTCATTGGATAGGTGCAATCGATGCTAAATACCAATTGGCATGGTTTGATGGGTACCGTACCCCCTAACCCACACTGGATAGCTGCTAAATTGACGGAAAAGAACCCATGTCGATTCATCCCACCCAACCTTATATGTACATATTCCCCTTCCCCTAGTTTAAGGGATAGCTCTTGGTCTAAAGCTCACCATTTATTCGCTCGTAGGAACCCCTTTTATCATAGGAACCTACACCATCATTGGAAAAGTGAAACAACTATTACACATCCGCAACAAGGTTCACTATCACTATTCCGCTATTGGATTTGGAACCACCCTTTCCGCGGGTAGCATTAGTTTAGTTTAAGCAGATTTCCCTTGCCCGCCCCTGATCGAAGAATGAAGAAGCTAGCCTGGTAGACTTTAAGAGCTCTAGCTCTGCCTATCCCTCTTGCTCCGTCTTAGAGGTCATAGAAAGATACAAAGGGCCTACTCTTTTCATTAAAGCCCTACTCTTAATAATATTGAAAGCCCCCTTCTCTTACCTACTTTGACTCATATCTTCGGTATACCTCAATACAAGACAAGCACTGGAAAGGATATTCAAGAAAAACCAGGCTATCACCCTATCTAAGCGGGTTGCCCCTCACCTCTACAGGAGTCCTCTTTTAGTCTATTTCAGTTCTAGTGTCTATCGGTATCACCCTATTCTCTCTCAATTGCCTATCCTTTTCAAATGAGGGGGAGTACCTTTTCTTTAGCTTCCAACATGAAAGACTGACCCCCTAAAGTGCCAGATATGCAAGTTTGATGAAGGTTTGGATTTCACCTGGGCTTAGCCTTTGCTGTAATTGTTCCGTTGACATCCTTTGCCGAAGAACTTATCTTCTTGGAAAACGGAGGATATTACCTTTGATTTTGTTAGAGGTAGGAAGCCGAGCATTGGGAACTAGCCATTATAGGGTTTCGGAAAAGGGTTGATAACTCCCTTTGCTTTGTTAATTAAGATAAATAGAATGTGCTTTGCCCGAGGAAACGGATATCTGCCGTTAGCAGTTATAGGAAAAGATTCCCTTAGCTGTGATTTGCATCGATCTGCATATCCTTATTTTCTTTGGATGAAAGGAACCAGATACCTTTTTCGAGTGGAGGCAATAGGCTATTCTCGTTCTTAGCTTTATACTAAGAAACATGCCAATGCGTAGGCTCGTAGGCATAATTTGTATTCATATTTGTTAATGGCGTACGTAATTTCTTTACTATGTCTATCGCTCATAGGAATATCTCTAAATAGGAATCATAGTCCTCGTATGTACATGTTTTGTATTGTGATAAAGCACCTATGTCGCTAGAAATAGTAGCACCTTAAATAAGGGGTTATTTACAAGATGGAATAGTGCTACGTCATAATCAGAAAGATCAAAAGCCATAAATGGGTTACCTAGCCACATAATTACAGACTGGGACCCAACTCTTAGGCCTGTCCAAAGGGCATTGATGGAACATACTAAGGTATCAGATCTTGATTCTCTGCAATTCGGCTTCAACCCGAAGGAGCTCTCTTCAAAACATATCTTTCAGCCTCAGTCTTTCCAGCCTTACCCTAACCCCGCTTTCACGTGCCAAATCAGTATGTGATCACTTGATGGTATTCTTTAAGCTTTCTTGGTCACCAGACAAAATGAGAACTGCTCAGCTTGTTTTCTTTCCCTAGCACACACACTTGGTAGATAGTAGGCATAGGTCCGCTAAGAGCTCATCGAACTTGACTTGTAGAGTGAGACCAGTGCTTGATATGGTTCATTTCAGTGCTCTTTCTCTCGGTATGGTTCACCACATGCCTGTGATCGATCTCAAGCTAGGTTTGGTATTGGGATAGGAACTTATCGATACCGATACACTCAAAGTCTTGAATTTTTCTAATACGGATATTGAATGGTATTCTGCGAGGGCTGCTGTCATTTCATTTCTATCACGTAATGCAAGAGAGCCAGCAGTATCCAATCCAAGTTGGCAGGGCGTTGAATAAGCACTACTCTCCTAATTTCAGATTTGAACCCATCCACAAAACAAAAGTAGTAATGAATATTTCTGGATCAATGTTGAGGTTGTGTGCTAGCATTTGGTGCATTAGGGTATTTAAATTCTCAATGTAGTCCTGAACTGATCCAGTCTGCTTCACATGAGTTAAGCACCGGATCATTGCCTGATACTGCATCTTTTACCAAACCCAAGACACACAAAGTCACAGAACTCATCCCAATTCATACTCTCTACCTTATTTTCTACAGATTGTAACCACATTTTAGCTTGACCTGTGAAATACATGGTGGAGTAATCTTTCCAAGTAGTGTAAGGAGTGTGGAACATAAGAAAATATTTCTCGCAATTCTTCTTCCACCGCTTTGGATTGCCCCCATCAAAGATAGGAAAATCTGGCTATTGAGTGCCGATCCACTCGATCCTATGCTATGCATTTGTGACCAAGGCGAGGTAAGATCATGAATACAAGATGGTGATGAGTCATGCCAAGTTTGGGGAGTGTTGCTCGTACTCTCATTGCATGTTTAAAATAGGGCATACTGCCTGTGATTTACTATTGACTTCCAAGTCGACATGAGATTCTATTTCTTTCTCTCTACACTATGTACTTACTTTTCCAGCTATGCGAGAGAGAGAGAGAGACTTTTTCTTGGGTCTATAGGCACAAATCCAGTAGAAAATACCAATCCAACTTCCTCCTAAAATCACTTCTAACAGGCGAGCATTACTTCTGTGCTTTTTCGTTAAATCGAGCAAATGGATTTCCAACCACTGCGTATCCAGGGTCATTCCCTTTACCAAACATTGGAGTCGCTGCTTGGGTTTTCTCAAAAGCTTTTGCTTTCTTCGGTATTGGTACTTCAGAATCCGGTGCCTAGCTTTCTGATCTCTCTCCATGAGGAGAAAAATCCTAGGATTGATGCTCAATTAGATAGTTGATTTTATTTTCTATTACTAGAGCTTGGCAGTGAAGATAGTGCAGCAGATTTTCGCACTACCGGGATGGGTCCTTATGATTCTCAAAGAATGATGAGGGGCAAGGCTTATACCCCGTAGGTGATGCTATCAACTGTGAAGAGGCTTCGAGACAAGATCTACTAACGTCTGCCTCGGCTCACTGCCAAACTCGTAAGCAAACAGTGGGACGTGAAGCAAGCCAGCTACAGGTGCTAGATGGCTTTCTCGTCAAAGAGCGTTCTATTTCTAGGGAAGACAGTCTCGATCAGCCGTAAAAGATGGATTAGTTTATAACTGACCCATTTTTAATATACCACCCAACTAGTCACTCATGGCAGGCTTCACTTGTGAACTACAATTCCCGTACTATGTAGTATGATTGGTTGCTAAACTGACCCTTAAACGAAAAAGACCCCTGGGCCGCCTTGCGAAATACTTACTGCTCAAAAGCAAAGAAATGAAAGTGCTTTACCTCTCTCTTCCAATGAATCCACTTCACATAAACATAATAAGTGTTTTGGCATGCCAGCAAGTGGTTGATACTTTTGTTATTCAAAATTTATGAAGGGAAGGTTCCAAGGTATCAGAATGTGGTAAGCCAGCTCCACCTAGGGACATCGCCGGATGGTAGGCATCGGTTGCTCTAAAACTTCTCACCTGGTTTTCCTATTGTCTTCTTTCCTTACAAAACCGGTCAGTAAAGAAAAGCCAAGTCGAGTACAAGAAAAACTAATAGCTTCCTTTCGTTATCGGCATCTGCTTTCCTCAAAACATCTAGCTTTGCCAAAATCAATAGTTAAGTTGGTTGGGTCCTGTCGATCAAGTTATAGGAGCTGCTTGCTATCTATCAAAGGGTATAAAAATACCACATTTGCATTGAAGGAATATCGAAGGAAGCTGCCGATTTGCGATTTCAAGTAGTTCGTGCTTCGGCAGCAAGGAACCATAGGCCATGAAAACCCACCCCAGGTATCTCCACCTGTGGATTGAGAGTACAAACTAGTGAATTTTGTATCTCCCACTGGCACATGAATTCTATTACTTTTCTTGTTTCCTGTTTCGGAGATCCGATAAAGGAATGGTAAATCGATATCTGGGCTCGAGCAAGGGTACTTATCCTCCCGTCTATAAATAAATGACCAATAAAAGACCAAAGGGGTGATAAATCAAGGGGCAGATAGGAGCAGCATCGTAGCTAGGAGCAGGTGCAGCACCGTAGCTAGTAGGAAGAAGTCCAGCATAGCTACATTCCCCTTCGGGTTGGCGCCCGTCTTCTCCAATAGAAATTTTATCATATCAAGCTAAGCTATCTGAAAACCTACTACCAATCTGAATGTAAAAGAAGAACTAAATACTACTATCCATGAGATCATCATAACAAAAACTAGAATTGCCTTGCTAAATAGGAATAGAAATAAATCCTGGATAACTTGTATGATGAGATGGGTCAATTCCAATTTGAATTTCGTATGGCTACAACTCTTTTTAAACGAGTTGAAGTCCAGTCTTGTCACTTTCCCATCATCCCATTCTTATCCTCCAACCTCTTTTATGTATTCTGGGCTATTAGAAAATCCTTAGAATAAAAGTTTGTCAGAAGAAGAAAAAAAAGGAGTGGCATTCATTCAAATAAAGTTTCACAAACTGGAGGCCTTGCTTTTGCGCGGGGAGAGAGATAGCGATGGGCGACTACTGTCTTGTCACTGTGTTCCTGTATACCGATAAGATGATGAATGGTGATGCAGGACAATCGAGCTTATCCTTTATTCGTATTGTCAGCTAGAAACTTGTTATCAGATATATAAGGGATACAATCCTATGGTGAAAGCCACCATCAACATTCACATAGAAAGGTGCTTCCCAAAAAGGGAGGGGAAAACGAGATGATTGCTTTGCCCAGTAAACTATGCTTGCTCTGATGACCTGACCTTTCTCCCATTAAAAGGTGGGTACCTTTCCCTAAACCCTTCTCCCGTGCATGCTATTCTCCTGTTCCCCCGAAGGGCGGTATCAATGCGGCAACCCGAAAGCTCGTTATCAAAGTGGTCTCTTCTCAAAAGCTTATCTACCAGATGAAAAGAAGTTCGTAGTAACAGGGGGCAGCAGGTTGGATAAGAGTGCCAGTGAAGAAATCAAGAGAATATGCTTTGGAGTATTCATTGAAAGAAGTCTTCCTATAAGATAACAATCTTTCCTTTGTTTTGACATTCTTGATGTATTTTCCACTGTATGGACATCCTTCTATCATTGTATCGGTAGCCTCTTCAAAGTATTGCTTTAAAGTTCCTCATGAAGACACAGAACTAGCTGACTACTATAACTCCCTATCTCATCCTTCTACTTAGACTGGCTTTCTCTCCTTCCTTTTCCTCCACTCTCCCGTTAACTAGGTCGAGTGTCAGCTTACCACTGAGGATTAATGGGCAGTCGGGGTAGACCTTCTAGGGATGTGGATCCAGTGAATGACTAATAAGAAAGTGAGAGCACCCGATTTTACGGTTCGATGAGAGATCTCGACCTGGGAGTCAGAACTTGGACCAGTATGGTAGCTGCATGGCGTTGATATCACTAGCTCGTACCAACTATATAGTATCGATAGACGGGCCTCTATCAACATGATAACTTAGCCCTTGTATAGTATCGATTACCTGACTTCTTTAGCATGTGTTTCATCAGGGAAGTATTCCAAGCCAAATAGCTGAAGAGAAGATGGTTCGCGCTAAGGGTGACTAAAGGCAGAGAATTCTGTACGCCAAGAAGAAAAGAAAATTTGTAGGGGTGAGAATTCACTTTCAAACCCTTTTCTTGCCCCTATCCTTTTTGCTTTCGATAACTGGCAGATTCCTTTGTACTTGAAAGACTGAGAGGAAAGTCACTGCGGTAATAGTAGCTAGGTTTGAGATTTACTTTGTCAATTCAGTGAATAGAATAGGCCTCCATACTTGCCCAACCCATAGCAAGCATCAGTGGTGGTCACAAAACCTGCACATTGTAATTCGATCATAATGTGAGTGCTTCCCTAAGGACAGCAGGCAATCTGAATGTAGTACTTATGATGCATTTGCTCACCATAGCAGTCACGATTCTCTAGTATGTCCACACACCCCTCGAAAGTATCACAATAACTGATCATTGAGTCTGGGTGCTGGCAGATGAACTCGCTGGACATGTATCTGTTGGAGCTATGACCTAGAGGCAATCATAGAGATGATGATATCTGATTGTATCCATGATTTGTATATTGGGTTCATTAAATATCCATTAAAGGCTATTTGAATGGATCTGCACTTATGTGAATTGTATGTGGAACTCTTTACTTGTATGGTTATTCTAAAAGTTGTCCCTAGTCAGAGTTCATGTGTGGACACACATGAATATTAGACTAGTACATGTATTAGTTGATGACTATGTTTCACAAGTCATAGACATGGAGATGTCAAACTAATAATGTAGGCATATGTAGAGACATGTGCTAGGACTAACCCAACGTGAGAAGTAGTTCTCTCTTTACACACCAAGTACGCTTTGTCCTTAGACCTGAGATTGTCGCATGTACTCAAGATGTGGATTGACTTACTTAGGGGCTATCAAACGCTACACCGTAATAGGGTAGTTAAAAAGGTAGCTTTCGGGTTTGTCAGGAAGCATGCTGTGAGGCATGGTCAATCAAGATGGGATTTGCCCCTCTCTGATTGAGAGTGATATCTCTGGGCCCCTCAAGTGATTGGATCCAGAAATGCATGGCCATGCTACGTACGGTTAAGAGTTAACCTACAACGGGATTCTGAATCACAGGATCGAGAAAGAGCGGTCGGCTTGAAGCTAGACCAAATATTGTGAGGCAAAGGGAATAGCATGTACATGATGTTGGGACGGTTCATCTGATATGATCTTCGTGTGCGTATAGGAGCTAGCACGTCTTGCTAGAGGCCGCTACCAACTATTGGGCTGAGTAGGAGTACTCGGGCCATGTCTATACGTATCACAACCCATAGGATCACACACTTAAGGGGCTGGAAGCCCAATTCAGATGTGATCCGAGTAGGATCAGGTTTAGAAGTACTTATTGGCCTCGGACCTAGAGGCCCATCAGGAACCTCTATAAATAGAGGGGTGGGGTGCCCTAGGGTTTCATCCCTTTGGCCGAAACACATCTGCCATGCCTCCCACGCCCTCGCCTGCTGCAACTTGCGGACCTAGTAGTCCGGTTTGCTACGCTTCCTCCCTGCACGTGTGGATACCTTGGAGGTGTTGCACATGCAACACTTGGACGAGCCACGGCGAGTTGCCGATAAGCCACGACCTTGCTGCACGTGAACGAGCTGCTAGGAGCTGCTCGACGTCGACGTGATCGGCTACGTGTTCGACTATGCTGATCGACTTTGCTGCCCCGACGTGATTCTACATCTTCCGCACCAGTGCGTCGAGTGGTAATCCCGTGATCCATATATGACAGTTTTCCTGGTTTACGTGGTAGAAAAATTTTGTTTTGCGCTAGCGTAGCCTACCTCGTATCCCAACAGTGGTATCAGAGCCGTAGCTGTTTTGTTATGGATTCGGGATGTGTGCATATGGTGATATGCAAGTTTTCATATAGATCTATGGCCTATTTTCATGTTCTTGCTGCAATGGTCGTGTAACGACATACTCCTACCGGTCAGATTTCCGCCATCGGAGTTAACTGATACACGTAATGCCAATTGCGGTGAGCGAAGATCAATGTGATTGGTTGAATCAAAATCTAGGTTCATACGCCAGGCACATGAGATGTGCAATAGTAGATTGGATCTACTACCAGGTCGAAATTTTGCCATATGCGTGTGCTTCGGTAAAACAGCCGTAACTTTTCAGTACGATCTCGGATCGAGGCGAATTTTACATGAAAATTGATCTACAGAAAAAGTTACACATAAAATTCAACCGCTTCGCCATTTTTGGTGAAATTAGAATTCCCAAATTCGGCTTGGAAGATGGAGTTACGGCCTCTGAAGTTTGGAACGTTAGAACGCCTAGCTCTATTTTGCAAGATGTATGGATCTTGTGATCGGTATGGCCCCTTTGTGTATATGATGCATGTGTGTAACTCATTCATGACCTGCGTGTCGTGTGTACGGCAACACGGCTGGAGCCATATGTGTTGTCACTTTAATGTATTTAATGGTCGGCCTACCAATCTGTGATGATCCAAGCAACTATGTAATCTTTATTACTAGCTATTAGGTGCAATAGAAAGTTCTAGTTCTTGGAGGACTCATCACCAGGAGGATGGCGCACATGGAACATGGAGATGGAGATCACCATGGTGAATAGGTTATATGGAGATGGAGATCACCATAAAAGAACGGGCCATACTGTGTCACAACTGTGTGCATGTTATTCTTTATGTTTTATTTCCTGCATGATGTGAAGTTAGAAGTAGAACGATCCCTCACAAAGTTTAAGTTAGTATACCCTCCCAACTAAAACTTGCACTGTCCCATGTCTTGTACAATTGGTGGTGGGTCTATAAAATTAGGGTGCCACTAGTTTTCCTTGACTAGACGGGTTCGTGTCGGACACTTACACGCATAACGGTTGGTTTGCTTAACAAGGTTGGGGCATAAAGGTTGGGTGCCGAGACATGGAGATGTCACCCAACAACAGGAGTCATATGTAATATGATTAGTAAGAAGTTGCTTACCGATCTACCTTGTTGGTACCGGTGATGCTAAAGCTCACTAGTTGTGGATCCTAAATAACTAAGTATCAATAGAGGGATATTAATATTTGTGGGAGTAGATTCTGTTAAATAGTTTAATGTGATTTTCTCTATCATGGATACGTTTGTCTTAATTTATTTTGCATTATTTTTGTTGTAGCTTAAATGGCACCTAGCAGCATCACACCATTTGCTTTGCGTTCGGTCCTTGAGAAGGACAAGTTGAATGGAACAAACTACTCGGATTGGATCCGTAACCTGAGAATTGTTATCAGGGCTGAGAAAAAGGAAGATGTTCTAGACAACCCGTTACCAGAAGAACCTGCTGATGATGCACCTACTGCTGTGAAGAATGCTTACAAGAAAGCATGTGATGCTAACCTCGAAGTAAGCTGTCTTATGCTTGCTTGCATGGAACCCGAGCTGCAGATGCAGTTCGAAACAAACCATGAGGCGCACGATATGATCATGGTGCTTAGAGACTGTTGGAGGTATGCCCTAGAGGCAATCATAGAGATGATGATATTATATTTGTATCCATGATTTATATATGGTGTTCCTTGAATATCCATTAAAGGCTACTTGAATTGATTTGCAATTATTTGAATTGTATGTGAAACTCTTTACATGTATGGTTATTCTAAAGTTGTCCCTAGTCGGAGTTCATATGAGGACACACATGAATATTAGACTAGCACATGTATTAGTTGATGACTATGTTTCACAAGTCATGGACATGGAGATGTTATACTAATAATGTGGGCACATGTGGAGACATGTGCTAGGACTAACCCAACACGAGAAGTAGTTCTCGCTTTACACAATAAGTACGCTTTATCCTTAGACCTAAGATTGTCGCATGTACTCAAGATGTGAATCGATTCACTTAGGGGCTATCAAACGCTACATCATAACAGGGTAGTTATAAAGGTAGCTTTCAGGTTTGTCAGGAAGCATGCTTTGAGACATGGTCAATCAAGATGGGATTTGCCCCTCTCTGATTGAGAGTGATATCTCTGGGCCCCTCGAGTGATCGGATCCAAAAATGCATGGCCATGCTACGTACGGTTAACGGTTAACCTACAAAGAGATTCCGAATCACAAGATCGAGAAAGAGCGGTCGGCTTGGAGCTAGACCAAATATCATGAGGCAAAGGGAATAGCATGTATATGATGTTGTGACGGTTCATCTGATATGATCTTCGTGTGCGTATAGGAGTTGGCACGTCTTGCTAGAGGCCGCTACCGACTATTGGGCCGAGTAGGAGTACTCAGGCCATGACTATATGTATCTGAACCCATAGGGTCACACACTTAAGGGGCTGGAAGCCCAATTCGGATGTGATCTGAGTTGGATTAGGCTTAGAAGTACTAATGGGCCTCGGACCCAGAGGCCTGTCAGGAACCTCTATAAATAGAGGGGTGGGGGCGCCCTAGGGTTTACACCTTTTTTGGCGAAACACATCTGCCGCGCCTCCCACGCCCTCGCGTGTTGCAACTCTCAGATCTAGCAGTCCAGCTTGCGACGCTTCCTCTTTGCACGTGTGGATACCTTGGAGGTGTTGCGCCTGCAGCACTTGGACGAGCCGCCGACGAGCCATAACGAGCCGCCGACGAGCTGACGACGACCCGCGGCACGAGGACGACCTTGCTGCACGTGGACGAGCTACTGAGGTGCCTCTCGATGTCGACGTGATCCACTACGTTCGACTATGCTGATCGTCTTGACTGCATCGACGTGAATCTACATCTTCCGCATCAGTGCGTCGAGTGGTAATCCCGTGATCCTTATACGGCAGTTTTCCTGATTTACGCGGTAGAAAATTTTGATTTGCGCTAGTGTAGCCTACCTCGTATCCTAACAGTGGTATCAGAGCCGTAGCTATTTAGTTTTGGATTCGGGATGTGTGCATATGGAGATATGCGAGTTTTCATTTGATCTATGTCCTAGTTTTGTATTCTTGCTGCAATGGTTGTGTAACGACATACTCCTACCGATCGGTTTCCGCCATCGGAGTTAAGTGATACACGTAATACTAGTTGCAGCTAGTGAAGATCAATGTGATTGGTCGAATTGAGATCCAGGTTCATACACCAAGCACATGAGATGTGCAATAGTAGATTGGATCTACTACCGGGTCGGGATTTTTGCCGTGTGCTGTGCTTCGGTAAATCAGCCGTAACTTTTCGGTACGATCTCGGATCGGGGCGAATTTTATATGAAAATTGATCTACAGAAAAAGCTACACATATAATTCAACCGCTTTGCCATTTTCGGTGAAATTAGATTTCCCAAATTCATCTTGGAAGATGGAGTTTCGGGCCTCTGAAGTTTGGAACGTTAGAACGCGTAACTCTATCTTGCAGGATGTATGTATCTTGTGATTGGTATGACCCTTTGTGTATGTGATGCATGTGTGTAACTCATTCGTGACCTGCGTGTCGCAAGTACGGCAACACGTTTGGAGCCATGTCTGTGATGATCCAAGCAACTATGTAATCTTCATTACTAGCTTCTTTACTAGCTATTAGGCATAATAGCATGTTCTAGTTCTTGGAGGACTCATCACTAGGAGGATGGCGCACATGGAACATGGAGATGGAGATCACCATGGTGAACAGGTTCTGCGGAGGTTGAGATCACCATAAGAAAACGGGCCATACTGTGTCACAACTGTGTGAATGCTATCCTGTTTATGTTTTACTTTCTGCATGCTGTGATGTTAGAAGTAGAACGATCCCTCACAAAGTTTAAGTTAGTATGCCCTTCCAACTAAAACTTGCACCATCCCATGTCTTGTACAATTAGTGGTGGGTCTATGAAGTTAGGGTGCCACTAGTTTTCCTTGACTAGACGAGTTTGTGTCGGACACTTACACGCATAAGGGTTGGTTTGCTTAACAAGGTTATGTTAACGGTTAAGGACCTTGGGGCATAAAGGTTGGGCGCCGAGACATGGAGATGTCACCCAACAACAGGAGTCATCTGTGATATGATTAGTAAGAAGTTGCTTACCGATCTACCTTGTTTGCTAGCGGTGATGCTAAAGCTCACTAATAGACTTGTTAGTTGTGGATCCTGAATCACTAAGTATCAATAGAGGGATATTGATTTTAGTGGAAGTAGATTCTGTTAAATAGTTTAATGTGATTTGCTCTATCATAGATATGTTTGTCTTAGTGTATTTTGCATTACTTTTGTTGTATATTAAATGGCACCTAGCAACACCACACCGTTTGCTTTGCGTTCGGTCCATGAGAAGGACAAGTTGAATGGAACAAACTACTCAGATTGGATCTGTAACCTGAGAATTGTTCTCAGGGCCGATAAAAAGAAAGAAGTTCTAGACACCCCACTACCACAAGTATCTGCTGATGATGCATCTACTGCCGTTAAGGCTACTTACAAGAAGGCATTTGATGCTAATTTTGAGGTAAGCTATCTTATGCTTGCTTGCATGGAACCCGAGCTGCAGATGCAGTTCGAAACAAATCATGAGGCACACAATATGATCGTGGCGCTCAAGGAAATATTCCAGACACAGGCTAGGACTGAAAGGTTCAATATGTCCAAAGCCTTTCTGGAGTGCAAGCTAGCTGAAGGCGCAGTTGTAGGACCACATGTAATCAAGGTGGTTGGTTACACTCAGCGATTGGAGAAGCTGGGCTTCCCAATGGGCAAAGAGTTGGCCACTGACTTCATTCTTTCATCTGTTCCGCCTAGCTATGGGAACTTCATCTTGAACTACCATATGCATGGGATGGAGAAGGGTCTGAATGAACTCTGTGGTATGCTCAAGATAGTAGAAGTTGACATTAAGAAAAGCGCTAGTAGCAACCATGTGATGGCTGTACAGAACAAGAAGGGCAATTCCTGGAAGAAGAAGGGTAAGGCTGGAGTGTCCAAGTCAAACCCAGCGCCCAAGGCTAAAGCTGGACCTGCTCCAGATAAAGAGTGCTTTTATTGTCACGAACCTGGTCACTGCAAGAGAAACTGCAAGCAGTACCTAGCTTTGTTGAAGAATGGCAGAAGTAAGAGTACTTCCACCTCACGTATGCTTGTTGTTAATGCTATAGACAACATATTTCTCGCTGATACAATTATTAATTCTTGGGAATTTGATATTAGATCGGTTGCTCATATTTGCAATTCGACGCAGGGAATGATAAGAAGTAGAAGCGTTGAGAAGGGAGAAGTTGATTTCCGCGTGGGCAATAATGCAAGAGTTGCTGTGTTGACCGTCGGGACGATGCAACTCCACCTCCCATCAGGATTTATCATGGAATTGAATAAATGTTATTTTGTTCCTAGTTTAAGTCAAAACATTATGTCTCCTTCATGTTTGATGAAGGATGGTTATTCATTTACGAGTGAAAACAATGGTTGTGTGATCTCTAAGAATGATATGTTTATGGCTTTTGCACCCATTGTGACTGGATTGTTTGTTTTAAATCTTGATGGTTCACCTATTTGTAACGTAAGTGCTAAAAGGCCTCGGCCTAATGATTTGAGTACTACCTACATGTGGCATTGTCGTTTGGGTCATATAAGTGAGAAATGCATGAAGAAGCTCCATACTGATGGACTTTTAACTTCGTTTGATTTTGAATTATACGAGACATGTGAGGCTTGCTTACTAGGCAAGATGACCAAGGCACCTTTCACAGTTTTTCCTGAGCTAGCATGACTTGTTGGAACTTGTACATACCGATGTATGCGGACCAATGAGCACGACAGCCAGAGGAGGGTACCAATACTTCATAACTTTTAATGATGATTTTAGTAGATATGGATATGTCTACTTGATGAGGCACAAGTCTGAAACCATTGAAAAGTTCAAGGAATTTCAGAATGAAGTTGAAAATCAGCGTGGCAAGAAAATTAAGGCCTTACGATCTGATTGTGGAGGCGAGTATTTGAGCCACAAGTTTAGCAATCATCTAAACAGTTGCGGAATTGTTTCACAACTTACGCCACCTAGAACACCTTAGAGAAATGGTGTATCCGAGCGACGTAATCGAACTTTGTTAGACATGGTTTGATCAATGATGAGCCAGTCGGACCTACCGTTGTCATTTTGGGGATACGCTCTAGAAACAGCAGCTTTCACACTTAATAGGGTACCATCTAAATACGTAGTTAAGACACCATATGAGATGTGTGCTGGAAAGGTTCCCAGTTTGTCTTTTCTAAAGATTTGGGGATGTGAAGTGTTTGTCAAGCGACTTCAATCGGACAAGATCACACCCAAGTCGGATAAGTGCATTTTCGTGGGATATCCAAAGGAAACTTTCGGATATTATTTCTACAACCGGTCAGAGGGCAAAGTGTTTGTTGCTCGGAACAGGGTTTTCCTAGAGAAAGAGTTTCTCAAAGGAGAAAAGAGTGGAAAGACAGTGCATCTTAAAGAAGTTCGAGATAAGCCGATCGGGCAAGAATCAATGAGTGATGCTAACGTAGCAGAACAAGTTGAGATACCCATGGCAAGAGAAGCACCGCCACAACCACGACGGTCGGCAAGGCTTCGTGAAATTCGGGAAATATTATTGTTGGACAATGATGAGCCTGCGACATATGCAGAAGCAATGATGGACCCAGACTTCGAAAAATGGCAGAGTGTCATGCAATCCGAAATAGAGTCTATGGGAGATAATCAAGTTTGGAACTTGGTTGACCAGCCTGATGGTGTTAAAAGCCATAGAGTGCAAGTGGATCTATAAGAATAAAAAGGACGTGGGTGGAAATGTTCACATCTATAATGCATGACTTGTCGCAAAAGGTTTTCGACAAGTTCAAGGAGTTGACTACGATGAGACCTTCTCACCCGTAGTGATGCTTAAGTCCATTTGGATTATTCTAGCTATAGCTGCATATTTCGATTATGAGATATGACAGATGGATGTCAAGACAGCTTTCCTGAATGGAAACATTGCTGAGGACATGTATATGATACAGCCCGAGGTTTGTCGATCCAAAAAATGCTGGAAAGGTATGCAAGCTTCAGAGATCCATTTATGGATTGAAGCAAGCATCTAGGAGTTGGAATATTTATTTTGATGAAGTGGTCAAAGGGTTTGACTTCACCAAGAACGAAGAAGAGTCTTGTGTTTACAAGAAGGTTAGTGGGAGCTATGTAGTATTTCTGATCTTATATGTGGATGACATATTGATAATTGGAAATGACATTCATATGCTTGAGTCCGTAAAGACTTCACTGAAAAATAGTTTTTCGATGAAGGACTTAGGGGAAGCGGCATATATTCTGGTCATTAAGATCTATAGAGATAGATCGAGAAGGCTTATAGGATTTAGCGAAGATACTTACATTATCAAAGTGTTGAAGCGCTTCAGCATGGAAGAGACGAAGAAAGGGTTCTTGCCTATGTCACATGGCATACATCTCAGCAAGACTCAGTGTCCTTCGACTGCTAATGAGCGGGATCGCATGAGTAGAGTGCCATATGCCTCGGCTATTGGATCTATCATGTATGCAATGATAAGTACTCGCCCAGATGTTTCATATGCGCTAAGTATGACAAGCAGACACCAGTCTGATCTAGGTGAGAGTCACTGGACAGCGGTGAAAAACATTCTTAAGTACTTGAGAAGGACTAAAGATATGTTCCTTGTCTATGGAGGTTAGGAGGAGCTCGTTGTAACAGGTTACACCGATGTTAGTTTCCAAACCGACAGAGATGATTCAAAGTCACAATTAGGATTTGTGTTCACGCTGAATGGTGGTGCTGTTAGTTGGAAGAGTTGCAAGAAGGAGATGGTGGCCAATTCTACGACAGAAGCCGAGTACATCGTGGCTTCAAAAGCCGCGAAGGAGGGTGTTTGGATAAGGAATTTTCTTATTGACCTTTGTGTGTTCCCAAATGAGTCCAGCCCATTGAATCTCTACTGTGATAACAATGGGGCAATTACACAAGCAAAGGAGCCAAGGAATCACCAGAAGATCAAACACGTTATGCGGCGATTTCATCTCATTAGAGACTTTGTTAATCGGGGTGAGATCAAGATACGCAAAATATAGACGGATTTGAATATTTTTGATCCATTGACAAAGTCTCTCCCGTAGCCTAAGCATGATGCGCACATAAGAGCTCTGGGTTTTAGATATATTCTAGATTGACTCTAGTGCAAGTGGGAGACTGTTGGAGGTATGCCCTAGAGACAATCATAGACATGATGATATCTAATTGTATCCATGATTTGTATATTGTGTTCATTGAATATCCATTAAAGGCTACTTGAATTGATCTGCAATTATGTGAATTGTATGTGGAACTCTTTACTTGTATGGTTATTCTAAAAGTTGTCCCTAGTCGGAGTTCATGTGTGGACACACATGAATATTATACTAGTACATGTATTAGTTGATGACTATGTTTCGCAAGTCATGGACATGGAGATGTCAAACTAATAATGTAGGCATATGTAGAGATATGTACTAGGACTGACCCAACATGAGAAGTAGTTCTCTCTTTACACAACAAGTACGCTTTATCCTTAGACCTGAGATTGTCGCATGTACTCAAGATGTGGATCGACTTACTTAGGGGATATCAAACGCTACACTGTAATAGGGTAGTTAAAAAGGTAGCTTTCAGGTTTATCAGGAAGCATGCTGTGAGGCATGGTCAATCAACATGGGATTTGCCCCTCTCTGATTGAGAGTGATATCTCTGAGCCCCTCGAGTGATTAGATCCGGAAATGCATGGTCATGCTACGTACGGTTAAGAGTTGACCTACAACGGGATTCTGAATCACAGGATCGAGAAAGAGCGGTCGGCTTGAAGCTAGACCAAATATCGTGAGGCAAAAGGAATAGCATGTACATGATGTTGTGACAGTTTGTTTGATATGATCTTCGTGTGCGTATAGGAGCTGGCACGTCTTGCTAGAGGCCGCTACCAACTATTGGGCCGAGTAAGAGTACTCGGGCCATGTCTATACATATCCGAACCCATAGGGTCACACACTTAAGGGGCTGGAAGCCCAATTCGGATGTGATCCGAGTTGGATCAGGTTTAGAAGTACTTATGGGCCTCGGACCTAGAGGCCTGTCAGGAACCTCTATAAATAGAGGGGTGGGGCGCCCTAGGGTTTCATCCCTTTGGCCAAAACACATCTGCCGCGCCTCCCACGCCCTCGCTTTTTGCAACTCATGGACCTAGCACTCCAGCTTGCAACGCTTCCTCCCTGCATGTGTGGATACCTTGGAGGTGTTGCACCTGCAGCACTTGGATGAGCCACGATGAGTCGCTGACGAGCTGCGGCACGAGGACGACCTTGCTGCACATGAACGAGCTGCTGAGGAGCTGCTCGACATCGACGTGATCAACTACGTGTTCGACTACGCTGATCGACTTCGCTGCCCCGACGAGATTCTACATCTTCCGCACTAGTACGTCGAGTGGTAATCCCGTGATCCATATACGGCAGTTTTCCTAGTTTACGTGGTAGAAAAATTTTGTTTTACGCTAGCGTAGCCTACCTCATAGCCCAACAGTATCTCAGGGCATAGTTGAACTCAATCACGATGGATATATTCGATGCATTCCCCATTTGCCATACTCCCAGAGGAAGTGAGGTGCACAGCCAACAGGAGGTAGGCCCACCAGTATGACCTTTCAAACATTGATATTGTAAAAATTCTGTGTAACGCCATCATTGTCAGAAGGGAGCAGGAGATACACAATTCCTTTAGATATCAAAAGTTGCATAATAATCTGGCAAGTAAAGAACTACATATGAAAAAAAGGCATCACTTTAGTGAATTTTAAAAACAATAAAAGAACTAAAGCAATTGTTCCAATTTGCATTAGTATTTACATGAGATTATGGGATGGACATAATGGAAATTTCTACTAAAAAATGTGTTAGACAATACAACAAACTAATGGCATGCGCATCTTCAATCACCACGCATCACATGTTCTGCTTAAGATTCGGTAATGGAAGATAAATTAGACATAGAAAATCCAATTCAAATATCTCAAAATAAAAAGAAAAGAAAGAAGAGAATGAAAGGAGAACAGAACTTTGTATTTGGTAACTCTCCTGTAGTTATGTTTAACCTTGAATGCAATTTATAAATTCGACAGCAATAGTCCCTTGGACTCGAAAAGTATTTAATGAAAATGGCTAATCCAATACCAAATTCCGCAGCTGCCACTATTGGAACTAATGAAGCAAATGATTGACCCATCATATCATCCAAAGAAATGGAAAATACCAAGAAGTTCAAATTGATAGCTAATAACATTGATTCAATTGGCATTTACATAATAAGAATATTTTGTCTATTAAGGAGGATTCCCTAAATACCTAAAATAGAGATGATCATAGAAAAAGTAAAATATTTTATAGGATCCATTTCGGAAACATGGAATGTCAGAGAAATTCAAATTATGTGAGGCTTAGAAAGAAGTCCTGCGTAGAGTCCAGGGAGAGCCAATTTTTTATTTTTTCTCTAGTTACCCTTTTTCCTTGTCAAACAACACGTTTGATTTCCTTCCTTATATCAAATTCCATCTTTCTCTTTCCGATCACATCCAAGGCATTTCATCAAAATACATCCTATCTTTTCACCTTTGTAGTCCTATGCATAGTCAGTACTATAGCCTCACTAGTCCTCGTCGAGAAATCTCCTTGCCACCCTAGCCCTAGAAGTTTGAGATCGTGCCCGACCATTTTGGAGTCTGTTCAGGAGCTCCTTCAACGCCCAGGGATTGATGTCGGACTGGAGTCAGCTCAACATGAAATCAATCATGGTGTGATAATCTTCTTCATGGAGCTCCTCTCCATTCTTCAGAGGAATATCATGCAATGTGTCCGGAATCTGGGCGTGACACGCGTGGGCCTTTTGTAGAGAACTTTCCTCTCAAAGAGAGAGAGGTCATCCCCCCAATCAAAAGAAGGAGGGTTCTGTTCTGATTCCACTGCAGCTCCAGGCATTAGAGCGGGAACCTGCGCTGGAGGGATTGGAGCGGGATTTGGATGCCGCTCTTGACTGACCACAGCTTTTGGGGGAGCGGTCTGCTCCTGGGATGCCGAGTCACAGTCAGCCAGAAATTGAATAGCTCTTATTCCAAGTTAGTGGATCCGGAGGAAGGCATTGAAGGGCCTGGGTCCCCCATTCCGTCTCAGTCAGACTTGGAGCAAAGCATCTCCCAGCAAGATTTGAAAAAATCATTATCCCTGACCTAGGGCTGGTCGAGTATGAAGAAAAGAGCTATATGGGATTCGGATTACCGAAATTGGATTTCCTCTTTGTGCCATATGTCGCTTAGACTTTACTTTTTCCCCTTTTTGCCCTTTCCTCTATTTGTTCTATAGGGTCTTCATCTCTATGTAAAAGCAAACTCTCCAAATTTATGACCAACCTTTGTTTCAGTGATCTTACAACAAACAGGAGTTTTTCCATTGTAAATGAGTGTCGGTGTTTTAGACCGGCAACCCGCCTAGGGGGTACCCTAGGTGGTCTTTTATGCGGTAAGGGTCATCGAGAATCAAGGAATCAATGGTGACGCAAGGAACACGATTTAGACAGGTTCGGGCCGCTAGATCACGTAATACCCTACGTCCTATGTGTTGGTTTGTATTGATGTTTGCTTTGATCTTGAGAGAGATATCTGTCTTGAAGGGGGTCCCTACTCATGTTGGGATACGAGGTAGGCTACACTAGCGCAAATCAAAAATTCTACCGTGTAAAACCAGGAAGAACTGCCGTATAAGGATCACGGGATTACCACTCGACGCACTACTGGTGCGGAAGATGTAGATATGCGTCGATGCAGTGAAGACGATCACGTAGTCGTACGTAGTCGATCAACGTAGTCGTACGTAGTCGATCACATCAACGTCTAGCAGCTCCTCAGCACCTCGTCCACGTGCAGCAAGATCACCCCTGGTGCCGCGGCTCGTCGTCGGCTCGTCGTGGCTCGTCGGCGGCTCGTCCAAGTGCTGCAGGCGCAACACCTCCAAGGTATCCACACGTGCAGGGAGGAAGCGTCGCAAGCCGGACTGCTAGATCCGCGAGTTGCAACAGGCGAGGGCGTGGGAGGCACGGCAGGTGTGTTTCGCCAAAAGGTGTAAACCCTAGGGCGCCCCCACCCCTCTATTTATAGAGGTTCCTGATGGGCCTCTGGGTCCGAGGCCCATTAGTACTTCTAAACCTAATCCAACTCGGATCAGATCCGAATTGGGCTTCCAGCCCCTTAAGTGTGTGACCCTATGGGTTCGGATATGTATAGACATGGCCCGAGTACTCCTACTCGGCCCAATAGTCGGTAGCGGCCTCTAGCAAGACGTGCCAACTCCTATACGCACACGAAGATCATATCAGATGAACCATCACAACATAATATACATGCTATTCCCTTTGCCTCACGATATTTGGTCTAGCTTCAAGCCGACCACTCTTTCTCGATCCTGTGATTCGGAATCCCTTTGTGGGTTAACTCTTAACCGTACGTAGCATGGCCATGCATTTTCGGATCTGATCACTCGAGGGGCCCAGAGATATCACTCTCAATCAGAGAGGGGCAAATCCCATCTTGATTGACCATGTCTCATAGCATGCTTCTTGACAAACCCGAAAGCTACCTTTTATAACTACCCTGTTACGGCGTAGCGTTTGATAGCCCCTAAGTAGGTTGATCCACATCTAGAATACATGCGACAATCTCAGGTCTAAGGACAAAGCGTATATGTTGTTTAAAGAGAGAACTACTTCTCGTGTTGGGTCAGTCCTAGCACATGTCTCCACATGTGTCCACATTATTAGTTCAACATCTCCATGTCCATGACTTGTGAAACATAGTCATCAACTAATACATGTGCTAGTCTAATATTCATGTGTGTCCTCACATGAACTCCGACTAGGGACAACTTTAGAATAACCATACAAGTAAAGAGTTTCACATACAATTCACATAATTGCAAATCAATTCAAGTAGCCTTTAATGGATATTCAATGAACACAATATACAAATCATGGATACAAATAGAATATCATCATCTCTATGATTGCCTCTAGGGCATACCTCCAACAGCCCGGCCTTATATATGCGGGAGGGCAGGGTTACAAGTCTGAGTCCTAGTCGGGTACTATTATAGAGTTCTACTCGGTATTGGCCCGAGTAGTTTTCCATAAACATACAAGACTAACCTGAGAAGGATACGCCCATCCTTGTTCTGATCTTGTCCGAGTATGTCCCTTGGTGGGTCGTCCAAGGCCTACTCGTGGACCTGGGGTGTATGCCCAACAAGCCCCTGAGTACTTTGTAGTCGTGCGCCACAGTCTTGGGCACTGCAGGCGCCATCCGGTAGCTTGGTTGTAGAAGTTTGCAGATTGAAGTGCTCGAGTACTGTCACATGGTTGGAAGATACTCTTTTTGCATCTTCAAGTTGTTTCCACTCCCGAGTAATTTTATATGGTAGTGCGATGTCAATCGCACTCCATATGGAGTAGCCCCCGAGCCTTAGGTTGAGTCGAAGAGTCAGGCTTAGGGTCCAACCAGCTTTTATCCACTTTACCCTTGGAGATCCTGGAAAAGAAAAAACTGACCAACGGGTATGGTACCCGCAGCCCCCGAGCACTTAGGCGATCTTTGTCGTTGAAGTGGTCAGTAGCCCGTTAAATAGAGTAACCGTTGGGTGTTTAAAGCGATTAATACGTGATTAATCTGTCCGTTGTGCAACTGATGCGTGGAAACCGGAGCTGGTGGAGATAAAAACTAGAAGGCCCCCTTTCAGTCATTGTTACGTCGTACGGCCATTAGATCTCTTCTTCTTCCTCCTCTGCGCCTCCGCTCTGCATTTTGCCGCCGTGAGAGCCGCCGCCACTGCCATTGCCGCCTGAGAAAGATCCGAGTGTCAAGCCCCTTCTACCTTGAGGTTTAGTCCGTCGAATGCGCACCAAGAAGATGGGCAAGAAACCCGAGAAGATCCAGGGCAAGGCTTCGGCGATGTGCAAGATCAAATCCAAGAAGGGGAAGGAGCTGGTGCTGCCGGCACCGAAGGTGGGGCCAATGAACCAAACTGCACCACCGCCGCCTGGGGCAACCTGGCAACACTCGGTGATGAAGGAGGAAGCGGTCCAGGCGTTAGTTGAGGCAAAGCTCCTTCAGCCGAAGGAGATCCTTGAGTGGCGCCCTGCGTTTCCTAATGCATGACAGTTTGAGGAACATCCTACTGAGACAGTGATGCTTGCGCATTTTGTGGAAAGGGGATTGGCGGTGCCCACCTCCGACTTTTTGAGAGGTATTCTCGAGTACTACAAACTTCAGCTTGTCCACCATAATCCCAATGGTGTACTGCACATGTCTATATTCGTACACCTGTGCGAAGTTTATCTGGGAGTACCTCCAAGTCTCGAGTTATTTAGGAAGCTGTTCCGTTGTAAGCCTCAGCCGAGTGCTCAGCGGATGGAAGTCTTTGGAGGCGCCGGGTTCCAGCTCAGGAACTCGGGCGCGTATATTAAGTATAATCTGACCAACTCCCATGGGGAGTGGAAGAAAAGGTGGTTCTACATCGGGAATCATGAACCCTGCTTGCCTGTGGTGACTGGTCACGCGCCCAAGCATGCGGAGAACTGGGTGAGCGAGCCCGAGGACACCCCTGAGCTCGATCACCTAATGCAGCAGATCACCGAGTTGAAGGCACTTGGTTTGACTGGGATCAACGTGGCGGCCAACTTCTTGAAAAGAAGGGTCCAGCCGCTCCAACAACATGCTCACTCGGGGAGTGAGTACGTAGGTTTGAAGGATCCATCGTGTATGTCCGATGAGGACATATCTGATGATGACGTAGAGGTGCTGCTGGCTAAGTTTTTTAGGAACTACCAGGGAGTACCAGTAATCCCTGTAGCCCTTTGTCAATATGACGCCTGGTACGAGCCAGAAGTGGTAAGTGTTTTCCTCCTGACTTGTTCTTTTTTGACTTGTGATTCTTGTTGCTGATACCGTTTTGTTGTTTGAAGTCTCGAGTTCTTGCCGGCTACTTGGCGCAGTCGGAAGAAGAGTCGGAGGCTGTCGTCGAGGAGTCGGAGGATGAGCCTTCTCATCCTGTTAAAAGACGCAGGGTAGTCCGCAAGATGTTTGCGGCTAAGTCTGCTTCAACCCCTGAGAAGTCTCGGGGTACCAAGGTATGTAGTCGGTAACTTGTCTGTTACTGATGGATTTGAACTCGTAATTGATGTGGCAAGTCTTGTCTTGGTTCGTGAAGGCTGTGAATACAGCGCTTGGTGAAGATGAGGCTGTTTCTGAAGAAATGGCCGGGACCGACCTAGAAGTCAGTGATGTGGCTGTTGACATGGTGCCGGAGAGGGTACCATCAACAGAAACTGGGGTAGCCCCCGAGTTAACCGCGCCAACTCCATCGGACATCATGCCGCCTATTGCTGACCAGGCGGTTTTGGGGCTACCTGCTTGAGTAGCGGGTACGGCGAAGGAGGTGTCGCCAGTACTTGCTACTGGTACCTTGCTGTCCAATGTGATCGCCAGTGGTAAGCGTTGTCCCCTCCGATTGTATTCGTTCGAGTAGTATTGTAGTCTTAACTTAGGTTTTGTAGGCCTTGGCGAGAAGACAGCGCCGGTCGATATTCCCATGGCGCCTAGTACTCAGCCGCCTGCCGCCGAGAAGAAGCGTGTGTGACTTCCGCCACGTTCAACCCGGTGAGCTTCCTTGTCTTTTTGAATGACGTTGGATTGTCTTGAAATCATGTAGTGACACTTTTTTGGTGCAGAGATGCAGAGGAGACTATCCCTGTAGAGACAAGGATAGCGCCGGATCCCTTGACTACAACATCTGTTCCTTTGGAGGACTTGACTGTTGAAGAGGTACTCGAGGTTGACGCTGGCCGTCTTGGAGCTACTATGTTGATGCTTCAAGACGTGATTCGCTCGGTGGAGGTTCCTGCTGCTGCATCAGGTTCGGGAAGTGCTGGCCTATCATCATCTTCTGGCGGAGCGCTGGCTGTTGCTGAGAAAACCAAACAAGCGACTGCTCCAGGTAAGTGCCTATAGTCTTTTTTTTATTGTAGTCGTAGTCAGTAGCTGACATGGTAAATGTTGTAGGTGCTGCTCTGGGTACGATTTCTCATCTTGTGGAGAGTACCCAAAGACCATTTCTTGGCCTGCCTTCTGATTTGGAGTTCTAGAGAGCCATCGATGTTTTCCGGGGCTTCCAGGTAGATTTCCTTGTTGATTTTGGTGCATCACCCGAGTAGTCGTGATGCTTGAAACTTATCACACCATACTTGGATGTTTTCAGGAAAGAAGCCATCAGTTGGAGCAGGAATGTGCCCGATTGATAGAAGCTCTTTGGGTTCATGAAGTCGGGGCGAAGTCCTTTGCCATGGAACGCGCGGATCACGCGGTTCTGCAGGAAAAACTGGAGAGCCGCTACAAGTCTTTGAACAAGAAGTATCAAGGTAAGTATTTCGATTGGATGTGTCCAACTGTAGTTGGCTGTGGCCTGAGTTCTTTGCTTTGTAGAGCTCAAGAAGTAGGAGGCGGCTGCAAGGAGCCAAGTCATCGATTGGAGAAACGCTCATGACCGAGTGGCAGATGAAGCCGAACATCTTCGGGCCGCGCTTACGGAAGCACAGGCTGCTTGCGAGCATGAGCGGGACTGAAAGATGCAGCATGGCATGATGCTTGCCATGGCTATGGTGGCATGCAGAGACCATGCCCAGACCTTGGGAAGACTTCGGGGCGAACTCCAAGAGCTGTCTGGGCGGTCGAAGTCTTGGTGAATGCCATAGCTCCCATGGAGGAAGGCGCAAGACCGCAATCGCTAGTAGAGCGACTAAGAGCTACCCCGAGTAAAGTGGCGGGACTTTGCAAGACTGTTTGCAAACATGTTCTTGTAGTTGTGAAGTCCTACTACCCGAGGGCAGACTTGGCGGCAGCTGGTGATGGCGTGGCTCGCAACTGCACCCAGGAGGCTTATGCGTTGTACCTCGAGGAGGCGGAGCCTATTGCATCCAAGATGTCGGAGTTTGTCTCCTTGGAAGAGCTTTGAGCTTTTGTGTACTCTTGTATTTGTGTTGAGTACATTGATACTTTTAAATATCAAGGCTTTGGATTGTTGTTTGTTGTTGTCTTGCGAAGAGTAGTTTTACTCCACTTCGTTGAACCTGAAGTGTTGCGAGTCGGCTGGGCTCGACCCTCTAGGGAGGAGATTCGTCTCACCCGACCTTGAGTCTTGGGGTTGGCTAAGCCTGACCCCTTCGAGGGTGAAAACTCCACTTTGCCCGACCCTGAGTCTTGGGGTCGGGTGAGCCTGACCCTTTGGGGGAGTAAACTCCGCCTCGCCCGACCCTGGGTCCTGGGGTTTGGAATAGTCCTGAGAGTCGAGTAGTCGTAATGCTGTTTGAGTACCCGTGTTTTGAGGGACACGGGTGTACTATATTCCTTTGTCCTTTGTGGATGCATGGGTGTACTGCACTCTTTTGTCCGTTGTGGCATAAGTGCGGTCACATGGGCACAGTCAGGAGTCATCAAACTCATTGATCACAGGTGCACAGTAACTCTTGGACAAGTGGTAGTTGCATCTTTCGGCTATAAATAGAGCTAGTTGGAGAGCGAACCAAGCCAAGTTCCTGAATAGCGATGGATTGCCTTCGGTTGCTTCTGTTTGAGTGTAGAGAGCCATCAAAGAGTGCACCGGTGCTAGAAGATTCCTCGTAGATTGAGGCCACCTTCCCTCCACAGACTCCTGCGCTCAAAGAGATAGTCGCGATGCTAGAAGAATCCTCATAGGAGGTTTCGTCTCACGCCTCATCTTGCAACTCGTGATCAAGTGGGGTACGCGCTGGAACTCACGAGTGATGGGTGATGAGTGCCACGGTCTTTATCCTGCTCTGAAAGAGGTGGAGGTGCGGCCGTAGAGTAGATGGGCTTCGCAAGGCTAGCAAAAGAGCAGCCTTGGTTCCCTCTAGGCGCATCGTGCTGGATTTGGCGTTGCCGCTATCAAGGTGGTGGCGATGCTGGAGTTCCTGGCGTTGCCTTGGGTAGGGTACCTTGGCATGGCTGCGTTTTGCACAGCTTCCTTGCATGTGGGCCCTTCTTGTGGTCGGCAGACCTGAGTGGCCTTGTGATATAGTAAAAGCCTGAGGCTTAAATGTAGCCCGCCAGTAGGCAGTTGCTTGTAGTCTTCGTGTATGCCAAGTACTTATACTCGTATGTAACTTGATGTACTATTGTTTCAATAAAAATTGATACGAAGATTTTGTATTGGGGCAATGATCCTTGTGCTAGAAAACTCATGTCAAAGCTGAGATATCTTGAAGTCGGTAGTCGGGCAGTTGGCCCGAGTAGCTGCCTTGAAGCGATTACTCGGGTGCTGCTATGGGTAGTAGCGACGGACATGTTCGATATTCCAGGAGTTTGGTACTTGTTCTCCTGAGAGCTCTTGGAGTCTGTAAGATCCGGGTCCTGTAACCTTTGATACGATGTAAGGACCTTCCCATGGTGAATTGAGTTTATGCAATCCTGACATGTCTTGAATACGCTTAAGAACCATATCGCCCGAGTTGAAGGCTCTTTCCTTGACGTTGCGGCCGTGATAACGCCTTAAACCGTCAAGGTATCTGGCAGATTGCACTAGTGCGGCGCATCTTGTTTCTTCTAAACTATCTATATCTGTTTGTCGTGTTTCTATTGCAAGTTCTTCGTCATATTGTTCAACGGATGGTGATTGCCACATGACGTTGGCGGGTAGTATGGCTTTCGAGCCATATACCAGAAAATAGGGTGATAGTCCCGTAGTCTTGCATGGTTGGGTACGTAGGCCCCACAAGGCATTGGGTAACTCTTTGAGCCATCTGCCACCTTTGGTGTTGCCGACGTCATGTAGTCATTTCTTCAGAGCGTCGAGGATCATGCAATTAGCACGCTCGACTTGTCCGTTGGCTCGCGGGTGAGCAACCGAGACATAGCGGACGTCGATGCCACTGTTCTCGCAATATTCCCAAAAGTCGTGATTATTGAAGTTTGACCTGAGGTCTGTGATGATCCTGTTAGGAAAACCATAGCGGTGTACAATTTCATCCAAGAAGTTGAGGACTCGGTCTGCCTTGGGGCAAGTGACCGGTTTGACCTTGATCCATTTGGTGAATTTGTCAATTGCCACGAGTACTCTGTTGAATCCTCCTGGTGTAGTTGGTAGCGGACCTATCATGTCGAGCCCCCAACAGGCAAATGGCCATGTTGGAGGTATTGTGACTAGCTTGTAGGCTGGTACATGCTGTTGTTTTGTGAAGAATTGACAACCTTTGCATTTCTGAACTAGTTGTTTGGCGTCGGCCAAAGCCATTGGCCAGTAGAAGCCCGCTCTGAAAGCCTTGCCAACTAGTGTCCTCGAAGAGGCGTGGTTGCCGCAGATTCCTCTGTGAATCTCTTATAGGATTTCTTGGCCATCTTCTCTGGTGACGCACTTCATGAGTACTCCAGATGATGCACCTTTCCTGTAGAGCTTGTCTCCGACTAGAATGTAATTCTTTACTCGCCGGAAAATTTGCTCAGCTTTATTCTTGTCGGATGGTAGCTGGTGATCTTTGATGTAGTCGATGAAAGGTGTCCTCCAGTCGACTTCTATCATCATGATTTCTCGGGAGATGTCAGCAGTCGAGATTACTGGCGTTGTGACCTGTTCAGGTATGGACGGCTTGCGTAGTTCGTGTACGAAAATTCCTGCTGGAATTTCTGCACGAGTTGAGCCCATTTTGGATAAAACGTCGGCGGCAACGTTGTTGTCGCGGACGATGTGATGAAACTCCAAGCCTGAGAATTTGTTTTCCAGTTTACGGACTTCTTTGCAATAAGCGACCATGTTGTCCTTGTTTCGGTCCCACTCGTCATTGACCTGGTTTATGACGACTAGGGAGTCGCCGTACACCAGTAGTCGTTTGATGCCGAGGGAGATTGCGAGGCGAAGGCCGTGTAGCAGTGCTTCATACTTGGCTTCATTATTAGATGCTTCCCAGAATATCTGCAGCACATACTTAAGCTGGTCTCCTTTGGGGGAGATGAGTAAGACGCCTGCGCCGGCTCCTTCGAGTTTGAGGGATCCGTCGAAGTACATTACGCAATGTTCTGGTCGTTCGACTGGTGTTGGAACTTGATTTTTTCAGTCCACTCAGCTATGAAGTCGACCAAAGCCTGAGACTTGATGGCTGTCCTTGGCTTGAAGTTCAAAGTGAGAGCTCTGAGTTCGACTGCCCATTTGGAGATTCGACCCGTGGCATCTCTGTTATGGAGAATTTCGCCGAGCGGGAAATCGGAGATGACTGTGATGTTGTGCTCTTGGAAGTAATGGCGCAGCTTCCGGGAGGTGAGCAGAATAGTGTATAAGAGTTTTTGTATCGGTGAATACCGAGTTTTGGAGTCCGAGAGTACTTCACTGACGAAGTAGACAGGTCGTTGGACCTTGTAAGCGTGGCCCGGTTTAGACCGTTCGACTACTATTGCCGTGCTGACGACATGAGTAGTAGCGGAGATGTATAGGAGAAAGTCTTCGTTCGGAGAGGGAGCGGTGAGTACAGGAGGCTTTGACAAAAAGTCTTTGAGTTGTGTTAATGCCTCGTCTACCTCTTCCGTCCATTTGAACTTGTCCTGGTGTTTGAGAAGCTTGAAGAAGGGTAGTCCCCGTTCTCCAAGTCTCGAGATGAACCAGTTGAGAGCGGCCATGCAGCCTATGAGTTTCTACACATCCTTAATGTTGGCTGGTGCCTGCATGTTTGTGATGGCAGATATATTCTCTGGGTTTGCCTCAATGCCGCGATGGCTAATGATGAACCCGAGTAATTTGCCGGAAGGTACTCCAAAGACACACTTAGTAGGATTGAGTTTCCATCGGAAAGCGCGGAGACTGGAGAAAGTTTCCTCCAAGTCAGCAATGAGTTCCTCCCCGGTTTCTTGTTTTGACGACGACATCGTCGACATAAGCTTTGACATTGTGATGAAGTTGCTTTTCGAAGCACATCTGTATAGCCCTTTGATAAGTTGCTCCTGCATTTTTTAGTCCGAAGGACATTGTTTTGTAGCAGAAGGCTCCAAAGGGCGTGATGAACGCTGTTTTGGCTTGATCTTCCTCTTTGAGCCTTATCTGGTGATAGCTGGAGTAGCAGTCGAGAAAGCATAGCAAGGCGCATCCGGCAGTGGAGTCAACCACTTGATCGATCCTGGGTAGCCCGAAAGGATCTTTTGGGCAGTATTTGTTGAGGTCGGTGTAGTCGACACACATTCTCCATTTGTTGTTTTTCTTATGAACAAGCATAGGGTTGGCAAGCCAATCAGGATGAAAGACTTCTTTGATGAATCCTGCCGCGAATAGCTTGGCTAACTCTTTTTTGATTGCTTCCCATCTGTCCTGAGCGAACCGGCGTAGTCGTTGCCGTTTTGGAGTAGCTTTGGGATCGATCATAAGTAGAAAGTTCAGATTTGAAAGTTCAGATTCTTCAGTCATTGATAAAAAGTTTTTTGGATAGTACTCAACACAGTTACCACAAAATATACAAACTCCGAAATCAATACTATAATTAAGCAATTGTTTCCTTTTAATATCCTTTTCAAATCTCCAATCCACAAGGGGTAGATCTATCGGGCATATGCGGACACATACGTCAAAAGCAATGCATTTATCCAATTCAAAGTGTATTCACCCCCAGAAATGCTCCGATGTAATTGCTTTTTCATAAGGATAGTGAATCATTATAGGTAAATGATTTGTGTGGGATAAGGTAATTATGAAACTTTGACCAATGTATCTTGCGGCGCGTATTGTTTGTTGACCATAACTAATGAACCCAGTTAGCATAGGGAACATATTGTAAATATATATGAAAAAGGTATGTTCCTTTCTCTTGTTTGAGAGAACTTTTGTGTTGAAAATATTCTAACTGTTATTGTATTATCTTAACTATAGTGAAACTAGTTGGGAAGAAGTTGTTAATAAGAGATTGCCTCGAGAAAAAGGTAAAAGAAATTTCCATCCTAGATTTAATAACTGATCCGTTCTCATCCTGGGTAAAGTCCATCCTGTTGTGATAGAAATGAAGAGAAGGTAAGAGGAAATTATACAGGCTTGCCTACAATCCCTTTGCTTGTCAGAAAAGCAATTTCACCCCTAACTTAAGATGCTTACCTACCACTACTACTGCCTAGAGGCAATGGCTTTAGAATATGCCCTGACCGAGCTACATATCTTTCCTATGGGAAAGACCCAAGGTGAAAAAAAAGTACTAGGAAGAAATGTGCTTTTTTCTAGCAAAAGTAAATAATCTTGCTGCAATAGAATTTTGAAAAAGCTTTAAAAGAAAAGGAGCAAAAAGGAAAAAGGAACTTCAAAATCCCGCCTCCTTGTTAGGAAGGAAAAGCCAGAAAGCAAAGAGGTTTGGTTTACATATGGTGGAAGGTGACATTTTCCGGTCGGAATGATGGAGCTCTAAATAAAAGGTATGAAATCCAATCCCTTGTCTTTCTTAAGCGTAGGGATGAAAGCCAAGAATGAAGTCTTCTCATCTCATATGGTAGCCTATTCTTTACCTCTCATTCTAGGGTTGTGTGCAACATTTCTATGATGTTATAGATAGGTGAGTTGAGCAATACTAGTTTTCGAGGATTTCCACAAGTCCGTCCAAGTTGAGGGGCTAGGGCTTGAATTTGGTCGGTTGTCCGAGTCCACAAATTCATTTATGTAAGCCAGCTCTAGATCTCTAGGTCTCCATTTTACCCCTCTAATTCCCTTGGGATAAGGTTCTAGTTAGTGAGAAAGAATGTACTTTCACTGATTGGATTGTTCCAGCTGACACTTTGCCAAGCAGAAGTAGGAATCTTGTCCTTTCTTTCCACCCACCAAACTATAATAAGAGTTATAAAGCTCAATCTAAGACATGAAAGCAGATAACCAAGGTAGTGTAGTCATTGGTTGGAGGAGAACTAGTAGATCAGACACCTTCGCCTAGCCTGAAGAAAGTAGGTAGCGTCAAGGTTATCACACCAGATTGTAGGAGGGGAAGACGAAGCACAGCCTAGTTCAGAGAGTAATGATTGAATCCAGGTTAATTCAGCAGCAGCTAGAGCAATACTCCAATATTGATTTGATTTTCCGCTACCCACCAAGGTAGAAGATTGCTTGATCCGCAAAAGAAGTATGCTTTATTTGCTTATAGAACAAAAGTATACGCTTTTTTAGGGAAAGATAGACAGTCTATCATATGGAATAGGGCATTCAGCAGTTTCAAGAGGTAGCCTTTTTCAGTAGCTGTCTTATAATCAAGCGCCATACGTTCAATCTATACTGGCGAGAGTCTTTCCTCTTATAATACAAAGCCTGAGCACGTTGCATGACTTAATGCCAGCTCTTTATGATACATCTTCTGTAGAAGCTTAAAATATAAGGGATATGTGTTAGCACAGTATTTTTGTTCGTGCTCTGCACCATGTTTTTCTTGTATACCGGCAGCTAGCATCCCATCAGTAACCTACGGGCAATATTTTTTGAGGGGGGCTGGCCATGGTTTTTTAACCCACCCTTTCATTCACTTAAGACCCAAAGTAGAAAAGGTTTGCAATCCATATACTTTCATTTTTTTTCCTATTAGTAAAAGTAGTGATTCCATACTACAGTTTATTTCACTTTTCTCAAAATACACCATTCTCTCTTAATACAATAGCACTTTCCTACAGACGGAACATAAAGACCACATTCAAAGTTCCTTGGGCAAAGCTAGAACTGTCATTTTTCTAATAAGAAGATTGATCTTTGTTCTCCCTTGTGAGTGTAGAGTCGCTAGTCAGAGGCAAGGAATAGAGGAAAGTAGGAGATTGAAGAAAGGGTCAAAGGCCTTATTACAACTTATACCATTATGAGTGGTACTTATAAAATAAAACCGCTGAGTCTTCAGACTTAGTATTTATGGAAGGCTCTTCTATGCGACCACATATAGAAAGATCACAAGTCCATGAACCTGGAGATTTCCTCACGCCTAGGAAACAATGAGCTTAGTCGCTGGGTCTTGCCCTACCAACCTGTTGACGCCGGATTTTGACACATATTTTGAATCAGCATCAAGGAAGGAAAAGATTGGCCGATGCGACAGGCTAATAGCTACAGTTGGGAATCGGCCGATTAGAGCTACATTGTTTCAGCTGATTGGCAAAAGGAGTCAGCAAGGATCGGCTGATTGGAAGCTGGAGCGGTTTGGTCAGTATGGGTTTAAGGTGGGCCGGAGAAAAGATTAGCTAAAGAAGGAGGTTGGCCCATGGCATATGCTAACCAACTCCGATACGAGTTGTGTTTGTAAATATTTATTGTTACTTTAAATTAGAGATAAATCCTAGTCGGTTAGGAAATTAGTTGTAACAGGCTATAAATAGCCACCTCTTGAGGTTTGTAAATACATCAATCAATACAACAAATCTACTTATTCCTCATACTTTACTTTCAAGTCAGCGACTTTGCCAAAAAACCTTTTCTTTTCACGAGTTGGTACGGGTTGGCAGGGCTGCATCGACACGATCTTCGGCCGATTTGTAAGTTCTGTTTATCGAGTAATATCTAAGCTTTAACCTCGGGCGCATCGCTGTCATTTCATTTAGATTTATTCACCAGTTATCGATATTTACTAGAATTATAGATTTTATCTATTGTTCTAGTTTTATACTAGTTATCCAACTTGAGAATCGAACTATCGGCTCCATCACTGTTATTTTTATAGCCATATAGCCAATTAGATCTGTTTCAAGTCTTGCATTTGTAGCGTTATTTAACTTGCTCTAGTAATTTCTTTGCAATCACAACGTGTTCATTGGCTGTTTTATAGCCGGTCATCTCTACAGTAAATTGGCCGATTTGCTGATATGCTTTTCAAGATAGATCGGAACTCTAGCCGATCGAAACCCCTAGAATTTAATACTTTTCTTTCCTTGTCAATCAACAGGTCAGATAAACTGGCACGCCACGTGAACCGCACTAGGGCAATAACCAGATTAGGAGCTAAGCAGATTCTCCCGGGTCGTGTGTCCAATGCTAAGGGTCATCGGCCGAATTTCAGCGCCAACACACGTTTGGCACGCCTGGTGGGACCGAAACAACATCCAACATGTCGAAGGCTGCTGAGATCTTTGAAGGCAATGTCATCGAGGTTACTCAAGCAGATCTCAAGGATGACTAGAAGGAAGAATTGGCAAGACATCTAGAAGAGTACAAGAAGACATGCTTGCAATCTTTCAGTCATACCAGGAGTGGGGAGACCGTCAAGAAAGCTCCTCTTCCAACTCCACGCCAGATCACCATAGCTGAGGACTTGGGGAAGATGTCCGATATGATTCAATAGTCCGTTTACCAGGCTATGATCGACCAATCCTCAGTAATGACCAACACGGTATACAACACCATCATCAGTTCCTTGGTCAGCGGGGTAGCTCAGGGGTATTAGGGACCAGTGTACACCCCGCCCATTGTAGCTTTAGTCAGAGGCTTCTCAGCGTTACTAGGCACCTCACTCGGCTCCTCAGCCAATACCGACACAGCATGGAGGATACAACGCTTCGATGCCCCTAGGATACAACGGTACACCATGCTACCAATCTCACACGCCATCTCACTCAGTGCCGAACTAGATCAGTCAACTAGCTATAGATAATCCTCAGTCCAAACATCATTCTAGTCGGCTAGTCAGCCGATGGTCCCACAATATCAGCCGGCTTCGTCAGAAATTGGCAGGGGGACAAACTCTGCAGAAGCACTCAGGGGTGCGACGCTAATAATACTATACGATGGAGCGGCAGACCCCTTGCGCCATCAGCTATCGGCTACTCGGCCGACCATGCAACCGCAAAATCTGCAGCACACTCTGATCCATCACCCAGCCATTGCACCGCCGGTCCAGCAGCATGTGCCGATTCCTCAAACGGCCATACGTCAGCAGCAGGAGGATTGGACCGCAAGAATAGCAGAAGTAATTCAAGATCAGTTCGGGTTGAAACCGAAGGTGCAAACCTACATGTACAGGACGCCATACCCGCCTGCCTACGACCTGTTGCCATTTCCCCATCGGTACAAGGTTCCCGACTTCACCAAGTTTTCGAGGCTGGACGACACATCAACTGTGGAGCACATGAATAGATTCATTATTCAGTGCAGAGAAGCCACCACACAAGATGCTCTGCGAGTACGATTGTTCTCGTCATCCCTATTCGGATCGGCCTTCCAGTGGTTTACTACGTTGCCACCCAATTCCATCATCACTTGGGCTGGTCTGGAGAAGCAGTTCCATAAGTACTTCTACGCGGGAGTTCATGAGATGAAGCTCTTAGATTTAACTAGCCTTAGGCAGAGGAGCGACGAACCAGTGACCAGCTACGTACAGAGGTTCAGAGAGATCAAGAACAAGTGCTACACCCTAGTCCTGACTAATGCTCAGCTGGCCGATATCTCCTTCCAAGGTCTCCTGCCACACATCAAAGAGAAATACGTCTCCCAAGAGTTCGAAAGCTTAAGCTAGATTGTCCACCGATTGTCCGGTCAAGAAGTACGCCCTTTCGACCAATGGAGGAATTTTCAAAAGAAGGTGGCATACTTGGAGGATCTGAATCAGAGGAAGAGGCGGAAATCGGCTTAGCTGAATGGGTAAAAGGGAAAAAGCCGATATTATGCCTGTTTGGAAAGAAAGAACCAGAAGTGTTCGGTTTTGATATGTCAAAGGCCGACAAAATCTTCGATTTACTTCTCCAAGAAGGGCAGATCAAGCTTTCACCTTATCACATAATTCTATCGACCGAGCAGCTCAAAAAGATCTTCCGACAGCAGGTACATTCGGCCATTGAGTAAGGCAGACTCAAGTTTGAAGTTCTGACAAAGCCAGTAAAGCCAATGAAGATCGATTAGTATCCTTTCCCTACCAACATGGTCGATGCGGGAAGAAACGCACTCCAGAATCGGCTAAGAGGAGCGGTGCCATGGACCCCAGAAATCAGGCCACGGTTGAGGATGTCAAAGGAAAGAGACGGGTCGAATACGAGGGCGAAGGATTAGAAAGATCGCGTATCACGTCCCATTCTTACTCAACAAGTATCAGCGGTAGCAGGAAAGTTCGAGACACCGCAAAGAGATGATGCGCCGACACGAAGATCACTGGCGGTGCCTGTTCTTCATCCACTACTGGGAAAACAACCTCAGGTTACCATTAGCCGATAATTGCCCTGAGTGCAATGGTCAGTATCGAAACGATCGCCCGTTCAGGAGGATCAGAACCGATCAGCAGAAACTGGTGTGAACAAGAGGATCGGTGCCTTCCAGTGCGTGATCGGCTTGGAGGCAGAGTTGACCAGTATGATCGGTTGGGGGGCAGAGTTGACCAGCGTGAATGATTGGGGGGCAGAGTTGACCAGCACGAACGATTGGGGGGGCAGGGCCAGCGCACGTGATCGGCTAGAGGAGATGGCCGATACCAGGGTGTTGGATGAAAACCCCCTAGGGCGAGAACCAGACTGGGAGCGTGCAAAACCGCCGGTCAAATCGGTGAACCCCAGATGGTGCCCCGACGGCTTGACCAAATCCCAGAAATGAAGAATCCAACGTCTGCGCCAATGGGAACAACACCAAGAAGAACAGAGGCAGATGATGGATAAGAAGAAGGACAGGTCTCGAGTCTGGCGCCCCAAAAGAAAAAACAACGAAGAAGACGACGATCAGGGGTCGGCAGCAGACATCGGAATGGTGTTCATCTTGCCGATGGAGTTTATGGCTCCCGTCGATCAGGACGATGCAACAGGAATAGAGGAGCAAATGGCACAATTGGCTTTGGAGCCAATGGCAGCCACTTTTGGGAAACTTGAGAATCAAAAATGACAACATCTCAAAGCCCTATTCCTCAAAGGGCACGTAAATGGACGACCAGTTACTAAACTGCTGGTAGATGGAGGTGCCGTGGTCAATATCATGCCATATGCTATGTTCCGGAAATTGGGCAAAAGCGATGAAGATCTGACCAAGACGGACATGATGCTGAAGGATTTCAAAGGTAACGTGTCCCCAGTACGCGGAGCACTCTACGTCGACCTCACCATCGGTATTAAGACTCTTCCTACTACTTTTCTTTGTTATTAATGGCAAAGGGTCCTACAACATGTTGCTCGGGTGTGATTGGATACACGCAAATTGCTGTGTCCCATCTACAATGCATCAGTGCCTCATCCAGTGGGTTGGCGACAACATCAAGATAGTCACCGCCGATTCCCCCTACAGTGTTGTCGCGGCCGATGTGCAACAGTGGAGCTGCGAACACATCAAGTGCATATCCAGCAGAACCTAGGACACCGATTTCCTAAAGGTGTCCAATTTTGGTCTACAGCCGATCCAAGCAGTCGGCTTTGAAGAATCAAACTAGATGGATCAGTTCATCCGGGAAGATGGGAAGCTTGGCCACGGGTTTACATCGGCCGATTCATTAGAGATGGTGGACTTAGGAGATGGCAGCAAGCCAAGGCCGACGTATATTAGTGCTAGCTTAGATCCCGAGTATAAGCGTGAACTGACAAGTTTGTTAAAAGAATTTAAAGATTGTTTTGCTTAGGAATACCATGAAATGCCTGGTCTAGACCGGTCCATTGTCGAACACCGATTGCCTATAAAACCAAGGTATCGGCCGTATCAGCAACCCGCACGACGGTGCAACCCTAAAATCCTACCCGATATAAAGGCCGAGATTACAAGATTGATTGAAGCAAGATTTATTCGGCAGTGTCGTTATGCAAAGTGGATTTCCAATATTGTACCCGTATACAAGAAAAATGAGAAGCTGCGCGTGTGCATTGACTTCAGGATTCTTAATCAGGCTATGCCGATGGATTCTTATCCAATGCCGACAGCCGATGTCTTGATAGACGCCACCACAGGACATAAAGTCATCAGTTTCATGGATGGTAATGCTGGGTACAATCAAATATTAATGGCCGAAGAAGATATTTCAAAGATGGCTTTCAGGTGTCCAGGCCACCTCAGTTTGCTCGAGTGGGTGTTGATGACCTTCAGTTTAAAGAACGCCGGCGCCACATATCAACGGGCTATGAATTATATTTTCCACAAGCTTATTGGTGTCCTGGTGGAAATCTACATCGATGATGTCGTGGTCAAGTCAAAAGGACATCAGGAACATCTGGCCGATTTACGAGAAGTGTTGGAGTGCACAAGGAAGCATGGATTGAAAATGAACCCAAACAAATGTGCCTTTGGTGTTTCGGCTGGACAATTTCTAGGATTCATGGTCCATGAGCGTGGAATAGAAGTCAACCGGAAGATTATAGCTGCCATCAATAAAGTTGTCGCCCCGCAGAACAAAACTGAGCTGCAATCCCTAATCGGCAAAGTTAACTTTATCAGAAGATTCATATCCCTAGAGGCAATCATAGAGATGATGATATTCCATTGGTATCCATGATTTATATTGTGTTTCTTGAATATCCATTAAAGGCTACTTGAATTGATTTGCAATTATGTGAATTGTGTGTGAAACTCTTTACTTGTATGGTTATTCTAAAGTTGTCTCTAGTCGGAGTTCATGTGAGGACACACATGAATATTAGACCAGCACATGTATTAGTTGATGACTATGTTTCACAAGTCATGGACATGGAGATGTTGAACTAATAATGTGGGCACATGTGGAGACATGTGCTAGGACTGACCCAACACGAGAAGTAGTTCTCCCTTTAAACAACATATACGCTTTGTCCTTAGACCTGAGATTATCGCATGTATTCAAGATGTGCATAGACCTACTTAGGGGTTGTCAAACGCTACGCTGTAACAGGGTAGTTATAAAGGTAGCTTTCGGGTTTGTCAAGAAGCATGCTATGAGACATGGTCAATCAAGATGGGATTTGCCCCTCTCTGATTGAGGGTGATATCTCTGGGCCCCTCGAGTGATTGGATCCGAAAATGCATGGCCATGCTACGTACGGTTAAGAGTTAACCTACAAAGGGATTCCGAATCACAGGATCGAGAAAGAGAGGTCGGCTTGAAGCTAGACCAAATATCGTGAGGCAAAGGGAATAGCATGTATATTATGTTGTGATGGTTCGTCTGATATGATCTTCGTGTGCGTATAGGAGTTGGCACATCTTGCTAGAGGCCGCTACCGACTATTGGGCCGAGTAGGAGTACTCGAGCCTGTTGGGATACGAGGTAGGCTACACTAGCGCAAATCAAAATTTTCTACCGCGTATAACCAGGAAGAACTGCCGTATAAGGATCACGGGATTACCACTCGACGCACTACTGGTGCGGAAGATGTAGATATGCGTCGGTGCAGTGAAGACGATCACGTAGTCGTACGTAGTCGATCACGTGCAGCAGCTCCTCAGCAGCTCGTCCACGTGCACAGCAAGATCGCCTCCGGTACCGCGGCTCGTCGTCGGCTCGTCGTGGCTCGTCAGCGGCTTGTCGGCGGCTCGTCCAAGTGCTGCAGGCGCAACACCTCCAAGGTATCCACACGTGCAGGGAGGAAGCGTCGCAAGCCGGATTGCTAGATCCGCGAGTTGCAACAGGCGAGGGCGTGGGAGGCGCGGCAAGTGTGTTCAGCCAAAAGGTGTAAACCCTAGGGCGCCCCCACCCCTCTATTTATAGAGGTTCCTGATGGGCCTCTGGATTCGAGGCCCATTAGTACTCCTAAACCTAATCCAACTCGGATCAGATCCGAATTGGGCTTCCAGCCCCTTAAGTGTGTGACCCTATGGGTTCGGATACGTATAGACATGGCCCGAGTACTCCTACTCGGCCCAATAGTCGGTAGCGGCCTCTAGCAAGACGTGCCAACTCCTATATGCATACGAAGATCATATCAGACGAACCATCACAACATAATATACATGCTATTCCCTTTGCCTCACGATATTTGGTCTAGCTTCAAGCCGACCGCTCTTTCTCGATCCTGTGATTCGGAATCCCTTTGTAGGTTAACTCTTAACCGTTCGTAGCATGGCCATGCATTTTCGGATCCGATCACTCAAGGGGCCCAGAGATATCACTCTCAATCAGAGAGGGGCAAATCCCATCTTGATTGACCATGTCTCATAGCATGCTTCTTGACAAACCCGAAAACTACCTTTATAACTACCCTGTTACGGCGTAGCGTTTGATAGCCCCTAAGTAGGTCGATCCACATCTAGAATACATGCGACAATCTTAGGTCTAAGGACAAAGCGTATATGTTGTTTAAAGAGAGAACTACTTCTCGTGTTGGGTCAGTCCTAACACATGTCTCCACATGTGTCCACATTATTAGTTCAACATCTCCATGTCCATGACTTTGTGAAACATAGTCATCAACTAATACATGTGCTAGTCTAATATTCATGTGTGTCCTCACATGAACTCCGACTAGAGACAACTTTAGAATAACCATACAAGTAAAGAGTTTCACATACAATTCATATAATTGCAAATCAATTCAAGTAGCCTTTAATGGATATTCAATGAACACAATATACAAATCATGGATACAAATGGAATATCATCATCTCTATGATTGCCTCTAGGGCATACCTCCAACAGAGCCATGTCTATACGTATCCGAACCCATAGGGTCACACACTTAAGGGGCTGGAAGCCCAATTCGGATGTGATCCAAGTTGGATTAGGTTTAGAAGTACTAATGGGCCAAGGACCCAGAGGCCCATTAGGAACCTCTATAAATAGAGGGGTGGGGGCGCCCTAGGGTTTACACCTTTTGGCGAAAACACATCTGCCGCGCCTCCGACGCCCTCGCCTGTTGCAACTCGTGGATCTAGCAGTCCGGCTTGCGACGCTTCCTCCCTGCACATGTGGATACCTTGGAGGTGTTGCGCCTCCAACACTTGGACGAGCCGCCGATGAGTCGCCGATGAGCCACGACGAGCCGCCGACGAGTCGACGACGAGCCGTGGCACGAGGGAGATCTTGCTGCACGTGGACAAGCTACTGAGGAGTTGCTGGACGTCGACGTGATCGACTACGTACGACTACACTGATCCACTTCGCTGCATCGACGCGAATCTACATCTTCCGCACCAGTAGTGCATCGAGTGGTAATCCCGTGATCCTTATATGGCAGTTTTCCTGGTTTACGCGGTAGAAAATTTTGATTTGCGCTAGTGTAGCCTACCTCGTATCCCAACAGTGGTATCAGAGCCGTAGCTGCTTTGTTTTGAATTCAGGATGTGTGCATATGGAGATATGCGAGTATGTCCTGGTTTCGTGTTCTTGCTGCAATGGTAGTGTAACGACATACTCCTACCAGTCGGTTTTCACCATCGGAGTTAAGTGATACACGTAATTCCAGTTGCAGTGAGGAAAGATCAATGTGATTGGTCGAATCGAAATCCAGGTTCATATGCCAGGCGCATGAGATGTGCAATAGTAGATGGGATTTTTGCCGTGTGCGTATGCTTCGGTAAATCAGCCGTAACTTTTCGGTACGATCTCGGATTGGGGCAAATTTTATATGAAAATTGTTCTACAAAAAAAGTTACACATGAAATTCAACCGCTTCGCCATTTTCAGCGAAATTAGATTTCCCAAATTCGGCTTGGAAAATGGAGTTTTGGGCATCCGAAGTTTGGAACGTTAGGACGCTTAACTCTGTTTTGCAGGATGTATGTATGTATCTTGTGATCAGTATGTCCCCTTTGTGTATGTGATGCATATGTGTAACTCATTTGTGACCTGCGTGTCGCGTGTACGGCAACACGGTAGGAGCCATATGTGTTGTCACCTTAATGTATTTAATGGTCTGCGTACCAATCTGTGATGATCCAAGCAACTATGTAATCTTCATTACTAGCTTCCTTACTAGCTATTAGGCGTAATAGCATGTTCTAGTTCTTGGAGGACTCATCACCAGGAGGATGGCGCACATGGAACATAGAGATGGAGATCACCATGGTGAACAGGTTCTATGGAGATGGAGATCACCATATGAAAACGGGCCATACTGTGTCACAACTGTGTGAATGCTATTCTGTTTATGTTTTACTTTCTGCATGTTGTGATGTTATAAGTAGAACGATCCCTCACAAAGTTTAAGTTAGTATGCCCTCCCAACTAAAACTTGCATCGTCCCATGTCTTGTACAATTAGTGGTGGGTCTATGAAATTAGGGTGCCACTAGTTTTCCTTGATTAGACGGGTTTGTGTCGGACACTTACACGCATAAGGGTTGGTTTGCTTAACAAGGTTATCTTAACGGTTAAGGACCTTGGGGCATAAAGGTTGGGCGCCAAGACATGGAGATGTCACCCAATAACAGGAGTCATATGTGATATGATTAGCAAAAGTTGCCTACCGATCTACCTTGTTTGCTAGCGGTGATGCTAAAGCTCACTAGTAGACTTGTTAGCTGTGGATCCCGAATCACTAAGTATCAATAGAGGGATATTGATTTTAGTGGGAGTAGATTCTGTTAAATTAGTTTAATGTGATTTGCTATATCATGGATACGTTTGTCTTAGTGTATTTTGCATTACTTTTGTTGTAGATTAAATGACACCTAGCAACACCACACCGTTTGCTTTGCGTTCGGTCCTTGAGAAGGACAAGTTGAATGGAACAAACTACTCGGATTGGATCCGTAACCTGAGGATTGTTCTCAGGGCCAATAAAAAGGAAGATGTTCTAGACACCCCACTACCACTAGTACCTTCTGATGATGCATCTGCTGCCGTTAAGGCTGCTTACAAGAAGGCATTTGATGCTAATCTTGAGGTAAGCTACCTTATGCTTGCTTGCATGGAACCCGAGCTGCAGATGCAGTTCGAAACAAATCATGAGGCACACGATATGATCGTGGTGCTCAAGGACATGTTCCAGACACAGGCTAGGACTGAAAGGTTCAATGTGTCCAAAGCCTTTCTGGAGTGCAAGCTAGCAGAAGGCGCAGCAGTAGGACCACGTGTAATCAAGATGGTTGGTTACACTCAGCGATTGGAGAAGCTGGGCTTCCCAATGGGCAAAGAGTTGGCCACTGACTTCATTCTTTCATCTCTTCCGCCTAGCTATGGGAACTTCATCTTGAACTACCATATGCATGGGACGGAGAAGGGTCTGAATGAACTGTGTGGTATGCTCAAGACAGCAAAGGTAGACATTAAGAAAAGCGCTAGTACCAGCCATGTGATGGCTGTACAGAACAAGCCTACCTTCAAGAACAAGGGCAATTCTTGAAAGAAGAAGGGTAAGGCTGGAGTGTCCAAGCCAAACCCAGCGCCCAAGGCTAAAGCTGGACCTGCTCCAGATAAAGAGTGCTTTTATTGTCACGAACCTGGTCAATGGAAGAGAAACTACAAGCAGTACCAAGATTCATTGAAGAATGGTGGAAGTAAGAGTATTTCTACCTCAGGTACGCTTGTTGTTAATGTTATAGACAACATTTTTCTCGCTGATACAATTATTAATTCTTGGGTATTTGATACTGGATCAGTTGCTCATATTTGCAATTCGATGCAGGGAATGATAAGAAGTAGAAGTGTGGAAAGAGGAGAAGTTGATTTCCGCGTGGGCAATAATGCAAGAGTTGCTGTGTTGACCATCGGGACGATGTAACTCCACCTCCCGTTAGGATTTATTATAGAGTTGAATAATTGTTATTTCATTCCTAGTTTAAGTCAAAACATTTTGTCTCCTTCATGCTTGATGAAGGATGGTTATTCATTTGCGAGTGAAAACAATGGTTGTGTGATCTCTAAGAATGATATGTTTATGGCTTTTGCACCCATTGTGAATGGATTATTTGTTTTAAATCTTGATGGTTCACTTGTCTGTAACGTAAGTGCTAAAAGGCCTCGGCCTAATGATTTGAGTCCTACCTACTTGTGGCATTGTCGTTTGGGTCATATAAGTGAAAAGCGCATGAAGAAGCTCCATTCTGATGGACTTCTAACTTCGTTTGATTTTAAATCATACGAGACATATGAGGCTTGCTTGCTAGGCAAGATGACCAAGACACCTTTCACAGGATTTCCTGAGAGAGCAGTAGACTTGTTGGAACTTGTACGTAGTGATGTATGCGAACCAATGAGCACGATGGCTAGAGGAGGATTCCAATACTTCATAACTTTCACTGATGATTTTAGTAGATATGGCTATGTCTACTTGATGAGGCACAAGTCTGAAACCATTGAAAAGTTCAAGGAATTTCAGAATGAAGTTGAAAATCAGTGTGGCAAGAAAATTAAGGCCTTACGATCTGATTGTGGAGGCGAGTATTTGAGCCACAAGTTTAGCAATCATCTAAAGAGTTGCGGAATTGTTTCACAACTTACGCCGCCTGGAACACCTCAGAGAAATGGTGTATCCGAGCGACGTAATCAAACTTTGTTAGACATGGTTCGATCAATGATGAGCCAGTCGGACCTACCGTTGTCATTTTGGGGATACGCTCTAGAAACAGCAGCTTTCACACTTAATAGGGTACCATCTAAATACGTAGTTAATACACCATATGAGATGTGTACTAGAAAGGTTCCCAGTTTGTCTTTTCTAAAGATTTGGGGATGTGAAGTGTTTGTCAAGCGACTTCAATCGGACAAGATCACACCCAAGTCGGATAAGTGCATTTTCGTGGGATATCCAAAGGAAACTTTGGGATATTATTTCTACAACCGGTCAGAGGGCAAAGTGTTTGTTGCTCGGAACGGGGTTTTCCTAGAGAAAGAGTTTCTCAAAGGAGAAAAGAGTGGAAAGACACTACATCTTGAAGAAGTTCAAGATGAGCCAATCGGGCAAGAATCAATGAGTGATGCTAACATAGCAGAACGTGTATATGATACAGCCTGAGGGTTTTGTCGATCCGAAAAATGCTGGAAAGGTATGCAAGCTTCAAAGATCTATTTATGGATTGAAGCAAGCATCTAGGAGTTGGAACATTCGTTTTGATGAAGTGGTCAAAGGGTTTGACTTCACCAAGATCGAAGAAGAGTCTTGTGTTTACAAGAAGGTTAGTGGGAGCTCTGTAGTATTTCTAATCTTATATGTGGATGACATATTGCTGATTGGAAATAACATTCCTATGCTTGAGTCCGTAAAGACTTCACTGAAAAACAGTTTTTCGATGAAGGACTTAGGGGAAGCGGCATATATTCTGGGCATTAAGATCTATAGAGGTAGATCGAGAAGGCTTATAGGATTAAGCCAAGATACTTACATTGACAAAGTGTTGAAGCGGTTCAGCATGGAAGAGGCAAAGAAAGGGTTCTTGCCTATGTCACATGGCATACATCTCAGCAAGACTCAGTGTCCTTCAATTGCTTATGAGCGGGATCGCATGAGTAGAGTGCCATATGCCTCGGCTATTGGATCTATCATGTATGCAATGATAAGTACTCGCCCAGATGTTTCATATGCGCTAAGTATGACAAGCAGACACCAGTCTGATCCAGGTGAGAGTCACTGGACAGTGGTGAAAAACATTCTTAAGTACTTGAGAAGGACTAAAGATATGTTCCTCGTCTATGGAGGTGAGGAGGAGCTCGTTGTAACAGGTTACACCGATGCTAGTTTCCAAACCGACAGAGATGATTCAAAGTCACAATCAGGATTTGTGTTCACGCTAAATGGTGGTGCTGTTAGTTGGAAGAGTTCCAAGCAGGAGACGGTGGCCGATTCTACGACAGAAGCTAAGTACATCGTGGCTTCGGAAGCTGCGAAGGAGGGTGTTTGGATAAGGAATTTCCTCAGTGAGCTTGGTGTGTTCCCGAATGCGTCTAGCCCATTGAATCTCAGGCAATTGTGCAAGCAAAGGAGCCAAGGAACCACAAGAAGAACAAACACATAATGCGGCGATTTCATCTCATTCGAGACTTCGTTAACCGGGGTGAGATCAAGATATGCAAAATACACATGGATCTGAACATTTCTGATCCGTTGACAAAACCACTCCCGCAGGCTAAGCATGATGCACATGTAAGAGCTATGGGTATTAGGTACCTTCTAGATTGAGTCTAGTGCAAGTGGGTGACTGTTAGAGGTATGCCCTAGAGGCAATCATAGAGATGATGATATTCCATTTGTATCCATAATTTATATTGTGTTCCTTGAATATCCATTAAAGGCTACTTGAATTGATTTGCAATTATGTGAATTGTACGTGAAACTCTTTACTTGTATGGTTATTCTAAAGTTGTCCCTAGTCAGAGTTGATGACTATGTTTCACGAGTCATGGACATGGAGATGTTGAACTAATAATGTGCGCACGTGTGGAGACATGTGCTAGGATTGACCCAACACGAGAAGTAGTTCTCTCTTTACACAACATATACGCTTTGTCCTTAGATCTGAGATTGTCGCATGTACTCAAGATGTGGATTGACTTAATTAGGAACTATCAAACGCTACGCCGTAACAGGGTAATTATAAAGGTAGCTTTCGGGTTTGTCAAGAAGCATGCTATGAGATATGGTCAATCAAGATGGGATTTGCCCCTCTCTGATTGAGAGTGATATTTCTGGGCCCCTTGAGTGATCGGATCCAAAAATGCATGGCCATGCTACGTACAGTTAAGAGTTAACCTACAAAGGGATTCCGAATCATAGGATCAAGAAAGAGCGGTCGGCTTGAAGCTAGACCAAATATCGTGAGGCAAAGGGAATAGCATGTATATAATGTTGTGATGGTTTGTCTGATATGATCTTCGTGTGCGTATAGGAGTTGGCACGTCTTGTTAGACGCCGCTACCGACTATTGGGCCGTGTGGGAGTACTCGGGCCATGTCTATACGTATCTGAACCCATAGGGTCACACACTTAAGGGGCTGGAAGCCCAATTCAGATGTGATCCGAGTTGGATTAGGTTTAGAAGTACTAATGGGCCTCGGACCCAGAGGCCCGTTAGGAACCTCTATAAATAAAGGGGTGGGGGCGCCCTAGGGTTTACAGCGTTTTTGGCAAAACACATCTGTTGCGCCTCCCATGCCCTCGCCTGTTGCAACTCACGGACCTAGCAGTCCGGCTTGCGTCGCTTCCTCCCTGCACGTGTGGATACCTTGGAGTTGTTGCGCCTGCAGCACTTGGACGAGCCACCGACGAGCTACGATGAGCCGCCGACGAGCCACGACGAGCCGACGATGAGCCGCGGCTTGAGGGCGATCTTGCTGCATGTGGATGAGCTGCTGAGGAGCTGCTGGACGTTGACGTGATCGACTACGTACGACTACGCTGATTGACTTCGCTGCATCGACGCGAATCTACATCTTCTGCATCAGTGCGTCGAGTGGTAATCCCGTGATCCTTGTACGGCAGTTTTCCTGGTTTACGCGGTAGAAAATTTTGATTTGCGCTAGTGTAGCCTACCTCGTATCCCAACAGAATGCAATGCTTTGAACATGAAAGTTTGCACTTCAGCCCTCTTCTTCCATGCAGAGTCGTAGGCAGTGCCTCGGATAAAAGCACAGATGAGCCACATGCAGGGAAACTTGCACGTGTGGTTCTATCTAGGGACCCCGGTATACTGTACTAATATGTGTAGGTCCCTGTAATTCGAGCGAGATTGTCATGGCTCAAAAGCAGATATGGTCTGGTATTCCCTTGTTCCATGTATTGGTTATGTTCTTTATTCCTCGTCTAGCAGAAACTAATCGAGCTCCGTCTGATCTCCCAGAAGCGGAAGCGGAATTAGTTGTAGGCTATAATGTAGAATATGCGCGGGATGCAATCCTTAATAGTTCACTGTTGGTGGAAGCTAATGTCTTGGGACTCATTCTGACTTAAACAAGGGGTGGGTCTTTACCAACTTCCAAATCCAAGATTTAGGTGGAAAAAAGAGGGGCATCGCACTCTTCATTCTTCATTCGAAACTCATGAATGTCTAGTAAGAGGTTTTTGCCTTTTTATCAAAAAGAGGAGTAGGGTAAAGCAAACTCCCTCCTTGGATGAGCATGGGCTTAGTCAAGTAGAACCGGGTTGGGCTGCTTGATGCTTCGATCGAACACAAATCAGTGGGGGCATGCTGTTATGACGGAATATGTGTTAGAAAGGTCAATCCCTCCCCCCCTTTTTTTTAACGAAAAACTGGGCTGAACTTCTAAAAAGTAGCCAACCCGCTTCCATAGAACAATATCGCGGCAATGTAGACCTAAGTGGATTTATTGGATTTTGGGGAACCATCGCAAGTATAGTCGGCCTATAGAATGAGATGTTAATAATGCCCAAGAAGGCCTAGCCCAATAATTGGCCTATTATTCAAGTCTATATATTGCTAATCACCGACCACAAGGTTTTTCACCTAGGGTTAATTACTCCCTAGCTTGCCACATGTATTACAGCCGCCGGCTAGGGCTGCTGCCGTACGTTGCTGCCGCAGGTGTTTGTGTTGCATGCAAGGTCCTGTTGCATTGCATGCAAGTGCGGCTACCTCTTGTTGTAGTCCTCTTCATCCCGGATCAAAGGTTGATCACAGGGATCTCCGAGTACATGCTGTGGAGTGCTAGCACGCTCCGATTCATCGTTGCATCCCGTATGTGTCAACTACCATAGAGGTGTCTCTCGGTTGCGCACTTCATCAGATCACACGACTACTTCCTCGATGTCGATTGGATCGACTACTCGCGCTTCATCAAGACTTCCGCTGCGATGCGCGACGAGAGAAGGTATAATCAAGGAAAACTACTCACAAGTGATCCTGTTTACGCATTTTTTTATTGTGTGCCAGCGAGTAGCATACCCGCGTTCCCTAACAGTGGTACCAAAGCTGTGCTTGAGTTGTTTTTGATCCAAATTAAATATTATGCATGGTTGGTTGTAGATCAGATCATTTTAGTGAATAACGTTACACGTGAATTGAATTGTTTTACTCCATTCTTGCTTCCTCATTATGTGACTGGATAACTGACGCGCGAGCATCGCGCGGCCAACCATGAGGTTGTGAGTTCATGTAGCAAAATAGTAGATACGCAGCGTGAATAGCTATGTCAGCTAGAATGCCATGCCTGTTAGCTTGCTGGCAGCATGCGAAAAATCTGTTCTATCCGTGATCGGCTGACAGGACCAGATGGTGTTTTAATAAAAAAAGGGGGACGTGTTGCATCATTCGTAGAAACGCCTAACTCATTTTTGCAGAGAATGATGTGATGGTATGGCCTCAAAATCATGTGATGATCTGTGTGTAATAAATTTGTGCGGCCTGCGTGTCACAAATTATTACAACCGGGTTGAGGCTCTCCTGTGATGTAATTTATAATTTTATTTTAGCTAATAGCGTGTATTAGCTTAATTAGATTATGTAATTCATCGACATGAGCGAAGTGACTCGGCGACCGTCGTACCTTGGAGAAGACATCCAAGATGCAACATCTTGGCGTAGGCATGCAGTCTGGCGGTCGTCGACATGTGGTGATTTTCGTTGGACAAACAAAAACTATCACAATAATTTGATTATCTGTGATGATTATTATTATGCACTGCTTGTGATGAGCATGATAAATCCCTCACGAAAAATTAAGATTTTATGCCCTTCCAATAGCTGCACCATTGGGGTCTTGTTAGTAGGTGATGGGTCTGCCTAAGTAGGGTGTCATCTTCTACCTCAATCCATTGGGTGGTATTGGACACCACAGCATAGTGTTGGTTTACTTGACAGAGCTATCATGTTGGGCTTGGCTTTGGGGCATAAGTGTTGGGAGCCAAGACATATGATGTCGCCCAACAAACGAGAGTCGCATTGGATGCGATTAGCAAGTGTTGCCTACCTTGTTTACTATGATGCTAGAGGTGATTCCAAAGCTCAATAGCATCACAGGGAGCGTTGGATCTCGTCCTACTATGCAACGCCGGGGGACGTTCGCACAACATAGCAGTAATTCTTTTATTAAAAGTGTTAATAAAAGAAGTGCTAACCGTTGCGTATCTTACTATTGTAGAAAATGTCAAGTGCATCGAACTTCAATCTGCGATTGATCCTAGATAGAGAAAAGCTAAATGGAACAAATTTTGTTGATTGGAATAAGAATCGGAGAATTGTTCTTAGACAAGAGAAAAAAGAGTACGTTCTCAATACGCCTTACCTAGAAGAGCCTCAGAATGCCACGCACACCACTAGTGCATATCGTGCTTATGTGAAACATACTAATGATGCGGTGGATGTGCAATGCTTGATGCTTGCTTGCATGAACTCTGAGCTGCAGAAGCAATTTGAGAGCACTAACCCATACGATATGATCTTGGGGTTACATGGCATGTTCGAAAACCAGGCGAGGGTTGACAGGTTTAATACGTCAAAAGCCCTGTTTGGTTGCAAGCTCGCTGAAGGTGCTCCAATCCGCCCTCACGTGATTAAGATGATAGGATACATTGAGAGGTTGTAGAGACTGGGTTTTCCCCTCGATGATGATCTTGCCATCGATGTGATACTGCAGTCCCTGCCTACTAGCTTTGAATTGTTTATCTTGAACTATCACATGAATGGTTTGAAGAAATTGCTGATTGAGTTGCTTGGGATGCTTAAGATGGCAGAGGCGAGTCTTAGGAAGACTCCTGGTCATATGTGACAGTCTAGAAGGGTAAGAAGCGTAAGCACCCAGTGAAGGCTAAGAAACCTGCCAAAAGTGGGACTTCCAGGCATGCATTCAAGGCCAAAGAAAAGAAAGCTGGTGCCTCCTCTGACGATGCTTGCTTTCACTGTGGTGCATAGGGACATTGGTTGAGGAATTGCAAGAAGTACTTGGAAGATAAAAGAAAGAAAGGACGTGCGACCTCCGCTCAAGGTATTAATGTTATTGAAATTAATCTTGCTACACGTTCTAATAATGCTTTGGTATTTTATACTGGTGCAATGATTCACACTTGCAAATCGTTGCAGGGGCTGAAAATAATTAGATGCTTTGCGAGAGGCGAAGTGGATTTGCATGTCGGGAATGGAGCAAAGGTTGCTGCATTGGCTGTTGGCACTTATCAATTGTCGTTGCCTTCTGGATTAGTGCTAGAACTCAATAATTGTTATTTTGTTCCTGCATTGAATAAGAACATTATTTCCTCCTCATGTTTAGAGGATGATGGTTATGAATTCATAATAAAGAACAAGTGTTGCTCCATTTTTATGAATAGCATGTACTATGGGAGATGTCCCATTGTGAATGGGCTTTATGTTCTTGATCTACAAGATGCAGAAATTAATAGCATTAGTATTAAGAGAACTCGCGTAGATAGCTCAAATCCTACTTACTTGTGGCATTGTCGTTTAGGCCATATCGGTGAGAAACGCATAGAGAGGCTCCATAAAGATGGTCTTCTCGATCCTTTCGATTTTGAATCGATTGAGACGTGCGAGTCATGCCTACTTGGAAAAATGACTAAAACTCCCTTTGTTGGACAAAGTGAGAGAGCAAGCGAGTTATTAGACCTAATACATATAGATGTACATGGTCCAATGAACTCGGTCACAAGAGGTGGTTTTCAATACTTTATTACCTTTACTGATACTTGAGTACATATGGATATATCTATTTGATGAGGAATAAGGAAAAATCCTTTGAAAAGTTCAAAGAATTCCAAAATGAAGTACAAAATCATACCGGCAAGATATTTAAATTCCTATGATCAGATCATGGTGGAGAATATTTGAGCCATGAGTTTAGAGATCATTTGAAGAGTTGCGGGATTGTTCCACAACTGACTCCGCCAAGAACACCACAGTGGAACGGTGTGTCCGAGCGGAGGAACCGAACCTTGTTGGACGTGGTGAGGTCTATGATGAGTCAGACTAATCTTCCATTGTATTTTTGGGGCTATGCATTAGAGACTACTGCGTTCACACTAAACTATGTACCATCTAAATCTGTGGAGAAGACACCATATGAGATATGGATTGCGAAGCATCCCAGTTTGTCGTTCTTGAAGATTTGGGGCTGCGAAGCCTACGTAAAGCATTTGACGCCCACTAAACTCGAGCCCAGATCTGATAAATGTGTCTTTGTGGGGTATCCTAGGGAAACCAAAGGATACTATTTCTATAACCATCAAGAGAACAAAGTGTTTGTTGCTCGAAACACTATCTTTCTTGAGAAAGAGTTTCTCTCGAAAAAAATTAGTGGGAGCACAGTGCAACTTGAAGAAGTTCTAGAAACACAAGATTATGTTTCTGTTCCCATTGATGAGGTGCAACATGATGAATCAGCGATGGTCGCTGACCAACATGATGAACCTCAACCACGAAGATCAATACAGGTGCATCACACAACTAATTAGTGCACGCTACTGATTACAGGGTAGAAGGACATCCTATTGTTGGACAATGAGGAGCATAAAACATACATAGAAGCATTGATGGGGCCGGAGTTTGAGAGATGGCTTGATGCCATGCGATCCGAGATGGAGTCCATGAGAGAGAATCAGGTTTAGAACCTAGTTGATCCACCCGATGGCATAAGAGCCATTGAGTGTAAATGGATTTTCAAGAAAACGATAGACACTGATGGAAAGGCTCACATTTATAAGGCAAGACTGATAGCAAAAGGTTTTCGTCAAATTCAAGGTGTTGACTATGATGAGACATTTTCGCCCGTCGCAATGCTGAAATCTTTTCGGATCCTTCTAGCAATTGCTGCATATTATGACTATGAGATTTGGCAAATGGATGTCAAAATGGCTTTCCTTAATGGAAACCTAAGTGAGGATGTGTACATGACACAGCCTGAAAGTTTTGTTAACCAACAAAATGCTAGAAAAGTGTGTAGACTTAGGAAGTCTATATATGAGCTAAAGCAAGCATCCTGGAGCTGGAATCTTTGTTTTGACGAGGTAGTCAAATGGTTTGGCTTGTCACAGAATAAAGAAGAGGCATGTGTTTACAAGAAAGCTAGTGGGAGCACACTCGTATTTCTAATCTTGTATGCGGATGACATACTATTGATTGGGAATGATATTCCGCTAATGGAGGATGTCAAGGCCTCATTGAGAAAGAGTTTCTCTATGAAGGACCTTGGAGAAGCAGCCTACATACTGGGCATAAAGATCTATAGAGATAGGTCTAAACGCTTAATTGGATTAAGCCAGAGAATGTACCTTGACAAGGTGTTGAATAGGTTCAACATGAATGATTCCAAGAAAAGATTTATACCTATGTCCCATGGTGTAACCTTGAGCAAGACTCAGTGTGCGTCATCGCCTGATGAGCAAGAAAGGATGAGTCGGGTGCCATACACTTCGGCTATTGGCTCGATCATGTATGCCATGTTGTGCACGTGCCTAGACATTTTGTATGCTCTAAGTGTTACGAGAAGGTACCAATCCAACCGGGTGATGGTCATTGGGTCGTAGTAAAAAATATCCTAAAGTATTTTTGAAGAACTAAGGATATGTTCCTAGTCTATGGAGGTTTGGAGGAGCTTGAGGATGACACCGATGCTAGCTTCCAAATCGACTAGGACGATAGTAAATCCCAATCGGGATATGTCTTCTGCCTCAATGGTGGGACAGTGAGCTGGAAAAGTTCCAAGCAAGAGACAGTTGAAGATTCGACAACAGAAGCTGAGTATATTGCAGCTTCGGAAGCTACAAAGGAAATTGTATGGATTAAAAAAATTATTTTTGAGTTAGGCGTGGTCCCTAGTTGCTCCAGTCCAATAGACCTCTATTGTGACAATAGTGGTGCTATCGCACAGGCAAAGGAGCCTAGGTCGCACCAGAAGTCCAAACATATACTATGGCGATATCACCTGATTCGAGAAATCATCGATCGAGGAGAGGTGAAGATATGCAAGGTGCACACCGACCTGAACATTGTAGATCCGTTGAATAAGATACTCCCACAAGCAAAGCATGAGATGCATACGAAGTCAATGGGCATGAGATGCTGGCATAACTGACTAGCACTAGTGGGAGGCTTATGATGAAGTATTACATAAAGGTAGTCATAAGATGATGACATTATGTCAATGTTTGTAATCTGCAATTTTCAGTGATATGTTCCATGACTTTGTCATTATATGTGATTAGTGAAAACATGATTCATTAGTGAAACTCGATGATACAATTTTGACATTGTACTAAAGATGATCCGCAGCTTCCATCCGTCATGCGGGACTGTGATGTAGAGATAAGTTGGTACATGTGTTGGGTGGATGATCTAGTTTCACAAGTCATTGCAATATAGGATATTGCACCAACAATTTAGGCACGTGTGAGGAACACAATGCTAGATAGACCCACAATGAGACACCATGAATATATTGCTATCGGTGAATCTCGTAACAACACACATATTACGTCCTTAGACCTGAGATCAGTGTAGAGTCCCGGATTGTGGAGCATCACATTTTTGGGGTTGCTAAATGCTATTATGTAACTGGGTAGTTATAAAAGCAGCTTTTGGATGTGGTTGAAGCAAGTCACAGGTGTACCGAGTCAAGAAGGAATCTGCCCCTCCCGTTTAAGGGAGAGACTCCTCTAGGCCCTCTCGATGTGATGAACTGAAAGCGCATCGCCATGCCTCGACTAAAGTTTAGTTGATCAAAAAAGTTCTTCACTAAGCGAGAAATGGCTAAGAATAAGGGTAACACTTCATTCGCCTTATACTTGGCTAGGTGTTGTATAATAGAAGGATATAATATTGGCGAGTGTTACAGGTTATGCAAGATATGATCTTCATGAACCTTCGAGAGTCAATATGCCTTGCTAGAGGCCAATGTTGATTATTGATCGGAAATGGTTTTCGAGTCATGTCTGTTGTTTGCATGAACCTATGGGGTCACATACTTTAGGGATTGGAACACATGGATACTTGCATAATTAAATCTTGTGCAAGTGGGAGACTGTTAGTAATGCCCAAGAAGGCCTGGCCCAATAATTGGCCCATTATGCAAGTATATATATTGCTAATCACTAGCCACAAGGTTTTTGAGCTAGGGTTAATTACTCCCTAGCTTGCCACACGTATTACAACCACCAGCCAGGGCTGCTACCGTACGTTGTTGCCGCATGTGTTTCTGTTTTATGCAAGGTCCTGTTGCATTGCGTGCAAGTGCGGCTGCCTCCTGTGGTATTCATCTTCCTCTCGGATCAAAGGTTGATCGCAGGGATCTCTGATTACGTGCCATGGAGTGCTAGCATGCTCCGGTTCATCGTTCCATCCCATACGTGTTGACTGCCATAGAGGTGTTGCTCGGTTGCGCACTTCATCAGATCATACTATTGGCACCGGATTTTGACACATTTTATGGTCGGTGTCAAGGAGAGAAAGGTGGCCGATGCAGATGGGCAAAGAAGCTACGGCCGATAGAGCTACAGTGTTTTGGTCGATTAGCTAAGGGAGTCAATGAAGACTGGCCAATTGGGAGCCAGAGCGGCTTGGCCGATGTGGGCCTAAAATGGGCCAAGATGGTGATTAGATGAAAACGAAGATTGGCCCACAGAAAAGTTGAAGAGTGTCCGACTCCAAATACAGACTCTATCCATGTGTAAATATTTATTTTATTATTTTGAATTAGAGATAAAATCATGATCATTTAGGAAATCAGTTGTAACAGGGTATAAATAGGAGCCTCGCAAGGCTTGTAAAAAACACAACAATCATCAATACATATCTACTTTTTTCACGTACTTTACTTTCAAGTCAGCAACTTCGCCAAATCCTTTTTCTTTTCATGAGTTCGTGCGAGTTGGCAGGACTGCATCAACACGACCTCCAGCCAATTTGTAAGTTCCACATATCGAGTAATATCTAAGCTTTAACTTGAGGTGCATCACTGTTGTTTCATTTAGATTTATTCACCGGTTATCGATATTTACTAGAATTATAGGTTTTGCCTATTATTTTAGTTTTTATCACCAGTTATCCAGCTTGAGACATGAATTGTTGGCTTTTATCAATATTTTTGTTTATTATCATATAGCTGATTAGATCTATTCCAAGTGTTGCTTCCGTAGCATTATTTAGGTTATTCTAGTAGTTTCTTTTACAATTGCTACGCGATTATCAGCTGATTCATAGCCGGTCATCTTTACGCTAATTCGGTCGATTCGCTGATACACCCTTTGAAATAGATCGGAACTTCAGCCGATCGAAGCCTTGGAATTTAATACTTTTCTTTCCTTGTCAATCAATAGGTCAGATTGACTGGCACGCCGTAGGAACCGCACTAGGACGACAACCCGAACAGGAGCTAAGCAGATTCTCCCGGGTCGTGTGTCCGATGCTGAAGCCGGGGCCATCGTCCGATTTTTAGCATCAACACACTTTTAGCACGCTCGGTGGGACCGAAACAAGATTCAACATGTCAAAGGATGCTGAAATCTCGGAGGACAACATCATCGAAGTCACTAAGGCAGATCTCAAGGACGACCAGAGGGATGAGTTGGCAAAGGCTATGAAAGACTACAAGAAGGCATGCCTGCAATCCTACAGTCGTACCAGAAGCGGGGAGCCTGTCAGAAAGACCGCTGTTCCTACACCTCACCAGATCACTATCACCAAAGACTCGAGGAAGATGTATGAGATGATCCAGTAGTCTGTATATCAGGCTATGACTGATCAATCCAAGGTGATGACTCACACGATGTACAACACCGTCATCAGCTCCATGGCCAATGGCGTGGCATAGGGGTATCAAGGACCATCTTACGCACCCCCTATCAGCGCACCGGTTAGAGGCCATTCGGCAGGACCCAACATGTTCCAATCGACTCCACAACCGATGCATATGGAGATCGGGGGGTACAGCACCATGTTGCCCCTAGGATATAGCAGTGCACCACTTGTCCAATCGCAAGTACCGTTTCACCCTACACCTGTCCCTTCCTTGCAACCACCGTTGATGATGTCAGCGCAGTGGGGAACGGCCAGTTTGCCTGCTGATCTGGATCCGTCCACCAATTATGGGGTGCCTCCAATAGTTCACGCCCCAAAGTCTCCAGTACAGATGTCATTTGCATCGGCCTCTAGGCCGACAGCCCTTCAATGTCAACAAGCTGCTCCGGAAATCGGCAGGGGGCAGGCGTCCAAGACCCTCTCAGAATGGCAACGCCGATGGTATTATACGACGAAGCAGCAGACATGCTATGACATACGGACACCACTCGTCAGCAGCCGTCGTCTCCTCAGCCGCAAGATCTGCAGCATGCTCTAGTCCTCCACCCAATAATGGTGCCACAAGTTCAACAACACATGCCAATGGTTCAGCCAATTGCACATCAGCAGCAATAGTAGCAGGTGGATTGGATCGCAAGAATAACTGATATAATCCAAGATCAATTCGGACTGAAGCCAAAAGTACAGACCTACACATACAGGATGCCATACCCGCACGCTTACGATCTATTGCCGTTCCCACATCGGTACAAGGTGCCCGACTTCACTAAGCTCTCAGGCCAAGATGACACATCTACGGTGGAGCACGTAAACAGATTCATCATCCAGTGCGGAGAAGCTAGTGCACAAGACGCTCTGAGGGTACATTTGTTCTTATCGTCCCTATCTGGGTCGGCCTTTTAGTGGTTCACAACACTGCCGCCTAACTCCATCGTCACTTGGGCGGATTTGGAAAAATAATTCCACAAATACTTCTTTGCGGGGGTCCATGAGATGAAACTTTTAGATTTAACTGGACTTAAACAGAGAAGCAACGAGTTGGTTGCTAGTTATATACAAAGGTTCAGAGATGTCAGGAACAAATGCTACAGTCTAATTTTGACTGATGGAGAGCTGGCCGATACCGCTTTTCAAGGGCTCCTACCGCACATTAAAGAAAAATATGCCTCCCAGGAATTCGAGAGTCTGAGCCAGATAGTACACCAGCTGTCCGGCCAGTAGGTGCGCCCTTTTGACCAACAAAGAAACTTCCAGAAAAAGGTGGTGTTCGTAATGGGGTCCGATTCATAAGAAGAGTTGGATGTTGGCTTGGTAGAATGGGTCAAGAGTAAAAAGCCGATCTCATGCCCATTCGGAAAAAAGGAACTGGAAACGTTCGACTTTGATATGTCTAAGGCCGATAAAATATTCGACTTACTGCTACAGGAAGGACAAATCAAGCTTTCACCCTACCATACAATTCCATCAGCCGAACAGCTTAAGAAGATGAAGTACTGCAAGCGGCACAATGCTACATCTCATGACACCAACGAATGCAAGATCTTCCATCAACTGATATAGTCAACCTTTGAGCTAGGAAGACTTAAATTCGAGGTCCCCACAAAGCCAGCCAAACCGATGAAGATTGACGACATCCCTTCCCAGCCAACATGGTCGACGTTAGCCGAAAGAATGAACTCCAAACCAAGGTGCTGACGTTAGAATCGGCCAGAAGGAGTGGGGCCGTAGACCCCAGGAATCAGGTCTCGGCTGATGATGTCAAAGGAAAAGGCTGAATGGAAATGGAGGGTGAAAACTCGGAGAGGCCCCGTTGGCCTGTCACATCCCGGGATCTTCTCAACAAGTACCAAAGGCAATGGGAGGACATGATGCGCCAGGAAGAAATGATGCGCCGGCACGAAGACCACTGGAGGTGTCGTTCTTCATCCACTATTGGGAAAATAATCTCAGACTGTCGTTGGCCAAAAACTGCCCTGAGTGCAATGGCCAGTACCGTGGCAGTCGTCTGTTCAAAAGGTCATGCTCCGGCGATCGAGGACAGGAGCCGATTAGCAGAAAGAGGCTCAAACAAGAGGATTGGTGCTTTCAGTGCGTGATAGGCTGAAGGGGCAGAGTATACGAGCGTAATCAGCTGGGGGGTAGAGCTAGCACGTATCATTGGCTGGGAGAAATAGCCAATGCAAGAGTCTCCGATGAAAATCCATAGGGCCGAGAGCCAGACTGGGAACATACAAAGCCGCCAAAAAAACCGGTGAACCCCAGATGGTCCTTGGATGGTTTGACTAAATCCCAGAAGAGAAGGGTCCAGCGTTTGCGCCAATGGGAGCAACAAGAAGAGGAACGGAGGCAAGCATTGGATAAGAAAGGAGTCAAATCTCAGGTTTGGCGCCCCAGAAGAAAAGCCGATGAAGAAAATGATGATCAGGGTTCGACTACCGATGTCAACATGGTGTTCATCTTACCAATAGAGTTCATGGCTCCCGCCGACCGTGACGCAACAGAAATACAAGAACACATGGCACAATTTGCTCTGGAGCCAATGACCGCTACCTTTGAAAAACCCAAGGATGAGAAACGCCAGCATCTCAAGGCTCTGTTCCTCAAAGGGCAAGTCAACGAAAAACCAGTCACTAAGCTATTAGTAGATGGAGGTGCTGCTGTCAACATCATGCCGTATGCCATGTTCCGCGAACTTGGCAAAGGGGAAGAAGATTTAATCAAGACAGACATGATGCTTAAGGATTTCGAAGGCAACATATCTCCAGCCCGGGGGCACTTTGCGTCAACCTCACCATCGGCAGTAAGACCCTACCCACCACTTTCTTTGTCATTAATGGTAAAGGGTCCTATAATATGTTGCTTGGGCGAGATTGGATCCACGCAAACTGCTGCATCCTTTCTACAATGCACCAGTGCCTCGTCCAGTGGATCGGCGACACCATTGAAGTAGTCACCGCCGATTCTGCCTACAGCGTTGCCGCATTCGACACACAACAATGGAGTTACGAGCACGTCAGATGCATATCTGGCAGGACCTGGGACACTGATTTCTTAGAGGTGTCCGATTTTGGTCTACAGCCAATCCAAGTAGTCGGCTAAGAAGAATCGTCTTAGATGGATGAGTTCATCCGAGAAGATGGAAAGCTTAGGCACAGATTTATGGCGGCTGATTCATTAGAGATGATAGACCTTGGAGATGGTAGCAAGCCAAGGCCAACATATATTAGTGCCAAGTTAGACCCGGAGTACAAGTGTGAGTTAGTAGATTTGTTAAGGGAATTTAAAGATTGCTTTGCTTGGGAATATCATGAAATGCCTGGTCTAGACCGGTCCATTGTCGAACACCAGTTGCCTATAAAACTAGGATATCGGCCGTATCAGCAGTCTGCACGACGTTGTAACCCAAAAATCTTACTTGATATAGAGGCCGAAATCACAAAATTGATTGAAGTAGGGTTTATTCAGCAGTGTCGGTATGCCAAGTGGATTTCTAATATTGCCCCTGTATACAAAAAGAATGGAAAGCTACATGTTTGTATTGTCTTCAGAAATCTTAACTAAGCAACGCCGATGGACGGATACCCGATGCCGACGGCTGATGTTTTGATAGATGCGGCTGCAGGCCACAAAGTCATCAGCTTTGTGGATGGTAATGCCGGATATAATCAAGTGTTAATGGCTAAAGAAGACATCTCCAAAATGGCCTTCAGGTGTCCTAGTCATCTCGGTTTGTTCGAGTGGGTAGTCATGACTTTCGGTTTGAAAAATGCTGGAGCTACATATCAACGGGCCATGAATTATATATTCCACAGGCTCATTGGTGTCCTGATAGAGATTTACATTGATGATCGTCAAGTCAAAGGGGCATCAATAGCATTTGGCCTTTTTGCGAAGAGTGTTGGAGTGCACAAGAAAGCATGGGTTGAAAATGAATCCAAATAAGTGTGCTTTTGGCGTTTCGGCTGGTCAATTTTTGGGTTTCATGGTCCACGAGCACAGCATCGAGATCAACTAGAAGATTATAGCCGCCATCAACACAGTTGTAGCCCCACAAGACAAGATTGAGCTACAGTCCTTAATCGGAAAGGTCAACTTCATCCGGAGATTAATATCAAACTTGTCTGGACGCATTCAAGCTTTCACCCCATTGTTGAAATTAAAGCCCGACCAAGAGTTTGTTTGGGGTGAGGAACAACAGAAAGCGTTAGATAACATCAAACAATACCTGGTGTCTCCTCCGGTGTTGGTTCCTCTACAGGCTGATTGCCGATTTTGAGTCCCATTTTAAATTTAATTCCTCCACTTTTTCTGGCCAACAACATTCCACTAAGCTTGTCTAAGGGCCATAATTCACTTATGTTCAGAAACCTTTGCCTACTTATATGAAAAATTAGGCACAAACCAATTCCAAAGTTGGGTACTCATTATAATTTTCAGAATTGCGTATTTTCGAACGGGAAATAGTAATTCGGTTGATTCCTTTGTCGGTTACATTTTTGAGGAGTTTAATACTAGAATTAGTCTCCAATTGCACTCCTTTGAGTTCTAAACACCCTCAAGCCTCAACTTCATATCTTCACCAAATTTATCCAAATTTGAAACTCCAAATTGCAATTTCAGTCAAATTTGGCTCGAATTTGACTTTGAGTCAATATTACCTTCCTTCTGCTCCAAAGCTCATCATTAACTTTTTCTTGACATACTTAGGTTGTCATTAACACAAGGTGTTACAGCCTCTCCCCCTTAACAGAATCTCGTCCTGAGATTCCAAACGCTAAACTCTTAGTTTGGAGAATGGAAAGGAAACTGCGTCAGATAAAACATCTTTCTCTATTCTGCATAAAGAAATTGGGGTGGTTGTTCAGTGATGACTGTTTACCCGGTTTCAACAATTTCAAACAACTCGGGGTACTTGGATTCTAATTCTTCGGCCCGTTCCCAAGTAGCCTCATCTGGAGTATGATTTTTCCATTGTACTTTGTAAAACTTGATACTTCTGGTTCGAGTATCTCTTGTCTTTTGATATAGAATTTTAATGGGTCTCTCTTCATAAGTTAGATCTGGTTCTAGCTCAACTTCCAGATCTTCTAAAATCTCTTCTGGGACTCTTAAGCATTTCTTAAGTTGAGATACATGAAATACATCATGTATAGAGACAAGTTGGTCTGGCAGCGAAAGCTTGTATGCCACTGGACCTTTCATTCCAGAATTTCTTAAGGGCCAATATATCTTGGAGTCAATTTACCTTTAACTCCAAAACGTTGCACTCCCTTCATCGGAGATACCTTAAGATACACGAAGTCTCCTTCATGAAATTATAAAGACCATCTCCTTTTATCCGAGTAACTCTTTTGTCGGGATTGGGCTATTTCAAGATGTTTACAAATTTTTCGGATCTTTTCTTCAGTTTCTATGACCAAATCCAATCCCAAATGTGTCCTTTCTCCTACTTCTGATCAATTCAAAGGTGTTCTGCACCTTCGACCATACAAAGCTTCAAAAGGTGCCATCTTTATACTAGCTTGGTAGCTATTATTATAGGAGAATTCAGCTAGGGGTAAGCATTCATCCCATAGCTTTGAGAAGGTAAGAACACAAGCTCTTAGCATGTCCTCCAAGATTTTGTTGACCCTTTCTGTTTGTCCTCCTGTTTGATACATTTTGTTACTTCTGGGATGAATGGCAAACTTAGACAGGTGTGCTTTATCTAGAATCATCCTTCTTAAATTCACATCCTTGGGAACTACAATTCTATTCTTGAAATACAGTCCTCCATCCTTATCTTGAGTGAAACCGGAATTTTTGCCTTCAACTTTCTGTTTATGAAGCATTTTCACCCATTGGTCCTCCTTCTGGGCTGTTATAATTCTTTCTCTCAAGGTGTCTTGCAAGGTAATATTCTGGAGAGTACCTTGCGTTACTATTTCCAAATTTAAGTCTTCTAGCTCTTCACACAAGGTCTTAAGGCTAGATTGAAGAGTGGTGCAGTGGTATTGAGTCTTCTTGCTCAAAGCATCAGCCACCACATTAGCTTTACCTGGATGGTAATGAATTTCTAACTTATAATCTTTAATTAGTTCCAACCACTATCTCTGCCTCATATTTAAGTCCAATTGAGTGAAGATGTACTTTAAACTCTTGTGGCCTGTAAAAATACAACAGTCAGTACCTAGAAGGTAGTGCCGCCATATTTTGAATGCATGAACCACAACAGCAAGCTCCAAATCATGGGTAGGGTAATGCTCTTCATATCGCTTCAACTGTCCAGAAGCGTAAGCAATAACCTTACCTTCTTGCATAAGAACACATCCTATCCCTGTTCCTGAAGCATCACAGTAAACATCAAAAGGTTTCTCCAAGTCAGGTTGAGCCAATATTGGTGCTATAGTTAATAGTTTCTTCAGCATTTGGAATGATTCTTTGCATTTGGAGCTCCATTTAAATTTCACTTCCTTTTTCAATAATTCCGTGATTGGCTTGGAAATTTTGGAGAAGTTTGGAATGAACCTACGGTAGTACCCGGCCATTCCAAGGAAACTCCTCACCTCATGGACAGATGTTGGTGACTTCCAATCCAATATGTCCTTGACCTTTCCAGGATCCATTTCAATTCCTTTTTCGGACAAAACATGCCCAAGGAATGGAACTTTCTTCAACCAAAATTCACATTTACTAAATTTGGCATACAATTGGTGTTCCTGGAGTCTACTTAGAACAATACGCAAATGCTGCGCATGTTCCTCCTCATTTTTAGAGAAGACTAGGATATCATCAATAAAAACTACCACAAATTTGTCTTATTCTAGCATAAATACTGAGTTCATGAGGTACATAAAATATGCTGGGGCATTCGTCAACCCAAAGGACATAACCAAATATTCATATAACCCATATCTAGTTGAGAATGATGTCTTAGGAATATCTTCAGGCTTTATTTTAATCTGATGATATCCCGACCGAAGGTCAATTTTGGAAAAGACCTTGGCTCCAGCTAACTGGTCAAATAAGAAGTCAATCCATGGCAACGGATACTTGTTCTTAATGGTTACCGCATTCAAGAGGCGATAATCCACACACAAACCTCAAGGTGCCATCTTTCTTTTTAACAAAAAGTGCTGGGCAGTCCCAAGGCGAAGTGCTAGGCTGAACAAAACCTTTATCTAGCAATTCTCGGAGTTGAACTTTCAATTCTGCTAACTCCTTAGTTGGCATTCTGTATGGTCTTCTTGAAATGGGGGCAGTGCCAGGTTCTAGCTCAATAGTAAACTCTACCGCTCGATCTGGCGGTAAACTAGGAAGATCCTCAAGAAACACATCTACAAACTCATTGACCACGGGGATAGATTCTAGAGTTATTGCTCTAGTTTTTTTAACCATCTGGTTAAAACAGGGACGAGTGGGTAATTGGAGTTTGAAAGGGTATCCTCGTGTATCCCTCAAACTAACGATCTGGTTATCCACATCAATTTGAACTTTATGTTCTTTCATCCAATTTACCCCCAAAATGATATCTATCCCTTGATCTTCTAGAATTAAAGGAAAAGCACCCACCTTATTACCTTCTAAATTCAGAACCACATTGCAAGCTACTTGGTTCGTGTTTTGGGTAGCTCCAGTGGCTTGGATAGCTTATTTGGTGTTAAGAGTGCGTACTTCTAATTGGTGCCGCTTCACAAAATCTCGACTTATGAAAGTATGTGATGCACCTGAATCAAATAAAACCATGGTAGGGTGGTCATTGATGAGGAACGTACCTGCCAGGATAGGCTCGCCCTCTAGGATCTCTTTAACATTCATGTAATGTACTTGCCCAGTCTTGGCATTCAGAAACTTTCACCGGACAAATTTTTGACCAACACCTTGGCCAGAGGTATGAGCTTTCATATTCACGTTTCCCCCAACCTTGGGAAAACGGCAATCCCGAGCAAAATGACCTAGCTTCCCACAGTTAAAACAAACCTGCAGGTTTCCCAAGGGAGTAGGATTGCAAAATCCGGAGGGTGGCGCACTTACAGGGCGAGGAATATTTGTAGGATTTTTGGCAGTCTAGGGTTGAAGTGGTCTCGGTTGGAAGGAAGGTCGATATGCAGGTCGAGGAGGGCCTCGATATACGACCTTCATCCTTTGTGGGGCATTTCCAAATGTCCCAAAGGAAATATTCTTCCTTTTTAAAGACTCTTCTTTCTTCAAGGTTTCATCTAGAATTCTCATCTTCTCTTCTGCGGTAATGGCCACACTTACCTCAGAACTATAGTTTGCAAAGGTGCAGGTAGACAGCTTCTCCTGCATCCTTGCGTTGAGTCCTCGGAGGTAACAGTCCCTCTTCTTGGTCTCTTTGTTAACATGTTCTAGAGCATACTGAGCTAAGTGATCAAATTTACTCATATATTCTAGGATGCTACGACTCCCTTGCTGAAGCCTTAGAAACTGCTCCAGCCTCATCCATAGAATTCCCCCCGGTACAAATTGCGTGCGAAATGCTTCTTTAAAATTTTCCCATGTAATTTCCCTTCCAACAGGCTGTTTTGCCAGGTAACTAGTCCACCAGGTTCCGGCAGGACCCTAGAGCTGAAGTCCGGCAAACTCAGCTTTCTGAGCGGCAGTGCAAAGCGGAATCACTCGGAACTTCTGTTCCATAGTCTGAAGCCACTCGTTTGCCTCCAACGGGTGTTCAGCCTTTAGAAAAATAGGAGGACGGGTCTCCAGAAATTGGGTGTAGGTCACACCTCGTTTCGGATCCTGCCTACCCCCACCATTCCCGGTATTCTATACAATCATCTGGAGCAGCTGGGCTTGCTCGGCTCCCAAATTCATGAGACTGGCTATAGCATCAGCCAGTGTCGGGGCCCTGGTTAGACTCTCCTCATGGCCCCCTAACCCCGAAGCACGAGGACCTCTTGGATCCGTCATTCTGCCAAAAGTCGAACAAAGTATTAATATCTAAGCAATAGTTTGCTACCAGTTTCATAAACATGCTTGCTTTTTCACATACACCAACACAACTATTATAGTCACATACAAACCATACTTAAGTACATCATTATTTAGGTTACATGAACTCAAGTTCATTTTTACTTAACAACCCCACTACTATCATCTCATCGTTCTTATTTTACATAAATACATAACAACATCCTCTTATCACAGTCACCCCTCAGCCACCATATGGATAAATACCCAGTTCCGCAGCATTTATCCCTAGCCTTGCCATAGCAGCCTGTAGTATGTCCTGATCCACTATCATTAGGGTCTGTCCTGGAGGAGCAACAGGTGGAGGTTAATTGACCGAGTTCTCACTTTTCGATTCTGATCCTTGGTCGCTTGATGAATATGAAGAATATGATGAGGATGTACTGACACCAGAATTCCCCTCAATTTCTTCCGGCTCCTCTTCTTCTTCCTCTCCCTCGCCATCATGCTCGGCTTCTTCCCATTGTTCCATAGGACCATGACCTTGTGGGTCAAACCCGTTGGCATTTGCATTAGCCCATGCAAATTGATGATCTTCTATTTGAGCCTCTCCCAAATTATCTTCCATTTCAACATCAAATCCTTCCAGATTCTCATGGGTATAAAGGTCAACTTCGGGAGCTGCGGGTGGAGCTATGTCAGCCTTGACACCTACAACATCCACAAACTGATCTCCCTTATCAGGGGCTGGTAGTTGTGGCTCTTCTGGTGGTGGAGGCGGTGGAACATTTACCAAGTTTTGAGCAGGTACCTGAGCCTGCATCTCCTCCAATGCCAGACGGAGAGATAATATCTCATCCAGTTGCTGAAACCTTTCTGCCTCAAGTCGATTAACATTTGATTCAGCTGCCTGTCGTGCCCTCTCCGACGTATTGCTGCTAGCATCCATATATTCCTGCATTGTTCTTAGCTTCTCTTCATACTCATCTATTCTTTTAGACTGATCCCTCATAATCCTTTCCATATCATGTTCCCGGTCTAGTGCCGACTTCTTGCACAATTCTTTATCATGTTTGGCACTCCATACCTCCATCTTGGCGTCTTCATTCTTCTTCCTTTGATTATAATACTCTCTTAGGCATGATTGATGAAGATTATACATAGCCGTCATATAATCTGAGGTGGCTACAACCAGGACATCGTGCTCCACACAGGATGAATTCTTCAATGCCTTGATCCTTCTTCTCCAAATACCATCATCTTGATGCTTTATGGGGTAGAATTGAGCAGAACTCAACCCTATTTCCACCTTATGCTTTTCACATAACTCTGTAAGGGCGGTGTTGGCGCTAGAAATCAGTCGATTGAATCTCTAGCGTCAAACACACGACCCGGGAGAATCTGCTTAACTCCTGTTCGGGTGATCGCCCTAGTGCGGTTTGCGCGGCGTGCCAGCCAATCTGACCTGTTGATTGGCAAGGAAAGAAACGTGTCAGATCCAAGAGGTTGCGATCAGCTAAGGTTCCGATCTCGAGAAAGCTTATCAGCGAATCGGCCGATTTGCTGTAATAAAGAAATCGGCTATAATACAGCCGATTACCAGGTAACGTTGGTAAAGAAAACTGCTATAGTAAACTAAACAACGCTACAGTAGCAATACTAGGAACAGATCTTAATCGGATATGTGGAAAGCGGCAGGTTAAGCGATAAAATATAAGTAAGCTGAAAGCTCTAATTCCAAGCTGGATAATTGGTGATAAAACTAGAACAACATGTAAAACCTAAAATTCTAGTGAATATCGATAACTGATGAATAAATCTAAACGAAACGACAGCGATGCGCCCGAAGTTAAAGCTTAGATATTACTCGATAAACGGAACTTACAGAATCGGCCGGAGGTCAAGTTGATGCAGCCCCGCCAACCTGTACGAACTCGTGAAAAGAAGGAAAGTATTGGCGAAGTCGCCTGCTTGAAAGTAAAGTACGAGGAAATAGTAGTTTGTTGTATTGATTTGATGATGATTACAGATCTATGAAGGTGGTTATTTATAGCCTGTTACAACCAATCTCTTAACCGACTAGGATTCTATCTCTAATTTTAAACGAAAACGAATATCTACAAGTATGATTCGTGTCGGAGTTGACTGCTATGTTCCGTGGGCCGACCCCTTTTATCCTCATGATCTACTCTGAGCCCATATTGGCCCAACTATAGTAGCCTCTCGATCAGCCGATTTCCATCAACCCCCTTCGCCGAAATACTGTAGCACCAATCGGCCGATCTCCAACTGTAGCACCAATCGGCCGACTCCCAATCGTGACCTCCGTGCCTTGCCGCATCAGCTGATTCTTTCCCTTCTTGACGCCGATTTCATACGTGTCAAAATCTGGCGTCAACACATGCCCCCAAGTTTTGGAGTAAAACATAATCTTTACTTCAAAATTCCTTTCAACTTCCCTTCCGAAACAAACGCATTGAAAACATCCTTCCGTTTCGCGGTATTCAGCCTGATGATTGCAATCTTTTCGAAACGGGCGCCCATGACAACCACTCCTTCCGAAAAAATCGAAAGGCTGACGCGGTAAAAATCCCGCTTTTACCCCTTCTCAGACCACCCTTAAATACCAGCACGTCCTGTACTTCTTTTCACGAGCTCACGTCTTCCTTCTTTGGCGCACTAATCTTCTTCTTCCTCCGGCATCTTCCTTAGCCTCCAATCTTTCTCTCCGGCATCTCCTTCCATCTACAGTCCATCCCACTTTTCCAATGGCGACACCCTCAGGCACCTCACCAACATCCGAAGCCCCAGAGATGGCTCCACCAGCAGCGGCTCCAGCGGCAATGGCGGCGGCTCCAGCGGCGGGAGCGGGAGCTCCATCGGCGGGAGTGGGAGCTTTGACTGAGGTTCCACCAACGGCTTCAGCACCCGTAGCTCCGCCGGCGATCCCGCCAACCATGATGAGCTTCATCCCGGAGGTTGGTACCGAAACTTCTCTTTCTTTAATACCAATGTATTTACCTTAGATCCGTTCTTACTTCCACCCCCTTTTTCCTTTTTTAGGCGGTTAGGCACCAGATTACCATTCGCCTTACTGAAACTCTCGGCCTTATTTGTCTTGGTCCTATGGGAAACCCAGATCCGACCGACCTAATCAATTTGGAAACCCATAGGATCCCATTCAAGCAATCAACCATGGACCTAAATCACTGGTCAGGTACTTTCAGATCATGGCCAAATGAAACCCTCGGCTAGAGGGAATGGTACCAACGGATAGCCGCCTCAAAGAGAGTTCAATGGGACGACCACAAAATCGGCTAGTGCATCGACCTATCTTTGTCCCAAATGGAAAGGAATGAACCTTTAGTAATGGCAGCCTCCTACATTTGGTCCGACGCCCTCAACGCGTTTCTCTTCGGACATGGGCCTATGACCCCCACCCTGGCCGATGTAGTCATGTTGACCGGCCTTGACATCTCCTCTCCCTATACTCCTTTCCGTTATTTGGCCAAAACGTCCCATTGGCTGGAGACAAAGGGAATCGGCGAATGGAAAGGATTCATCAAGAGCAACAAGAGAACCAGGAAAGTCGCAGATAGAGAGCACGCGGCCTTCCTGATGATGTGGCTGGAGAAGCACCTCTTTTGCGGGAGGGCAGCTGGTCCATCCACCAACACACAGGCTCTGGCCGAGGCGCTATCGATAGAGGCTTCTGTTCCTCTTGGAAAGCACCTATTGGGATCGGTTTACCATATGCTGCACCAGGTCGGTGTCAAGCCATCCAAAGGAGAGCCGATTGGAAACCCAGGTGGACCCTAGTGGTTCATCAACTTGTGGCTTAATCTGTACATGAGCAAGATCTCCCAGCAGCGAGTGGAGTACATGACATTCCCCAATATCGAATCGGCAGAGAATCCCACTGTACGGCGCCGGTGTACTTCCTTTGGTGAAGAGGCATCAGCCTTTTTTGGTTGCTCATATTCTGCTACCAAGGTGGCCGAATATTTCAGATGCTTCTACAATGGCTTCAGCGAAGACGCAACGAGCTGGTTCCCTTATCAAAGGGAGGAACCACTCTTTGAACTCCCCTCTTGCTTTGACTCGGCCACCAATAGACTCAATGAAGACCTTACAGATGATTTGATCAAGACGGGGATCCTGCTGGCAAATTTCTTCTTGGGGAAGGATGCCCCTACTTATGAGTTTTACAACCCCTCCGTCGTAGCACGGCAATTCGGCTTGGGTCAACTACCGATTTATGCATACTTCGCCGGCCGCGCAAAATTCTAGGATGAGCTCACCAAAGGTCTCGACTACAGTCGGCTGTATGACCGGATCCCAGACTCCAGCACCATAGACCTGGCCGATTGGATAGTGGCCCCTTTCGCTGTTCAACAGTTCAAACTATGGTGGGCAGAATGGAAGCAACATCTATTCTGCGCCTCTGCGGCGATATACTGTAACCTCCTGGACCCTGATAACATCGACCCGAATGCCAAGGTATCGCTCTCTTTTCAGCCGATTTTCAACTTCCTTATTTTATACACCACTGACTCTTATTATTATATATTTTTTAGTCTGAGAGTCGTGCTCCCCCAAAATGTAGCCGGAGTGGCCAGCCGATACAGGACCGTTACCCATACACGAAATTCCCCCTCATCAGCTATCACGCCACTTCTGTTGACGACATAGGTGGCCGGGTGAAAAAAGTGCCGAAAAAGATCATCAAGAAAACCAGCCGTTGGGTGTGAGCCCGCATAGAATCGGCCAATCCACCCGCGGTTGCATCGGTGCAAACATTGGCCGCGCCGACCCTTCCGGTTGCTAAAGAAGTTGACCTCCAGGCTGCAACAGAAGCTGGAGCGGCTGCCGCGTCATTGTTGGTAGAAGCCGTTCAGGTAAACTCACCATTCGACTTTCCTGTTTATTATTTCAATACTGACCTTTTCTATATTAGGCCACACAGACTGCCCCAGTAGATCCACAGCAGTCAGCGATGCCCCAAGCAGAAGTTGAAATACTAGTGCCCCCTCCCGTTGAGGTACACGATCTCTCAACTCACTTCTTTAATATTTGAGTGATGACCTTACCAACCTTGACATAGGTCATCGGCACGTTAACTATGCTATCCGACCAGCCACCTGCCAGAGAAGTCCCTCAAGAGGCCGGCCCGAGCAGAATGCCGATCGTTGTCGAATCCTCTTCTTCCGATGAGCCAATGGCGCCAGTCCCCGAGCCAAGAGTGGCGGTCCCGCAAACGCAGATGGAAGAGATCCGTTTCAAAGAGGTAAGAAGTCATTTAACCCGTTCTGGCCGATTCGCTATCACCGTCAGCTGACTCATTTTCCTTTTATTTATCATTGGTAGGAACAGGATACTCCCAATAACAGCCTCTTCTTGTTTGCGGTTGCGCTGTCTGATGACGAGGAAGTCGCTTCTCGTCAAGTCACTTTGAGCTTCATCCCCGATGACATCCGTGCTAAGCTTGAAAGTATACGGTCCCTTCTTCAAGAAGACATCGGCCGACTGGTGGAGGATGCCTCACCAATTCGGCAGCTCTTTGGTGACGTCAGCGGCCAAGTCCCAGAGGAAGCAGAAGAAGCCTTGGCACCAGCTGCTTATATTGAATCGATGCGAATCCCAGTCTTCAGGGTTCTGCGTCACATGGCCGATCGTGCCAAGCTGGCCAAGACTCGTGAGGAAGAGGACTCGTACAAGCATCAGGCCCAGGAGGTACACCATCGGATTCACTTCCTCGAGAATTCCCGACCTGGACTCGTCGGCACGATAGATCGCCTCAAGCGCCGAAGGGCGGAACTTGCCAAGGAGATGGAGCAAGTAACCAAAGAAATAGCTATTGAAGAGAAGAAGCTTCAGGAACTCCCTTCCGTTATCGCCAATTTAAAGCAGGAGAGGCAGCATCTAGCCCACGAGGCCCTTAGACTCCATCGCCATATGTCAGAAGTTCTAGGGTCGGCGGAGGATGACCAATGAGTCTTAGATTTGGCCGATCAGATCAGGCGTCGAGTGATTGCGTCCATTAACGCCCTTCTGGGTGATCTATAAAAGTACTGGCCGTTTTGTAAGAACATTAATGCCTTTTGACCGTCCTTCGTGGCACCCTCCTATTTATTAGCCTTTTTACTCTGACGACGCGTCTTACCAAACCTCCGCACTTTCTCTTCTTATAAATACCGGCCCCGGTTTTGCTCTTGAGAATGCCTGCTCCGCTCAATTCCTTTTTCCCCGATTACGTTTCCATCGGAACATTCGTAGTCATGTCTTCTTCGTCTTCTTCTTTCTCCTCTTCTTCTGTCAATCAGGTATGAGATCCGTCTCCGCCTTTTTTCAGTTTAATTCCTTTAAATCGTCCCAACTTTTAGGTGGTTATATGTTAACCTTTTCAGCCAAGGTGCCTTAGCCCCGAACTCGAACATGCAATCGAACTCGTGCACTCTGATGAGCCGTTGTTGCAAGAGGATAAGGACTTGATCAAGGCACACCGTGAAGAACTCAAAGATCATGTTCCTGTCGACGTCCAATGGATCTGGGACTTCATCGACGGCAATGGTTACAGGCAACCGCAAGTTGTCAGGAGCCACCCACTTCCTCGTCCGGTTGTTCTCGAAAACACCGCGGCAGGGACATCGCGCCCGGTGATGGATCGGAGCCATCCTCTTCCTTGCCAAGTTGAGGCGGAGGCCGTGATGAAAGATGTGGAAGAACGAAGCATCCGCCTTCTGATAGAATTAGGTTGGATTGAGAGCGAACTCAAGAAGGAGCGCAGTTGAGTATTTTTTGTTCTAAGGGCGACTTGTACTGTGTCGGTCGTGTAACTCATCGTTCGTACCGAATGACAAATCGGCCGATTTATATGATTATTTTTCTCCTTTAGGCGATTTCTTCTCCCGTATCAGCTGTGTGATCATTCAGGGAGTGATCTTTCTGTCTTGTCATGCCCTGCGATCGATTCTTATGCTCCGACCCATATACTGGGGTAATACCTTTTCAAGTACCTCCCGTTAAGTGCCCTAGTAAATTCTTCTCCTTCGGTCGTTTCCAGAATGTAAGCGTTTCCCGGGGCACATCGGCCGATTCTATACGGC